>NC_142882.1:52981666-53323333 GCF_051225735.1 Oryctolagus cuniculus | reverse complement strand
GACTCTTGAGCCGAAGCACTGAGAGACATCTTCCTGTTTTTCTCTCCCTTGAGGTCCACCTTGCACCTGTATCTCTGTGTGCTGTCAGGCCTTCCCCAACCCCCTTCTGCCATCCCGGCCTCTGGGCATTAGACTGTTCCTTTGGTCACGTTGCCTTTTTTTTTTTTTTAATGATAAACAGATAAGGGGAAAGCCACCATTTCCTGTGAAAATTGATATCTAGGCTTTTAGAACATGCCCAGGCCAGTGGAAAGAATAAGCAATTATCTGGGTGGTTCAAGCAAACATTGACTCCCTTGTCTGCCATTAGGAGAACTGGAATTAATTATTAACATCTTAGAATTTGCTGAAGAGTTACTGAACTCCCCACTTCATTTTCTATCTGGAATTTGGTGAAGTAGTGTATGGGCAGCCATTTCAACTGGGCCACCAGGTCTCGAATCTGGGTAGAGCAAGGCCAGGGTAAAGAAGTGGCATCTGCCATTCCTGGAGTTGAACGTGCTAATGACTTTGACTCTGCACGCTGAATAGGAAGGCTGCAGGTGCTGCCTCCCTGGGCAGCAGAGAGGGTTGGCTATAAATCTTCCTGCATCTTTCCATTGCATCAGACATGGCTCTTGTTATAAGCAAGGCCATCCTCAAACACAGGTAGATGTCTGCCTTTGTGTTGCATTTATCAGACAAAAACTACTGACTGTCTTTCTTCAGTCTACCAATGTATCATTAGCAGTTTCTGAGTTTGTGATCCTTAAAAACTGCTTATTTAGCAGTGTCATACACGCATGAAAGATCATTTGTCTAGCAAGGCATTCTCTGAGTGCAGAGATTGGGAGTCACTTGCAAATGGGGAGAGAGAGCCGCAATCTTGCAGTCAAGGCCTCCTGAGTTTGAGTTCTGGCCTTGCCACTCACTAGCTTCACACACAAACTCAGTGACTCCATCATGTTGAGTTTCCTGTCAGTTAAAACTACGTGCTGTGCATGGCCAGCATTGTGGCGTAGTGGGTTAAGCCATTGCCTGAGATGCTGGCATCCCATATGGGTGCTGGGTCAAGACCTGGTTTCTCCACTTCTGATCCAGCTCCCTGCTAATGTGCATGGGAAAGCAGCCATGCCTCCCACATGGGAGATCTGGTTGGAGCTCTTGGCTTCAGTTTGGCCCAACTCTGGCCATTGCGGTCATTTGGTGGAGTGAACCAGTGGATGGAAGATCAATCGATCTCTCTCTCTCTCTCTCTCACTCTGCCTTTCAAAATAAATAAATAAATCTTTAAGAAGAGAAAGCCTGCGCCAGCCCCATTGTGAAACTGAATTTAACATGAAAGAGTAACATACAAGTTTGTGGGGAGCAATCCGGACTGGACTAAGTTACTGGAATTAAGACTTATTCTATGCATCTGCTCTCCCACAATATGGCGCTGGGAGAGAAGTAAACAGCTTCCGCACAGCTGCCTCCAGTTCAACTAATAAACTGTAGGACTTGCTCCTGATTGGAGGAGAGCAGCGTACTCGGCGTGTGGGCAGCCGAGTTAGGATTGGCGGAGGAGGACTATAAAGGAGGAGAGAGACGGCATGCACCAGGAACATCTATGGGGAACATCTAAGGGAACCCGTGCAGCCCCCGAGAGAACCGGCCGGCGGTGTGCCGCTCCCCTGCGGAAGTGGGGAATGCGGCCAGGGGGAACTGCCCTTCCACGGAGGTGGAAGGGATAGTAGCCAACCCGGGAAGAACCAGCAGCAAACCCGGGGAGGGCCGAGCAGACGAAAGAACAGCGCAGGGTTCAGTGTTGCTCCTCCATGAAGAGGGGGAGCGACACAAGTTCAATATTATTATTGGATTTTTCCAATATTGATGGTGAATTTGTGCTGAATCTCAGGTGTTTGCATCCTTTCATTAGTCTACTGTTAAGAGCAATGAGTTCAACAATACATGTGTTAGGCTAACTGGGCAGGTGTTACTGTCCACATGGCTGCATGGAAGAACAGCAAAGCTATGGCCTCTTGGTTTGCTAGTCTGGTTTCCAAATAACACACTGACAGAGTCAGGCCTGGATGGAAGCCTTTCCCCATCTCTTCCCTCAGTCTGTCCTTCCTGACCTCCCATAGTGCCACTCTGGTCATTCTGGGTCCCCGTCAGCTTTTCTACTGTTGTGCAGACAGGGTCCCTACTTGGGTTTACTATAAATTCTTTCCTCTTCATGAGAGAAGAATTCAAAGCAGATACCTAGATAAGGTGCAAGAAGGAGAGCAGAACTTATTTAAAGGGAGAGTACACATTCAGATGTGACTGCAGGCAGCCACCATCCACTAGGAAAGAGTAGTTACTTCTGCCCCTACCAGTTGAGGTATTCCTTTTATGGGAAAAGGGGGTAGTGCCTTAACTGAATATGCAAATAGGACAGACTTTGGGTGGGGCTTCAATTCAAGGAAGGGATCGTGGTATCTCCACGCGGAGCTGCAGCGCACACCTGGTCATTGTGGTGTCTTCCACATGATGAAAAGTGAGGCTCAGGTGCACAGTTGGGGAGTGGCCATGCAGCCACGTTGGATTGGCAAGGGAGGGGGCAGGACCATGGTGCAGAGACTCCTGGCAGTCTCTCAGCTCCTTTGCTCACCAACTCCTTATCTTACCCGTATCGTGGGGACAGGGTACCCTCTGCAAGCCAGAGCTTGTCTCAGGCTACTGGAGGTCAGTGAACATGAGAAAAGTCAACAACCTTCTGCAACAGACCTAAGCGACAACATTAAGCCAGGTACAAAGTGGATGTCATTTGTGATCTTGCATGTGGTATCGAGGGAGCAAAAGCACTCTGACGGTCACTGCAGCTTTATTGCCCCCAACCTAGGAAAACTAATAATGAGCGAATTGCTAGGAATGCACTTACACGTTTTCCAGTCTGCTCTCATAAACACAGGTTGAGAGCACGTTGCTCCCATTGCCTCCATCCCTTCAGTCCCCAAGAACATCCCGTGGTCACTCGTCTTCCCAGAGTGGTAAGGAGCCCAGTTTCACAGGTGTCCTCGAGAGATTTTCCTCCTTAATCCAGGAGGGTTTTCTGAGTGCTCCTACGATCCTTTCGTACCACGAGGGCCACAGAAAGAGCACAGACTTTGGAACCGGTTCTGAGCTTCATGAACTGATTAAAGCAAACATTTTCTTGGGTGCTTTCTTTTTAAAACATCTTATTTATTTATTTGAAAGATTTATTTATTTATTTGAAACTCAGAGCTGCACAGAAAAAGAAGGAGTGGTAGAGAGAGAGAAAAAGAGAGAGAGAGAGGTCTTTCATCCACTAGTTCACTCCCCAATTGGCCTCAATGGCCGTAGCTACACCGGTCCAAAGCCGGAAGTCAGGAGCTTCTTCCAGGTCTCCCATGCGGGTACAAAGGCCCAAGGACTTGGGCCATCTTCCACTGCTTTCCCAGGCCATCGTAGAGAGCTGGATTGGAAGTAGAGCAGCCAGGACTCGAACCAGCACCTATATGGGATGCTGGCACTGCAGGTGGTGGCTTTACCCCCTATGCCACAGTGCTGGCCCCCAAAACATCTTTTTTATTTATTTGAAAGACAAAGAGACAGACTGAGGTCCTCCATCTGCTGGTTTGCTTCCCAAATGCCCACAACAGCCAGGGCTGGGCCAGGCTGAAGCCAGGAGCCAGAACTCAATCTGGGTCTCCTACGTGCGTACTTGGCAGAGACCTAAGGACTTGGGCGATCAGGTGCTGCTTCCCATGATGTGCATTAGCAGGAAGCTGGAATCAGAAGTAGAGCCAGCGCTCAGACTGAGGCACTGCAGTACGGGATGTGGGTGTCCCCAGCAGCCTCTTAACCACTGCTGCGAAGCCTGACTCTCTCTACAGGGCGCTTTCCATGTGCCAAGGACAGCTCTACAGTCGGTGCCCTGAATATACAACAAATAAGAGAAGTGATCTCAGCCCTCTAGGAGTTTATGTCCTGGTGGAGGGAGATAGATAAACATACAAATAAACGTGTAGTATAAATTCAGGTAGGGATAAGTGTTAAAATAAATAAACAAAGCCTAGAAAAGAGTTTGTGACCATTTTAGTTGAGGTCTTCAGGGTTGGTATCTCTGAATGCCATTTGCATTGAGGCCTGACGAGGTGTGGGAGGGATCTTAAAGGCTGTTGCTGCAGGGGAGACAGGCGCCAATAGGACGGGCATGAGCTGGGTGTGTCTGAGCAGAGTAGGGCGAGGGAGCCTGAGGAGTTGGATTTGGACTCCAGCTCCCACCACTCAGTACTCGCAGGCCTTTACTCAACATATTTAACCAGCAGAAGCTTCCCGTTCCTTGCATGACAGTCGTCCCTTGGTATCCACAGGGAACTGGCCCCAGGACCTCTCAGGGTACTGTGGATGCTCAAGTCCCTTTTATAAAATGGTGCATTATGGGGCCGGTGCTGTGGTGCAGCAGGTAAAGCTGTCCAGAGCTGGCATCCCATATGGGTGCCTGTTTGAGTCCTGGCTGTTCCTCTTCCAGTCCACCTCTCTGCTGTGGCCTGGGAAAGCAGTAGAAGATGGCCCAAGTCCTTGGGCCCCTGCACGCACATGGGAAGCCTGGAAGAATCTCTAGGCTCCTAGCTTTGGATTGGCCTAGCTCTGCCTGTTGCAGCCATTTGGGGAGTGAACCAGCAGATGGAAGACCTCTCTCTGCTTCTGCAACTCTTTAAAATAAATAAGTAAATCCATTAAAAAAAAATGGTACATTATTTGCATAAATCCTGTGACACCCTCCTGCATACTCTGAGCCATCTCTGGGTTGCTAATTACTAACAACCTAGATAGCTGTTAGACTGCATCACTTAGGGAAATTTGGCAAGAAGCAAAGCGCACGCCTGTGCAGTACTGCACACTTCAGGAAATGCTCTAAGTCTGCAGTGTGGACTCCATAGTGCACACTCTGCAGGGGGCGATGCTGATGGCACTAAAGATTTTGGGTGGCTGTGAATAAAGCCCAATGTTGAGCAAGGCTGAATTGAAAAAGAGGATGTACACTAAGCACAAAAATGGCTTGCAGAAAATAAGGGCAGGGAAGAAGCTTGACCTCACGCGAGAGCTAAAACCAGGACATCACCCCTCCAAATACCCCAACAAAGCATGCACACTCACTCTCTCTCTTTCTCTCTTCTCTCTTTCTGAATGCCATTTGCATTGAGGCCTGACAAGGCCTTTATTTCTGTCTTCAACCAGAATTTTTCTTTCCTTGCTACAATCCAGCTTTGCACCCCTGCACACAGAGCCCTCCCATAGGCCCTGAGCTCACCCATTCAGCCCAGATCCCAGCAGTCTGCATGTTCAGCCTCCCTTCCTGTCCCACACCAGTGTTGACACAGGGCTAAGCACTGTTGCACCAACAGCCTGCACTTCCCCAAGTCAGAGCCTTGTCTGAGTTCTCCGAGAATGTCCTAGGACAGTGCAGGGTATGACTGCACACGGCCAGAAAATTCTGCAAGCCCCTTCTCCGCTTCCAGATCCCCCCAGCAGCACCCCTTCTGCACACCCACCACCCAACTTGCTCCTGGTGTCCCCTCCCCACTTCCATGTGGTTTCTCAGTCTCTCAGCTCTGCCATGTTGGGGGCATTCCTTCCCCCCACCCCCCAGCCACACCTGTCCACCAAGGTAGCCAGCAAAGACCCTCCTGACACCAGGCCACTTTCTGACAGGCTTACTCCACTTGCAAGTAACAGGTTCAGCCACCATAGCACGGCACCACCCTTCCAAATTTTCCCCCAAGTATAATATCTGACTGGCTCACCTGTGACCTACGCACACCTCTGATCCAGTCAGCATGGGCCGGAGAGGAAGGGGGCACTTGTGGGCAGCGCTTCTGTGAGCTGGACAGATGGGCATTCCTCACACGTGAGACAGAGGCAGAGATGCACCCCCTGAGAGCTATCGTGCTGGCTAACGAGGGCACTGCCCAGCGTGGTCACTCAGCAGATGCTGCGTCCCTCCTGTCTCCAAAACACAAAGCCACAAACTGCAGACCATCTTCACCCTTGATTTTCAAGTCATCCCAACTTTAATAGGCTGCCCCTGCCCCGTTCTGGAGCTTGTCAATAGTAAGTAGGGTAGGCCGGCGCCGCACACCGGGTTCTAGTCCCGGTCGGGGTGCTGGATTCTGTCCTGGTTTCCCCTCTTCCAGGCCAGCTCTCTGCTGTGGCCAGAGAGTGCAGTGGAGGATGGCCCAAGTGCTTGGGCCCTGCACCCCATGGGAGACCAGGAGAAGCATCTGGCTCCTGCCATCGGATCAACGCGGTGCACCGGCCGCGACGGCCATTGGAGGGTGAACCAACGGCAAAGGAAGACCTTTCTCTCTGTCTCTCTCTCTCACTGTCCACTCTGCCTGTCAAAAAAAAAAAATAGCAAGTAGGGTCAGTCGGAGCCACGGCTCACTAGGCTAATCCTCTGCCTGCGGTGCTGGTACCCCAGGTTCTAGTCCCGATTGGGGCGCTGGATTCTGTCTCGGTTGCTCCTCTTCCAATCCAGCTCTCTGCTGTGGCCCAGGAAGGCAGTGGAGGATGGCCCAAGTCCTTGGGCCCTGCACCTGCATGGGAGACCAGGAGGAGGCACCTGGCTCCTGGCTTCAGATTGGTGCAGCGTGCCAGCCATAGTGGCCATTTGGGGGGTGAACCAATGGAAGGAAGACCTTCCTCTCTGTCTCTCTCTCTCTCACTGTCTGTAACTCTACCTGTCAAAAAAAAAAAAATAGTAAGTATGGTCTCGAGGTCAGCAGAACAAGTACAAGAAATTCAGAAGGGGCCAGTGTGTGGTGCAGTGGGTTAAGCTATCTTCTGCATGCCAGCATCCCATATCCAATTGCCAGTTGATGCTCCTGCTGCTCTGCTTCTGAGCCAGCTCCCTGCTAATGGGCCTAGGAAAGCAGCTGAAGATGGCCTAGGTACTTGGACCCCTGCTACCTACATGGGAGATCCAGATGGAGTTCCAGGCTCCTAGCCTTGACCTGGACCAGCCCCAACCATTGTGGCCATTTGGGGAGTGAACCAGTGGATAGAAGATTCTCTCTCTCTCTCTCTCTGCCCCCACCCCTATCTCCCCTCTCCCTCTCTATTGCTCTGCCTTTCAAATAAATAAATCTTAAAAAAATAAAAGAAAGAAATTATGAATCAGAAGTATCCAGATCTTGTTTTCATGTCTGGTGCATTTTCCCCTGGTGCCAGGTGTTGTCTTATGGGACTGTCCTCTCTCACATCCTACTCCAACTTCACTTGAGCCTCATCTCCAGGATGCGAACTACAGGTTTGGGACAATCCATTGGGAGAAGAAGAGAGAAGCAGGGATGTTAACTGGCTTTGAAGTGGGGGAGGGCAGTGCTGTGGCATAAAAGGCTAAGCTTCCACCTGCAGTGCCAGCATCCCATATGGGCGCCAGCTCAAGTCCCAGCTGTTCCACTTCCGATCCAGCTCCCTGCTAACACTCCTGGAAAGCAGTGGAAAATGGTCCCTGCACCCACGTGGGAGACCTTGATGAAGCTCTTGACTGCTGGCTTCAGCTTGGCCCAGCCCTGGCCATTACAGCCATCTGGGCAGCAGATGGAAGATCTCTCTCTCTCTCTCTCTTTCTCTCTCTGTATATCTGCCTTTCAAATAAATAAATCTTAGGGGGAAGAAAAGGGGAGAGAGGAGAGCAAGGAACAGGGAAAGAGGTTTGAGGGAAGGAGCCAAGAGGAAGGAGGCAAGTGTGTTTGGAGAACTTGCTGCGGGCTTTGCATCGGATCCTCTTTAACTGTATCTGAGAGCTGCCGGAATGATTGGAGTCCTGCTAATTACCCTTGACTGCTAGAGTCAGTGTGCAGCACCCTGCTGAGGGAGCAGGTGGGTGCCTGGAAATCTGGGAGATGCAAGTTTTAAATACTTAAACTAATGAGGCATGAAATGATCGGAACAGAAGATAAAACATATTTAGGAATGTACAGAAATGAGTATCATCAAGGATTCGAGCTATAGCTAAGATAAGAGAGGCAAATGGGATTTACAAAATCTCCCCCAAACCACTGTTTTCTGGGCATGAAGGATATCTACAAAAATTATGGAGATTCCTTTGACATTTGGACAAATCATCCATTCTATGTGAAAAGCAAGCTTCCTCAGGGGAGTCTCTAGATAATCATTTTTCTTTTCCACTCTGCAAACAGGAGTCTTTGTTGATGTAGGCTCCAGTATAAGAATGCCTTCCAGATCACCAATGCGTCCTTTCACAAGCCATCTTTGATGAAAAATTAAACAGAGGCTGAAAGACTTCCTGCTTCATAGCTAATGAGCAGATAGGAACACATTCAGGAGACGGATCCAACTGAAAAACGTGAATCTAAATGCCTTTAAAATGAAATAATATTTGCTTTTCAAAAATTCTGATTATAAAAGTCATGTGTACTATCAAATACCATGTAGAGAAGAAAGAAGTATAGACGTACTGACATGGAAATATATCTATTATTTGCTGTGTATGTGTGTGTTGTGTGTATTTAGCATTTTACAATATGTTAAAGAGACACAGACTGAAAAAATGAAAGCATGGGGTCTAAGAAGGTATTGAAAATGTGCAATGCAGGAATATGACCTTAGATGCTAAGCTGATTATGTGGTAGGAAATTACTGCTCGTGTAGCTATGCAGCCTTTCAAATCAACGTGTCGGTCAAACAAAACTCTAAACAGGGAGTAGCCAGCTTCCCCGTGTTTTTTTTTTGTTTGTTTGTTTGTTTTGTTTTGTTTTTGTAAACAATGCTTTTTAATTTTTTTATTTAGAGAAGTATTCTTAAAATTTCTTTTAAAAATTTATTAACTTGAGAATCAGAGACAGAGAGAGAAAATGCCCATTTCCTGTTCACTCCCCAAATGCCTACAAGCTGTCCTATGAAGCCGTGTGCTGGAAAGTCAGTCCTGGTCTCCCACATGAGTGGCAGGAACTCAGCTGCTTGAGCCTTCACTACTGCCTCCCAGGGTCTACATCACCGGGATGCTGGAATCAGGAGTCAGAAACAGGCGTGGAAAATGTGGGATGTAGGCATCTAAACTGCTGGGCTGAATACCTGCTCCAGCAATAATTTTTTTTTAAGACTTATTTATTTATTTGAAAGTCAGAGTTACACAGAGAGAGAAGGAGAGGTAGAGAGAGAGAGAGAGAGAGAGAGGTCTTCCATCCGCTGGTTCACTCCCCAGTTGGCCACAACGGTGGAGCTGCTCCAATCTGAAGCCAGAAGCCAGGAGCTTCTTCTAGTTCTCCCATGTGGGTGCAGGGGTTCAAGGACTTGGGCCATCTTCTACTGCTTTCTCATGTCATAGCAGAGAGCTGGATCAGAAGTTGAGCATCTGGGCCTCGAACAGGCGCCCATATGGGATGCTGGTACTGCAGGTGGTGGCTTTACCCACTACCCCACAGTGCTGGCCCCCATCCAGAAATAATTTTTTAAAAAGTCATACTCTGACTATGCCTGTTTCCTTCCATAGATTTGCATGTTTGTGTAGACAAAGTAGGAAACCTGGAAAAATATATGTGTGTATGTGTAACAGTTATTGGCGCTTATCTTTGAGAAACCAAACCCACTGAGAAGAACTGTCAGGAGAATATGTTAAAAGAGAATTTTTATGTTCTATTCTATATTTCTGTTTTGTTTTTACAATGGGGAGGTAGTTACACAGTAACTAGTAATTAGGTCTTATAAAAATTAAAGTGAAAATCACAAAGTTTGTGAGAAATGGTGGAAAATTATGAACAGAACAAATAAAAGTTGCCCATAACCTCACAAACTCAGATGTGACTACTGTTCATTGTCACCGTCTGCTTGAGCTGCTGTAGCAAAATACCGCAACAAGCATTGATTTCTCACAGCTCTGGAATCAGGGAGGCAGATCAGGGAGCCAGCATTGGTCTGGTTCTAGTTCTGGTGAGGGTCCCTCCTGGGTTTCTACAGGGCCTCCTTCTTCCTGCAGCCCCACAGGGTGGAGAGGGCTCTAATGTCTAATGGACACTAATCTCATCATAAGGGGATTAGTGTCCCTCATGACCTCATTGAAACCTAAAGCCCCCACTCCCTGATATCAACACACCAGGGATAGGGCTCCAACTCATGAATTTGGGCCGGAGGTGGGGGACCCTTGCCAATCCTTTTTGGTATATTTTGTTCAAGCTTTTTTTTTTTTTTCTAAATGTACTTAAAATAGCTTGCCTTAAGCTACATATGTGCATGGCTTTATCCATAGTTTTTATCCTGCCATATTTTTTCCTTTTGTCATTTCATTGAGTGGATTATTACCTTAAGATAGATTCATGGCTGGCGCCATGGCTCACTAGGCTAATCCTCCACCTTGCGGCGCCGGCATACCGGGTTCTAGTCCCGGTCGGGGTGCCAGATTCTGTCCCGGTTGCCCCTCTTCCAGGCCAGCTTTCTGCTATGGCCCGGGAGTGCAGTGGAGGATGGCCCAAGTGCTTGGGCCCTGCACCCCATGGGAGACCAGGAAAAGCACCTGGCTCCTGGCTCCTGCCATCGGATCAGCGCGGTGCGCCGGCCGCAGCGCGCCAGCTGCGGTGGCCATTGGAGGGTGAACCAACGGCAAAGGAAGACCTTTCTCTCTGTCTCTCTCTTTCACTGTCCACTCTGCCTGTCAAAAAATAAAAATAAATAAATAAATAAAAAGATAGATTCATGTAGGCAGAATTAGACAGCACAGACTTTGAAATATTTTTTGTGTACATTGCTAATTAGCTTTCCAGGAAGGCTGAATCCAAAAGAGTTCTGCCAATGCTGGGTAGAAGGACTTGCTATCCTGCACCCTTCCCAGCACCGATAATTTAGAGCACAAACCCACAGACACAGAGACATGGGGTGAGACAGACACAAGCATTCACGCCTGATTGTTCTCACCTTGGCTGATTCCTTGCTCTGCAGAAATTACTTGGAGACTTGTGTGGCCCATGAGAGTACTAGCATGGCACCAGTCCCTTGAGCTGATGGAGGAGCAGCCTCTGGCCTTTCAGCTGCACACAGGGCCCAGCCCAGCTCTGCTGTACGCCTCACGCAGCCATGTGCGTGCACGTTATCCACTCGAACGTTCCAGATACACAGCTGGGATCCCCACAGCTATGCAGTGTCAGTGACTGCTCTGTAAGGAGACGGCAAGGACAGAAGAGGCAAGTAGTCAACTCCTGTGCCCAGTTTCACAGGTCTCAGAAAGACCCTTTCTCCAGATAATTCCTTCTATTCAGGGCTCTAGTTCTAAACATTCACTGTTAGAAATTGATTATATGTTTAAAATATTTATTTATTTATTTAGAGAGAGTGCTCCCATCCACCGGCTCCCTCCTCAAATATCTACAATGGTTGCAGTTGCACCAGCCCAACTCCAGGACCCTGGAACTCAATCTGGGTTTCCCATATGGGTGGTGGGGACCCAGGTACTTGAGCCATCACCTGCTGCCTCTTCAGGTGCACAGGAACAGGAAACTGGAATCAAGAGGAGAGCTAGGACCGCAACCCCGACACTGGGATGTAAGATGCAAGTATCCTAACCGGGGTCTTAACTGTCAGGCCAAACACCTGGCCAAGAAATTAATTACTTCTGGGCTAAGCAATATTATTGCTCTGCAGATGTTCTTTAATATGGAGATTGTCTCTGGAGGTGTAAAGTCATTAACACCCTGCTAGGAAATAGTTTCTCAAAATTGAAGAAACTGAGAAAATCCAAATGCTCAAGCCCTGGGGGATGAGGTCCTCTGAAAAGTGTGGCGGGGGTGGGGGGTGTGGAGGAGCAGGGAGAGACACGGAGCAGACAGACGGACAGCTTTGTGCCTTTGCCAGGCACAGGCCTGAGCTGTGGAACCCTGACTTCATAGAAACCAGAGAGATGTTTCGCAGTGTTATTTCAAGGTGCTTTAAACTTGTAGTCCAGATTATGAATAGAACCCTTAAAATACTTCTTCTCCCCTTGTTTTAAATCCCTCCTACTGCAAGGATCCATTGGCTGCTATTGTAAATCCTGTAAGCTTGAGAAGATTAATGTGTCAGTGAGGGTTTTCCCGAGACACAGAACCTTCTGGGGATGTGTATGTATTTGGAGAAAGAGATTTATTTTAAGACTCACATGATTGTGGAGGCTGACAAATCCAGAATCTGTAGAGTGGGTGGGCAGCCTGGAGACGCAGGAAATGCTGGTGATTCAGATCCTGTCTGAAGACCACCTGCAGGCAGAACTTCTCCACGTTGGGGTCAGTCTTTGTTCTATTAGGACTTCCAATGAATTGGACACTATGGAGTATAATAGGCCCACTAACTTGTTAATCTCATCCACATTAAACACTCTTACAGAAATATCCAGAATAACAATTGACCAAATATCTTGGCACGTTGGCCCAGCCAAATTGATGCACAGAAATGAACCCATATACTCAAATTTCCTTCCCATATACTCAAATTTGATATAATGCAAACATAATTCAATAAAATGTCCAAAACTTTCCCCAGTGAGGGTTGCTGGTAAGGGCCATGCTCATTCACTAACTAAAATGAACTGTTTACTCTAAGTTCAGAATCACTTGTCTCTTTAATATTAGACTAACAGTTTGCAAAGTTTTTAATCCCAGGGCCTCTTTGCAGTCTAAAAATGATTGAGAACCCCAAAAGCTTTTGTTGATGTGGGTTAAATTGAATATGACCTTTATCACATTGGACAATAAAACTGATAGATTTATATATTTTTTGTCTTTATTTAATTTATCTGGGAGGCAGAGAGACAAAGAGAGAAATCTTCCATCCATTGATTGACTCCACAAATGGCTGCAATAGCTGAGGCTGGGTCAGGCTGAAGCCGGGTGCCAGGAACTCAAGCCTGGTTTCCCACGTGGGTAGCAGAGAATATGAGCCATCACATGGTGCCTTCCAGGGTGCACATTAGCAGGAAGCTAGAATCAAAATTGGAGCCTGATCTCCCACTGAGGCACTCAGGTATGGCATGTGGGTGTCTTAACTGCTGTGCCAAATGCTCACCCATGATACATTTTTAAATACTTACCAATTCATGTAAAAATGACAACACATTCAATAAACACTAACATAAGCATTTAATGTTAAACAATTGTATTTTCTAACACACACAGACAAGCACACCAAGCAGAGGAGCATTGTTTTGCATTTTTGGAGATTTGATTTTACAAAAGGCAACTGGATTCTCCAATCTGTTTCTACATTCAATTTACTATCTGTTGCTTTGTTTGAAATTTATGAAAACAATCTGGTCTTGAACAGATACATAGCTGGGAGAGAAGTGTTTTGTTAGCTGTTTTTGATAATTGGATATCCTTGAGTATATAGTATGTGCTGCCAAGCAACCATTGTCCATCTGCCAGTCGTGCTTTTAAGTAAAAATAATGTGCCACAGAACAAGAGGATACTGAGCCCACAACTCAGCTGTCTGTAGTCAGGAGACTATGCTTGGACAACCAGTGATGTGTCCTGGCCCAAAGCAGGATGCAAAACTGCGGGGAGCAGCTCTGAGGAGGCAAGGGCGTGCATGGCTCCAGCACACCGTGGGTAGAGGTCCCAGAGCTGGAGGATCAATAGGATGGGTGCGCACGAGGTTGTCCTGCTGCAGGTGATCAGTCTCAGTCAGTGTCTCCTCTCCTTGACTTTGGCCCCAGAGGACTCTTTGACTCCTCTCTTGACCTTTTGGGTTCCACCAGCTGCTTTGCTTAGATTCCAAGACGTGTTTACCGGGAGTCTGTCTTTGAACTTAGCCTCATTGTCTGGGTATGGGGTTCTAAGCTCAGAGTTCTAATGTGCTGGTCTCAGGCTTGCCCAGCTTCTAACCCTCAAAATGCCTTCCTTGTGACATACTATGTTTGGGTCTAGAATTTTTTTTCTTACAGAATTTATGACTCAGTAATTTGAAGCCATATTATTTTTTTAAAAGATTTATTTATTTATTTGAAAGTCAGAGTTACACAGTAAGAGAAGGAGAGGCAGAGAGAGAGAGAGAGAGAGAGAGAGAGAGAAAGAGAGAGAGTCTTTTATCTGCTGCTTCACTCCCCAATTGGCCACAATGGCTGGAGCTGGGCCGATCTGAAACCAGGAGCAGTGGGGACTCAAACTGGCGCCCATGTGAGATTCTGGCACTGCAGGTGGTGGCTTTACCTGCTATGCCACAGTGCTGGCCCCAGTGTCTTGTGTTTTAATGGAAATCATGCACATCAGTGTCATATCCTTACATGTGACCAGACCCCAGCTCTGTTACATCATCTTTGAGCCCTGTTCACTGGTTCATAGGTAACTGACAGATACATAAATTCTGTCTTGTAAAGGGGTAATTTTAATTAGCTTCCTCCACTTGTGGGAAACCCAGTTTTGTCTTTATTTGTAGTCATTCTCATAATTTAAAGTTCTGCTACTCTCAGCCCAAAGCTTCCTCAATGCCCTACACCCTGTGAATCAGATCAGTAATCTTGTCCTGCCTACCCGCAGCGCTGTTGGATGACAAGTGTTGGAAGAAACCTATTCTGAACCACACATACAGTAGCTGCAGGTGTGACACAAGGGCCCTTAGCGGGTGGAATGCTTCATATCCACCTGAGTGCAAAAGTCAGACATTAGTTCATGTACTCGCACGCTAGATTTAGCATAGCTGCAGGTGTTGGTTTTGATACTAACCTACAAAATCAGGTCTTCCTCACATGTCTGCCTTTAACTTGAAAGTGGCTGTTAGAAAAAAATGGTTGAGTAGGACGGCCTGGAGTGGTGGGATGCTAAGGACACAGTGACCAATATGACAAGGTTTATTTACTGTTGCGTTTCATCACCAGCAGGTCCTCGTGTCCGATTGTCTCTGCTGCAGGAGCTCAAAGTGTGGAACTGAGTGCTGGTTTCTAGCAAAATATCTAGGACCTGCCTAGCCTCTCTATGGAATGCCTCTTAGCTACACTTTGCGCAAGCTCTTTGTAATATACAATAGACCAGTCATTAAACCCCCTTTGGAGATCACAGTTACAATGGAACCCCTCTCCGAGGTCTCCCTCCCAAATGCAGGCATTTGGAAATGAGAGTCTAAACTTCTGTTTGTTAAGCATGTTCTGAAAATTGGGTTTCCTTTTAGGGTAATAAGAATAATTCTGGAATTACATAGTTGTAATGATTAGAGAAAATTGTGAGCATATTAAATATCACAGAATTGTAAATTTAAAGTTGTTATAATTACAACTAAAAAAAAAAAAAGATGTATTTATTTATTTATGTGAAAGGCAGAGTTACAGAGAGGCTGAGGCAGAGAGAGAGAGAGGTCTTCTATCCGTTGGTTCACTCCCCAGGTGGTCACAAGGGCCAGAGCTGCACTGATCCAAAGCCAGGATCCAGGAGCTTCCTCCAGGTCTCCCATGTGGGTACAGGGGCCCAAGGACCTGGCCATCTCCCACTGCTTTCCCAGGCCATAGCAGAGAGCTGGATTGGAAGTGGAGCAGCCGGGTCTCAAACTGGCGTCCATATGGGATGTTTGTGCTTCAGGCCAGGGCATTAACCCACTGCACCACAGCGCCGGCCCCTAAATTTATTTTTTTTAAGATTATTTATTTATTTATTTATTTGAGAGGTAGAGTTTATAGACAGTGAGAGGGAGAGACAGAGAGAAAGGTCTTCTATCTGCTGGTTCACTCCCCAAATGGCTGGAACGGCAGGAGCTGAGCCGATCCAAAGCCAGGAGACAGGAGCTTCTTTTGGGTCTCCCACATGTGTACAGGGGTGCAGGTGCTTGGGCCATCTTCTGCTTTCCCAGGCCATAGCAGAGAGCTGGATCAGAAAAAGGGACTCGAACCTGCACTCATATGGGATGCTGGCACCGCAGGCGGAGGATTAACCTACTTTGTCACAGTGCCAGCCCCTTAAATTTATTTTTGAAAGCTTATTATTATTATTATTATTACTCCCTTGAAAGGCAGATAGAGAGAGAGAGATCTTCTATCTACTGGTTCAATTTCCAAATGCTAGCAACAGCCAGGGCTAGAACAGGTCAAAGCCAGGAGCCTTGAACTCTGAGTCTCCCATGAGCGTGGTAGGGACCCACATACTGATGTGGGCTGTGGGCGCCCTCAGCCATGGCCTTCCCCACTGCGCCATGATGCCCGCCCCCCTCCCTTATACTTTAAATTTCATCTCTAGATTACTTATAATACCCAGTATAATGCCAATGCTATTCAAGTAGTTGTGTAGGGAATAATGACAAGAAAAATTCATGTTCAAACAAAAGGGAATTTTATTTTTTTAAATGATTTTCTACCATAGATGCAGAGGGCTGAATGCACTCCTAAGAGAAGAGATGAGAGGTACACAAGCCTGAGGCAAGAACAATCCTCCAGTTCAGAGAGGAGGGTAAGCTACAGGCACACCATGCTTTCTGCCTCCAGACCATTCTCTACCAAGCCCTGTGGGTACGAATCCTAAAGAAAGGGGCCTTCAAATAAAGAGCAAGCATAAACGGAGGGTACAATTCAAGCAGAAGCCCGAGCAGGCGGGGAATGACCTTTCTCTCCCCTGTGAGGTGACAGCCAGAGACCAAACCCACCAACAAAAGCCAGTCAGCTGCAGGAGGGCCGAATGGGCTCAGCTAGAGGTCAAGTCGGAGGGGGAGCGAGCCCAGTGTTCTCCCAGGTAACCAGAAGCCAGAGAGAGAAGAGTCACAGAGGCTGGACCTAAAGCTTATTATGCACCATCTGGATAGGGAAAAGGTAAAAACAGCCCATCAAAAGTTGAAAATCTAATAGCTGAGAACATTGATCTTCAGTTTCAGTAGAGCCCATTGAACACCAAGCAGAATTAGTAAAAAAATTAAGCCTATTGAAAATTCAGAACTGCGGCCGGCGCCGCGGCTCACTAGGCTAATCCTCCGCCTAGCGGTGCTGGCACCCTGGGTTCTAGTCCTGGTCGGGGCGCTGGATTCTGTCCCGGTTGCCCCTCTTCCAGGCCAGCTGTCTGCTGTGGCCCGGGAGTGCAGTGGAGGATGGCCCAAGTGCTTGGGCCCTGCACCCCATGGGAGACCAGGAGAAGCACCTGGCTCCTGCCTTTGGATCAGCGCAATGTGCCGGCCGCAGCGCGCCAGCCGTGGCGGCCATTGGAGGGTGAACCAACGGCAAAAGGAAGACCTTTCTCTCTGTCTCTCTCTCTCACTATCCACTCTGCCTGTCAAAAAAAAAAAAAAAATAATAATTCAGAACTGCAAGAATAAATTTTGGTCGGCGCCACGGCTCCTCCTGCACCCACATGGGAGACCAGGAGAAGCACCTGGCTTCCGGCTTCAGATAGGTGCAGCGCGACAGCCGTAGCGGTCACTTGGTGGGGTGAACCAAGGTGAGGAAGACCTTTCTGTCTGTCTCTCTCTCACTGCCTAACTCTGACTGTCAAAAATAAATAAATAAATAAATAAATTTCCCAGGTGCTCATAGTGGGGGAAAGATTTCCTAGACTGACAATAGATTGTCAAAGAAAATAGAGCTATTCTCTATTAGTCAAACTATAAATCAAGATGAGAAAAAAACAGATATTTTCAGATATGCAAGAACTTGGAAAGCTTTATATGAATAATTACTCAAGGTTCAAGTTACCAAAACAAAAATAAATTCAAGAAAGAAAGTCTTAGGACATGAGAAAAGTGAATAGTGACAATAGTAAAACTTCTAAGTCCAAACAATTTTTGATAATGTAGATGAAAATCTTAAGACAATTGTTAATAAGCTATTCTTAAGAAATAAAAGGATTATGTTAAAAATAGAAACTATTACAGTGGGCTAGCACTGCAGCATAGCAGGTAAAGCCACCGCCTGCAGTGCTGGCATCCCATATGGGTGCTGGTTCGAGTCCCGGCTGCTCCACTTCCAATCCAGCTCTCTGCTATGGCCTGGAAAAGCAGTAGAAGATGGCCCAAGTCCTTGGGTCTCTGCACCTGCATAGGAGACCCAGAAGAAGCTCCCTGGCTCCTGGCTTCAGATCGGCACAGCTCCAGCCATTGCAGCCATATGGGGAGTGAACCAGCAAATGGAAGACCTCTCCTTGTCTGTGTAGCTCTGACTTTCAAAATAAATATATCTTAAAAAAAAAACCTATTACAGTAACCCACTACAGCAGTGTCCAATAGAAATAATGAAAGAAATAATTAAAAATATTATTTGACGGGGGCTGGCGCTGTGGCGTAGTAGGTTAATCCTCCACCTGTAGCACTGGCATTCCATATGGGTGCTGGTTCTAGTCCCGGCTGCTCCTCTTCCCATCCAGCTCTCTGCTGTGACCTGGGAAAACAGTGGAAGATTACCCAAGTGCTTGGGCCTCTGCACCCACGTGGCAGACCAAGATGGAGTTTCATACTCCTGACTTTGGCCTGGCCCAGCACCAGCTGCTGCACTCATTTGGGGAGTGAACCAGTGAGTGGAGGATATCTCTGTCTCTTTCACATCACTCTGCCTTTCAAATAAATAAATAAATAAATCTTTAAAACGACAATAGCATCCCCGCATGCACCCATGCTATATTGGAGTACCAGGGTTCGAGTCCTTCTTCTGGCTCCTGATTCTAACTTCCTGCTACTGCAGGCCCTGAGAGGCAGTGGTGATGGCTCCAGTAATTGGGTTCCCTCTACAGACTTGAATTCACCACTCCCAGCTTCAGCCCTGGCCATTGTGGACATTTAAAAAAGGAAGCAGCAGATGGGAGCTCTCTTTGTCCAAAAAACAAATAAAGAAATAGTTGAGACGTGCTTGAAAGTCAGGGGGATGTAGTGAGGCCCAGGCTGGTGTACACAGCAGTGAGCTGCAGATTCAGGAGCAATGGGAGCAAAACAGGCAGAAACAGGGGCTTGTGACGGGGTCTGTGATTCTGCACCTGAGCCCATCAGAGCAGCTGAACGTGCAGTGTGTGGGCTGAACTGGGGCTTCCTTAAGGGTTCTCAAGAGATGGGTAACTGTGGGGAGCAACTGGGAGCAACTCGGACTAGACTAAGTTACTGGAATTAAGACTTATTCTATGCATCTGCTTTCCCACAATATGGTGCTGAGAAGGGAAACAGCTTCTACACAGCTGCCTCCAGTTCAACCAATAAACTGTGGGACCTGCTCCTGATTGGAGGAGAGCAGCGTACTCGGCGTGTGGGTAGCAGAGTTGGGATTGGCGGAGGAGGACTATAAAGGAGGAGAGAGACGGCATGCACCAGGAACATCTAAGGGGAACACCTGTGCAGCCCCCGAGAGAGCCAGCCAGCGGTGTGCCGCTCCCCCGCGGAAGTGGGGAAGCTGGCAGGGGCAACCGCCCTTCCATGGAGGTGGAAGGGACGGTAGCCAACCCGGGAAGAACCAGCAGCAAACCCAGGGAGGGCCGAGCAGACAAAAGAACAGCGCAGGGTCCTGTGTCGTTCCTCCACGAAGAGGGGGAGCGACAGGTAACAGGATCAGACATGTTTTTATATGCATATTTGTGGATGGGCTGCGTTTCTTTGAATAAAACTTTTTTTTTTTTCGGAGACTACATTATGTGAATATTGAATTATTAAGGTATAATGTATATAGGTGAACACTGCTAGGTGGATACCTGGGGAGGAAACCCTGGAGGACTTCTTTCTATTCTCTGTCCTCCCGTGTTGGAAACGTCAGTGGTAAGTCTGTGCTGATTAAAACCTGAAGGGCAGGACTGGATGGACAGAGATGACAGAATCTGCACTGATAGTGAAGACACAAGCAGAGACAGAGCAAGAGAAGACAATGGGGGTACCACAGGTAACGGAGGGGCAGCTGCCAGCAATGCAGGCGAGACCCCCAGAACTCACTAGCAGCAGCTTCGAGGGGTGTGAATACCCGGCGGCTGCACATGGTGGGACAGCCAGAGCCGTCCTGTTTCCTGATTGACTTCTGGCCCAGTTTGAACCCCAGGATTGTGGACCCGGGAAAATAAGAATGGCCCTTTCCTAAGACTGCTGACAACTCTAATCCTCCCACAATGCTCCCAGAACCATCAGTAACTGGGTCAGCTCCAGGGTGCACCGAAATGGAAACTCTCAGATACTGCCGATGCAGTACGCACTGGCGAAACCAGAACAACTTTGTGGAGGGTGGTTTGGCTGTTAAAACACTGAAAGGAAAATAATTCTCATTCTGTCACCCTTTGCCTATGAGAGGCGCCCAACTTCCGGCCCACTCCCCCAGGAATTTACTTGCTCTGATGTAATAGCTACCTGGTGAATGTCTCCCTGTGCCTACCACTGTGGCAGAAGCATGGGATTTGAATGGCCTACAGTACATGTCCCTGCCCGCCAGGCTTTACAGTCTGGCCAAGGAGAGAAAACACATCATCCAGTGAGCTGGCAGGGACAGTGCTGGATATGCCGACACTACCGGCCATCAGCGGACAAGGCTGCGGTCCAGGGAAACCTCCCTTTCCCCCTCCTCTTTCCATCTATCTATTCTTTTACCACATGGTTACTGAGTACTCACTACATGCCAAGCTCTGTAAGTTCTCAGGACAAACAGGTTAGCAAAACTCAGATGTCTTGAAGTAGGTAGGGGAGATAGAGCAAAGAAATAAAAGATGATCAGTTTCCAAAGTTAGGAAGGAAGACAACATTATGCTATGAGACTGTATAATTTGACCATGGGATTCAAGTCCACTTCATCTCCAAATTCCTTGCTAATCACCTTTTCCACTGGCAAACTCATCTTAAAAATAATATAGTGGCCGACGCCACGGCTCACTAGGCTAATCCTCTACCTTGCGGCGCCGGCACACCGGGTTCTAGTACTGGTCGGGGCGCCGGATTCTGTCCTGGTTGCCCCTCTTCCAGGCCAGCTCTCTGCTGTGGCCAGGGAGTGCAGTGGAGGATGGCCCAAGTACTTGGGCCCTGCACCCCATGGGAGACCAGGATAAGTACCTGGCTCCTGCCATCGGATCAGTGCGGTGCGCTGGCTGCAGCGCGCTGGCCGCGGCGGCCATTGGAGGGTAAACCAACGGGAAAGGAAGACCTTTCTCTCTCTCTCTCTCTCACTGTCCACTCTGCCTGTCAAAATAAATAAATAAATAAATAAACAAACAAACCAAAAAAATAATATAGCTAATTCCACTCCTAAAATTTCCTTTTTCCTCTTTAAAGTTGTCAGGACAGGTCCCTGGACTTGGCACGCAGCTGTCATTCCCGTGGCTTCTTAGCAACCATGTCAGCTTCAGATCTGTACAGCCCCAGTTGCAAACTTACTTAGTCACTTTCCATCTCTGTGACGTTGGGCAAGCTGTTAGTTAGACTGTTGTGAACCTCAGTTTCCTCAACTGTGAAATGGGAATAACAGTACAGGTCAAGCGTGTAGGACATAACACACATGCAACCCATGGCTGCTGTTACTGAGAATAGCATTGCCTGTAAACATAGACTCAGCCTAAATCCAGAGAATCAGGGTAGTCTGTCCAGATTTAGAGCCATATCTGAGTTAGATTTTTGTGCCTTATGTTTATGAAAGCTTTCTTGAGTGTTTTAAGTTTGGAGAGAGAAGAACAATGAAAAATTATATCGATGAAAGAAGAAGGACCTTTGGTGCTTGTCCTCATGGAGCATTTTCTAAATTAAAGATATCTTTGTAAGAGCTTCCAGCGAGCGCACTTTAGCTGTGTTTTGGCAGCACTTCGGGGAGTGGTGCTGGGGCGCTCACACACCCTGTGTTTCTGGAAAGCTGCAGTCAGAGCTCTTGTTCCTGGAAGAGTGACGTTAGAGTGGCCGTTTGCTTCCAGAGAGTCTATTACGCCCTGATTGCAGGGTATCACGGCATCAGCTCTATTACATTCTCGGCTCCTGGCTGCCACTTTGCCTTGACACCTCAGTTGTTTCCAGTTCTGACCAGTTCTCTGGAAGGCGGCTATGGGAGTGTGAGGGGCCCATCCACCTGAACGTTCAAGGATATTCTGTACCCCTCAGGCTGGAGGCCTGGCGGCACACAAGGGATGGTATTTTGATTGGGTCCTAATCCAAATACCAATGCTCACCAACCTCTCCGAACATAGCTTCTGTGTCTTGGATTCCTGCTCTCCAAGTGCTTTATTTTATTTTTTGACAGGCAGAATTAGTGAGAGAGAGAGAGACAGAGAAAGAAAGGTCCTCCCTCCATTGGTTCACCCCCCAAATGGCTGCTTCAGCCGGCATGCTGCGCTGATCAGAAGCCAGGAGCCAGGTGCTTCTCCTGGTCTCCCATGGGGTGCAGGGCCCAAGCACTTGGGCCATCCTCCACTGCACTCCCTGGCCACAGCAGAGAGCTGGCCTGGAAGAGGAGCAACTGGGACAGAATCCGGCGCCCCAATCAGGACTAGAACCCGGAGTGCCGGCGCCGCAAGGCGGAGGATTAGCCTAGTGAGCCGCGATGCCGGCCTCTCCAAGTGTTTTAGGTGTTACTACCCTGGCATGGGTAGTGTTCTCCCTATTTTCTTACAGGAAGATTGAGTGACATTCCGAAGGGTTAAGCTCAAGACTGACAACTAACGAGGGTTTCTCAGCCGTGGCACTATTGACATTTTGCCTTAGATATTGCTGGATGCTTAGCAGCATCCCTGGCCTTTGCCAGTCGAGGTCAGAAGCATCTCCCCTCTTCATTGCTCCCGCTGTGCCAACCAAAAATATGTCCAGACATTGCTCGGTGTCCCAAGGGGCAACATTGGTCCTCAGCCCTGGCTAGAGAATCTTTCTGGCTACAATGTCCCATGTTGAAATGGCAACATTTTGAATATACTGTATTGTGTTATTAAAAATTTTTAGAAAATGAATGCATGGACACACTAATACTTGATTTGAGCAAGACCTTACTGGCATGTCTTTGGCATATTTGAGCAACCCTAGGAAGGTTCCCACGGCTAACTACACACATTTCCTCAATACATTGCTTCATTGCCCTTGAAGAGGCCATGGGAGCAATCAAGACTGTAAGGAGATCCTTGAAAGTGCACCTGCTCAGCTCACTCTTTTTTTTCTTTTCTTAATTTATTTTAGAGGTAGAGTTACAGACAAATGGAGAGACAGAGACAAAGGTCTTCTGTCTGCTAGTTCACTACCCATATGGCTGCAACAGCTGGAGCTGGACCAATCTGAAGCCAGGAGCCAGGTCTCCCATGTGGGTGCAGGGGCCCAAGCACTTGGGCCATCTTCTACTGCTTTCTCAGGCCACAGCAGAGAGCGGGATCAGAGGAAGAGCTGCTGGGAGTCGAAACAGCACCCATATGGGGTGCCAGTGCTGCAGGTGGAAGCTTTGTCTACTATACCACAGCTCCAGCCCCCTCAGCCCACTCTAGGAAATGAAAGAATGAAGTTCCTTATTTCAAAGGAGTTAGTGTGTCTACGAGGCAATCTTTGAATGTAGAGAAGGTATGCAGAATAGAGTTGTGGTGAACCCAGAACTGCTTTTCTTAGAAAGATCTGCTTGCAAGGTTGGTTGTTGGCTGGTGTCTGGGAACTTAGATCTAGGGATCTTTTCTAAGAGAGGCCTTAAGTATTGTGCAAAGAGTGTGGTTTAGACTGTACACCTGCCTTCCTTCTGCATTTTCCAATTGAAGTTCGGTTTTTCTGTCATTGATATGAACCCTGTGATCTGACTCAGCATGAAGAGGCACATGCCCCGATTCTGAGCAGTGAATCTTGATGATAACTCGGCTAGCCACTTCTGGGGGAGTCTTCCTTAGTTATAGAGGGTGGCTTGAGGAAGGGGTATTCTTTTCTGTCTCTGGACATGGCTGTTTTCTGGGCATAATATTGTTAAGTGCTGCATCTGTGTCAGATAAAGGAGCCCTCATGGTGAACTTAGCAGAGCAGGAAGACGAAGATTCTGGGTTTCTGTGTTTGAGCTACTCAGTAAGTCAATGCTAAAGTCTCTGTATCTCGAGACTTCTTGTTTGAGTGGTTTAAACTTTCTTTAATTTGAAAAGCGGGGAGAGAGAAAGAGAAATCCTCTCAGCTGGTTCATTCTCCAACAGCTGGGACTTGGCCTGGCTGAAGCCAGCAGCCTATTACTCAATCCAAGTCTCTCATGTGGGTGGCAGGGACCCAGCTTGGGCCCCTGCCACCCACATGGGAGACCCAGATGGAACTCCAGGCTCCTGGCTTCAGCCTGGTTCAGCTTATTGGAGAGTGAACCAGTGTACAGATCGTTCTCTGTCACTCTGCTTCTCAAATAAATAACGATATCTCAGAAAAAGAACATTATATCTCCCTGCTAGCTAGACTGGCAGATGTGCCTTGATTGTACCAGTTGGGTGCATTTGTGTAAGATTTGAGTTCAGGTTTGAGTTCATGTGGGAGAGAAGCAGGGTTTGGGGCTTAGGTGTTGCTGGTGTGGCTTGTAGCAGCAGGGGGTCCTTCCAGTGGTTCTGCTAAATCTTTTCAATTTGTTGGGAGGCTTCCTCATGATGGCAGGAGGGGCAGCAATCTTGGCAGCTCAGTTTGGCTGTGCCTGGCACACTGATGCTTACTGCCTGTGGTCTGCTGCTATATTAAATATTTACAGCAGATAACAGTCGAGGGTGTCCCGGCTCTCTACAGAGAGTGCTTAAAGGGTAATGCAAGGCTCAGCCTGGCTTTGGAGGTTGTTTAGTCCTGAAGGAGAAGCCCTCTCCTGGTTTAATGTACGTGACATTGGTGTCCTTACACCCTTATTATGTTCCTTTTCCAAGGATGCTCCTACAGAGTAACAGCTGTATCTCAAAGGCTTCAAAGAAAGCCAGAATGTGCTCCCTAGAGGTGAACAATCTAAAACATCCCAGAAATCTTAAATATCTGATTAAAAAAAAAAAAAAAACCACCAGTGACTCAGAAGTAGGCTGAGGATCCACTGTGACCTTCAGGATCCACTGA
Organism: Oryctolagus cuniculus; assembly: GCF_051225735.1. Classification (NCBI taxonomy): domain Eukaryota; kingdom Metazoa; phylum Chordata; class Mammalia; order Lagomorpha; family Leporidae; genus Oryctolagus; species Oryctolagus cuniculus. Next base: position 53,298,468 of record NC_142882.1, on the reverse strand, counting down.
AACTGAGCAGGGCCTGTGTGAGAGATGGGAAACTGGGCAGTGTGGCTGCTTCCTCTGCAAGGGTAGCTTTCCTGTAAGAAACATGGATTTTTGATCAAAAGTTAGAGATGGCAATAAAGACATGCAGGAAGTGACCGTCTGCTTCTAATTCCCCAAATATCGCTCCCTTCTCCAAGTACAGTGTTGGTGCCTCCCTCAGGACATCCTGCATCTCTCAGCTCCTCTTGCAGTCTGATGAAGCTGTAGAAAGCAGGGCAGGGACGCCCGCTGATTCTCTTAACGTGCCTGTTAAGAGCAGCCAAGCAGCCGTTTTTTTCAAAGGAGACAGCTGTTCTATATTTAATGAACCGTGAATTCTTGAGCAGTCCCTGTCTTGAATGCTTTTGAAAGGATGCTTCTGAGGTGTTTGCAACCAAGAACTTTGATTCAATTTCCAGACAAAAGTGGAGGAGGAGGAAGACGAGTGGGCGGTTACAGACCTCTGAGGGCACGCAGGTGTTCAATCTGCCCCCCCACCCCGTGATGCATTTGGCCAACAGGATGGGAGACCCAGCCTCTGGCCGCTCACAGCGGTATGCTTATGGTCAAGGTGCTGGAGTTTTCTGAGCTTTGGTTCACCCCACTCCCCCATGCTATTAAAGGGATTGATAGGGCCAGTGCTGTGGCACAGCGGGTTAACGCCCTGGCCTGAAGTGCTGGCATCCCATATGGTCATTGGTTCAAGACCCAGCTGCTTCACTTCTGATCCAGCTCTCTGCTATGGCCTGGGAAAGCAGAAAATGGCCCAAGTCCTTGGGCCCCTCCACCCACGTTGGAGACCTGGAAGAAGCTCCTGACCCCTGGCTTTGGATCAGCACAGCTCCGGCCGTTTCAGCCAACCAGAGAGTGAACCATTGGATGGAAGACCTCTCTCTCTCTCTCTCTGCCTCTCCTCTCTCTGTGTAACTCTGATTTTCAAATAAATAAATCTAAAAAATAAAGCGATTGATAAAGTGACGAACTATCCCGCACAGAAATCACCATACTAGAAGACAGGTACACCCACCCCCCTGACAGAGTTACCTCGGAGAGAGTCAGGCCACCTGGCCCTTCTTCTCCCACAGATGGTCAGACTCTGCCTATTGCCCGACAGGTACAACTACTGTCTGGTTGTACAGGTAAGGAAGGGTGAGCTCGGGAAGGCCCCCACACCACCCTCAAAGCCAGGCAGCACCCGCTCACCTCCCAGGCATGTCCGAAGCTGAGGACGCCCAGAGCCAGCCGGGACGTGGCCGGAGGTGAAGGTACTTCTTCACTCTTGGAGTGAAACTCCCTCCACAGCCCCGCTGAGCTGCTCTCACAGACATTCAGATGGTGGCTTTAAAATAAAACTCTCAGGAGGAAGCTAATTTTAGGGCATTGACAAGCTTCTTTCAAGAATAATTAGCTCTGTGTGGGCTTCAACTTTGATTACCCACCCCCACCACCACTCTGTCCGCTTCCGATTGTAGGAGCTGGGAAGCCTGGGCGCTTCTTTCGGAACAGAAGGGGAAATGAGACTACGAGAAGGCGCGGCGCGGTCCCCCTGCTCCCGGAGGCGTGGCACCGCCCCAATACGCACAGCTCCCACCGAGGAAGAAAACGCCAAGGCGGGGCTGCCGGGTGGGACCACCAACCCCCGCCTGTAGTGTGCGTTCGGATTTCAGGCTCTGGTTTCGGAGAACTGCCTAGGAGAATCTAAGGAGGAAGAAATCAGACCGCGGGAGCGCACGCAAAGCCGGGAACGTCGGCCGGTAGCTGGGGTCCGCCTGACAGCTACTCCCGCGCGGTTCTCCGCGAGCCCACGCCGCGTGAGAACCCCACCGCCCCTCGGATGCTTCCAAAAAGCCAGAGCTGCGTGCATGGCACAGCTAGGCCGACAGCTCCCGGAACCTTAGTCAGGGGTCACTCTGCAGGCTGGATATGCGTCTCGTGCCGCGCAGAGGGGCGGTTGGCCCCGGGGCCGGTGCTCGGGGCGCCACAGGGGCCTCCAGGGCCGTGGACACCTGGCATTGCCGTTCCCAGGCTCAGGAATGCGGCAGGACGCCACCTCCGCCGAGAAGCCCTCAACACCCTTGTCTCGGGGGCTCCTCGCTCCCGCCTACTCCGAGCGCAGGGAGCCGGCTAGCTCTGGAAGCCGCGGCGCTCGCCCAGCGAGCGCTCCGTTCCGCTGGGGACCTCGGGCCGTCAGCTGCTGGCGCTGGCAGCGGAGACCCCAGGCGGCCGGGGAGCGAGCGGGCGTAGCCCTGCCCGACCACCAGGGGGCGCCGGCGGCCCCAGGCCCCGAGAGCGAACCGCGCCTCCCTCCTCTCCCCAGCCCCAGGTTCTAATCCGTTGATAGCTCTCGAGGGCCCGCGGCCTCCGTGCCCCGGTCAGCTCCTCTCCGGTGCCGACCCTTGGTCGCCGTCCGACTTCCTCACGAAGGTCGCGTGCCCCTGCTCGCGGGGAGACACGTGCGCCCCGACACCGCCTCCGTCCACCAGCCCCTCCCGCGGCCCGGAAACGCACACGTCGCTTAAGGCCGCCCCGGGCCCCCTCCCCAGCCCCGCAGCGGCTGTCGGCTCCCGCCACCCCTCCAACCGGTCCCAAATCCCGGGCTCCCAGCTCCCGGGATGCGTCACTGACTCTGGCGGCCTCTTCCCTGCGCATCGCCCCACCTCCTTCCCCGGGGACGACTCCTGATTGGTAAGAGTTGGGTCTCCCCGCCCCCATGCGGCCCCGCCCCCATGCGGCCCCGCCCCCTCGCTGGGCCCCTCCCGTACTCGCCCCGCGGCGCGCGCCGAGAAGTTCTGTGCAAAGTCCTAGGAGCCCGGCTGCGCGGCGGCAGCTCCCGCGAGCCGGCCGGGGCCAGGGCACCCGAGCGCAAGGCTCCGGTCCCGCCGTCGGTGCCCGAGAGGTCGTCCGCGCCGCCGATTCTTGAGGCCGATGCAGGAAGTGTCGGCAGGAGGAGTCGGGTTTGCCTCCTCCTCCCGGGTGTGTGCGTGGAGCCCGGAACGGAGCGCCTGGGCGCTGGGCGGCGTCCCCGGCTGCGGAGCGCGCAGGTACGCGGCGGGGCGTCCGCCCCGGCGGCGCGGGCTGGGAGGGGCTGCACTTTCGGGGGGCGCCGGCAGGCTCCGCGGGCTCTGTCTGCCTGCTGTCGCCCGGGAGGAGCCGGCCAGCGGGAGACCGCCCTCGTGGTCACCTCCAGGGTCTTGGGAGCCGGACCCGGAGTGCCGCCTGGTGCCTCGAGGAGGAGCGGGCGCGGGGACCTGGGTGCCGCGGGAGTCTGGTTTCGCTGGGCGCGGCGCGGGGCTTCACCGCGTCGGCAGGATGGGACGCTCGCTCCCGCACCCGCCCCTGCGGGCTCCCCGGCGCCCCGAAGTCGCTGCTGGCCGTGGGAGCGGGAGGCGGCTGCCAAGCGGCGGCCCTCCGGTGTGCGGGATCCGCGCGGGAGCGCCGGGATGGGGCGTTTGCGGATGCCCTATTTTACACTGCAGCCCAGAGATGATGCTCCCAAAGGCGGGACTGGCTTCCGTCTCCCAGCCTGTGTCCTTTGCGGTCGGGAGAGAGAGCCGCGGAGCAGGCCTGGGCTGGGCTGCTCCCCGCAGAAAGCGCTGCTTCCGAAGTAGTATCCTGGGGCCCTTCGCCGCCCACCGCCTGTTAGCACAGAAGCCGGGGGTTGGGGGTGGGGGGGGGGCAGGGCTGGATCCGTGCTGCTGCCAGCTGAGCCCAGGGTCCACGCGGAGCCTGACACGCGGAGGTTCCCGTTTATGGGGCGGATGCGTGGAAACACTGCTGGTTTCCCAGCTGCTGCTGATTTCCACCTTCCTCTTCCTTTTATTTATTTTTTGCCTTCCCTTCCTGGGAAAATTCACAAGTAACAGTAACCACTACTGACTGAGCACCCGAGTCCCACAGTGTACACTAGATGCTCTGGGTAGCTTGTCTCATTAAGCATCTCCGTAGCCTCGTTAGCTGAATATTTTTAACCGGATGGGAGATGGAGGCGCTAGCAGGTTCACCAGGTTTCCCAAGGTTCTGGAGCGCTAGGATTGCAGCCCGTTTTGTCTCTCTTGTGTTGAGCCACTTCCAAGAATCTAAATGCTTTCCCACTGTTGCAGCTGATACACATTTAGCTTTATTGGTAACAAAAGCTCTGGCTTAGCCAGAACCAGATTTGTTGCTTTATGATGAGACACAGTTTCAGCAATGGCAACGATGTTGCAGGCCGCACAGTACCAGGCTGCTTCGGGGCGTGTTCTGTCCTTTAATCTTCGCAGTCTGGGACCGGCAGCCCTGTGAGGTTGTTTGCAGATTTCAGATGAAGAAACTGAAGCCTACTTCAGCTCCTTGGCCAGACTTAGTACATTGCTGAGTTGGATTTTGAAAATGGTCTTTCTGGCTGCAGACATGGAGGTCCTTCTGCTCTGTAAAGTCTCTTGCTCTACTGTTTAATGAGTGGTTAACTAATTATGCAGGTGTCTGTGATACAGTATATATTAAAACCATCTGAGGCTGGCCTGTAAACTTCCCCGTGCCAATGCTGAGCATCTGTGCTGAGTTGCTGAGGCTCTTACTGGCATTGATTTTTGTGGTTGAGTTTGTGGTTTGTGGGCCTGGTAGACTGGGGTAGGGTTGGGGGCTGGTAATAGAGGACGGAAGGAAATCCTTTCACTTAAATCTAAGGAGAAATCTCTTTGGTTTTAGCTGTGGTGGCAGATGAGCTCTGAACAGTGCTTCCTGTCTCTCTAGGGCAGTCTGGAAGTCTGTGTTCCCCTACACACAAGGGAGAGTTGGAAACGCCAATTCCAAAAGCATCTTTTAGGAAAATAACCGCTTTTCTACTCTTTCTGCCCTTGCATTGCAGCTGGGGGGTGAGGACAAGCCAGGGAAGCGTTGCCTGGTCACCCACAGGGGGCACTGGTAACCTGGGGCTGGGGAAAGGAGCTGGAGACCCCTGTTTCTGCCGCTTCATTCCAGTTTGGAGGGTGTTGCCGTGTTTTTCCCCACAGGAGGCTGTGGGCAAATCACAGTGTTGGTTATAATGTGCTTCTTGGCAGCAGTGTGTTTTCTCAGTCGCTAATTCCATTTCAAGAGTGCTCCAGGGAGTGCCCGTGCAAGTGGAGGGGGCGTGGTACTCCAGGGAAGGTGGAGGCTGTTAGCTGGAAGAACCTTCCATGCATCATGGAAAGTTGTTTACGGGCGCCCTGCAAATTCCTTCCCTATCTAAATCTCCTCGTTCATCAGTTTTCCGACTCTCTCGTCTGGAAACTTTCTAATTGACTTTCCAGTTACTGCTTTGCAGACCACGTTCATACTCACCCCAATGCTTGTCTCAGTGTCTTTCACACTGGGTGCTTCCCATTGCCCCTGTAGCATCTTGGGGGCGTCTCTGAATTCTGCGCCAACATTGCCTACAGGGGGTTTCTGAACACCATGTCCTAACACAGCACACCATGCTCAGGTGCTTTCCTGAAGTACTGTCATATTGCTGAAAAGCCTCTGGTGGCTCATATCATTCATAAGTCATAATATTACCAACAGCAGCAGTAGCTGCTCCACTTTTATGTGCTGGATGCTGTTATAAGTGCATTTGATTCTCAGAACAACATCAAAGCAGACACTGTTATTATACCCCCACCCCCCTCTCCAGATGAGGCTGGGCAACGTTCACAACTGCTTTGCAGCTAGTATCTGGTGGGGCTCAGACTCAGACCCCAAATTCTTTTCCCAGCTCATTTAAGCATAGATTCCTTCATCTAAAGTCAGGCTTCGTCTGCCTGGACTCAGCCTTGACCATCACTCTGTCACCCTCTGACCCGCATGCTGCTTGTCTGAACTTCATTGATAAAGCATTTTGCCTTTGTCCATGCACTTCTGTAACCTAGAAAACTTCTTCACTGTCTCTCCCTGTGAAAACCTAAGTCTTTGAAGAGGACCTCGAACTATGCCTGGTAGCATCATCTCTAAACCAAATCCCAGAGCTGTTTTTTTTTTTTTTAAAGAGTGTGTCTCCAGTTTATTTTTTTCTGTTTTTTTTTTTCTTTCTTTCTTAATATTTATTTATTTGAAAGGAAGAAACACATCCACTGTTTCACCCTTCAATAGCTTGGGCTGGACCAGGCCAAAGCCAGGAACTCGATTGGGGTTTCAGTGTGGATGGCAGGGACCCAACTACTTGCTTGGGCTATAGCCTGCTGCCTCTGAGGGTGTACAGCAGCAGGAAGCTGGGATTGGGAGCAGAGCCAGGCTTGAACCCCGGCACTCCATGGGGGTACCTTAACTGTGACATCAAATGGTCCCCCCTCTAGTTAAGTTCTGATCCCTGAGAATGCTACTGATTCCTCCCCTTCCCTTGGCACTTTGTACCTCTTATTTCCCCCACCCCCCATCCCATTACCTCCCAGCCTTGTTACTTACTCAGTGTATTGCCTCCCTTCTTAGATTTTTGGTACCTCGATGGCAAGACCAGTGTGTGTGCCTCGTGTTTCTGTCCCTCCCTTTGCTAAGCATGGGGTCCTTCCTGCAGTGGGTGCTCAGTGAGTAAAGGGATACCGAATCTCTGTTGTGTTCGCTTACATTCTGTGAAAAATTGGAACGTGGCATTTTGTGGCCTGGGTTTTGGTCTGTAATGCTTTGATGCGTTCCTCAGCGTCTACTGAAGCAGTGGGGTCTTCAGTGCACGGAAAACCCCTGTTTGGGTTGCCCTCCTCTTTGGATGCTAGAGCTACTATTGCGAGGATATCTCAAAGTCATTCATGCAGTCAACAGTATCTGCAGGATAAATGCCTTGCATATGAAATGCACGGCTTTTACATATCTGTGGTAGTGTTATTATTAACATGTGTTAAAACTTACAGAATTCAAACCCAGTCTTTGGGAATAGTTTATTGATCAGTAGATATTTCACAGTTTTTGAGCAGATCTGTGAGATCCTGAATCAGCTCCTGCTTCCAGAGTGCTGCGTCAGCAGCTCATTCCTTTTTTTTTATTGCTTAATAATATCCTTTTATATATCTATATACCATATTTTATTTATCCATTTGCCAGTGGATGGAACGATTGTTATTTTTTCTTTTTTTTAAAGCTTCGCCAGGTGGTCCTAATGTGTAGGTAGGAACCAAAGTAACTGGAAGTTCCTTTGAGTCTTGTTCACTGTTGAGTCTTGGGGCACAATTTGTGCCTGGCACATGATAGATGTCTAATAAGCCTTTGAGCAAATGAAGCATTTTACTAAAAATCTAGCTCCTATAATGCTGAGGTTATCAAAAAATCCTGGCATTAGAAAGAAGTCATCAAAGTTGATTGTTTAAGGTGCCAGCGCCATGGCTCACTTGGCTAATCCTCTGCCTGCGGCGCCGGCATCACATATAGGTGCTGGGTTCTAGTCCCAGTTGCTCCTCTTCCAGTCCAGCTCTTTGTTGTGGGAAGGCAGTGGAGGATGGCCCAAGTTCTTAGGTGCCTGCACCTGTGTGGAAGACCAGGAGGAAGCACCTGGCTTCTGGCTTCGGATTGGCACAGCGCCGGCCATAGCAGCCATCTGGGGGGTGAACCAGCAGAAGGAAGACCTCTCTCTCTGTCTCTCTCTCTCTCACTGTCTAACTCTGTCAAATAAAAAAAAAATAGTTGATTGTTTAGATCCTGATATGAACAAATCACTGTAAAAAAAATCAAGGAAATTTGAATGTGGATGGGATGCTATGATAGTTAGAATTTGTTTCAAAATGATCTGGGGTTGGGAGAAGCACAGAGGAGACTGGGATGTCTGTGAGTTCATGACTGCTGGAGCTGGGTGAGGAGTTCTGGGGTTTTTAATGCTCTTCTCTGTATCTGGGCAGTTACTGGGCTGCCTCTGGCCACATGCGGCTGTTGAGTGCTTGAAATGTGGCCACTCCCTATCGAGATGTGCTGTTCGTGTAAAATAGAAACTGAGATTTGAAGGTTTGGTTTGAAAAAAGAAGATAAAAGGGGCCAGCATTGCGCTGTAGCCAGTAAAGCTCTGCCTGTGACACCAGCATTCCATATGCACACCGGTTTGAGTCTCAGCTACTCCATTTCTGATCCAACTCGCTAATGGCCTGGGAATACAGCGGAAGATGGCAGAAGCTCTGGGCCCCAGGCTTCTGCCAGGGTGGTTGTGGCCATATGGGGAGTGAGCCAGCAGATGGAAGATAAATTCTCTCTGCTTCTGTCTTTCCCTCTAACTCTGTAACTGACATTCAAATAAATCTTTTATTTTAAAAAGGTAAAAAATGCCTCAATAAACTTTTATGAGTTTATATAGGTAATATTTTTGTATATATTAAGATATTAGATAATAAATAATGAAAACTAATTGCACCTATTTCTTTTTACTCTAAAATTGACTACTTAGAAACAAATTTTTCTGCATATGACTCATAATACATTTCTTGAATGGTGTTGTGCTACACTGTATATACATGAGCATTTTCATAACAAAATATTTTTAAAAATTAAAGATGTCTCAGTTTATTTTTTAAATATTTATTTATTTTAAAGGCAGAGAGAGAGATCTACTTTTCTTCTATCTGCTGGTTCACTCCCCAGATGGCCACAACAGCTGGGGCTGCACCAGGTTGAAACAAGGAGCCAGGGACTCTGGGTCTCCCATTTAGATGGCAGGGGCCTAAGTACTTGGTCTGTCTTCGGCTGCCTCCCCAGGTGCATTAACAGAAAGCTGGATCAGAAGTAGAGGCTGCCGGGACCAGAACTGGTGCTCCGATACAGGATGCTGGGTCTGTAGGTGGCAGCCTAACCTGCTGGGCCACAGTGCCAGCCCCGTCTGAAGTTTGTAAAATTCTGGAGTAAGGTATGTTTTCTTAGAGAGTTCCTTGAGAAGATGAGGAAATAGTGACTGACTAAAAAATGCTCCTTTTCAGAAGTGATAGGTAGGATGTAGCCTTTCATTCTCATTCCTGGACTTATTTCATCTACATAAAAAAATTTTTAAAAGGTTTATTTATTTATTTATTTGAAAGAGTTACAGAGAGAGAAAGGAAGAGACACGCAGAGACAGAAATCTTCATCTGCTGCTTCATTCTCCAGATGGCCAGGGCTGGGCCAAGCCAAAGCCAGGAGCCAAGAATTCCACGTGGGTCTCCCACATGGGTGCAGGGTCCCAAGCACTTGGGGTATCTTTGCTGCTTTCCCAGGCACATCAGCAGGGAGCTGGATCAGAAGTGGAGCAGCTGGGACATGAACCAGCGCCTGTATGGGATGCTGACATCCCAGGCCACGGCTTTACCCGCTACGCCACTGTGCTGGCCCCATCTATATGAAAATTTTTTTCCAATAACTGAAATGGCAGCAGAGGGGGTAGAAGAATTGCTCCTGTAGTGATTTTTTATCTGCTTCTTTTGTTCTGAGGTTGATGAAATCATTCCCACACTTTGGAAGAATCTAGAAAACTCAGTGGTAATTCCATTGTTCTTAGTCACATTGTTCACACCCATGAAATTGAATCTGCCCTAGGCTTGCTTTCTAACTGCCTCTGCCTAATTCTGTTGCTTGGGAGCAGGGATATGATTGTTTCCCGGCTCCCTCAGAGCCCTGGGATACGAGTGTGACTCTTCAATAAGAAGAATGTGTGGACTAACGCCTGAGACGCAGATGGCCTTTGTAGAGTTTCTTTAGATGGGAACGCTGTTGCTGTCTGATGTTTTTGTTTACCCACAAAACAGCAGTAAACCCAGTTCCCCGGGGCCGTGGGTGCTGGGTGACCAGGAGACAGGTGCCATGGTTTCTGAGGCTGTGGAGGCTGCGCCTGAATTGACAAATGGCCGGGTTTAGGGCAGAAGCACGCTGCCCGGAGCAGTGCCGCCGGCGAGCCTCAGCAGAGGCTTACCGACTGTCAGCATCCAGTGTGCTGTGTCGTGGGCTCTGTGGCTGAAACACTAAAATCTATTCTTTTCCCCAGTGGTGTGTGGATCAAATACTTTTCTCAACATAGGCATTTCTCCACTGTGTACTAAAATGTATCAGGGCCTGGCGTTGTGGTGCAGTGGGTTAAGCTACCAAACTGGAGTGCTGGAGTCCTGGCTGCCCTGCGTCTGGTTCATCTCCCTGCTAACGTCCCCAGGAAGTTAATGGAGGTGACCCAAGTGCTTGGGTCCCTGACATCCACGTGGAAGACCCACGTGCAATTCCTGGCTCCTGGCTTTAGCCTGGCCCAGCCTCCTCTGTTGCTGCCACTGAGGGGAGTGAACCAATGGATGAAAGATCCTCTCCCCTCTTCCTTCCTCTCTCTGTCACTCTGCCTTTCAAATACATAAATAAATTCTTTAAAAAAAAAGTAGTAGGAGTGAAGATTCCCATACACGTTCCTTGTTTTATAGCAAAATTGTAATATTTACAAGAAATTGAAAATTACAGTTTAAGTCTCATAAAACAAAATATTCTTCCAGAAATGATTTGTAGTGGGTCATGATCTGAAAAGTTTAGGGAGCAAAAGCTAAATTTTACACACACACACACACGCATATGTAATTTTCATCTCACAAGCGTTCTTGAGGTAAATGCCTCCTTCAAATTAAAACTTGCAGTAAGATTTCTGTTGCTACATTTGCTAGGAGCTCATGGAGCACATGCTGGGTGCCAGGCCCCGGCTGGTCTGGGGGACACGGGGATGAGTTAGGCAATGTTCTTTCCAGGCTTCTAGCCCGGGAGGGGGAACAGACACAAGACAGGTGCAGAACACTCATTAATGACAACCAGGACACCTGGCTCAATGGGAGTGAGTCTGGGTTTTGATTGGGACCCCGGAGAGAAAAGTTGCATTCTGCCCAGTGTGGTTCAGGATGCTGGGGCTCTGAAGGAGGCAGAGAGAAGAGAGTGTGGCTGGGAAGTCCTCAGGGCAGGAGGAGGTGAACAAGGCCCTGCCTTTCTGTATTTTGCTCCCAGTTGCAGGAAGCCAGGTAGACCTGAGCCAGGGAGGAAGGTGCTGCCTTCTCTTCCCAGCGTTTGAGATCCTCACTGTGGTGCTGCATGGGGCTTTATTTATTTGCTGATGCAAAGTGAATCCAAAGTTGAGTTTTGACCTCCTCAGCTGAAGCCGAGTGCAACCCCCAACAACCTGTCCTGCAGCCCAGAGCTTCCACGTGGCGCTGCTGCCTCCGAGATGCAGTGAGTGAGGGTGGTTGAGGTCCTCAGAGAATCCAGGGAAAGCCCCCTTGGGTTTGTCTCACAGGTGCGGAGCTACTCCAAGCACAATTCTGGAGTGTCTACAGAAACTCCCTGGGGCACGGGGAGTGGGCCTGCTTTTCTGGGATGTGCTGCTATTTTAGAACAGTAGTGGTAGCAAAGGCTTGAGCGCTTTCCCTACACCACCTCGTGAGACCTTCTCCTAGCTGGAGAAGAGCCCGTGGTCCTCGTGCCGGCATACCAGCCACCAAGCTGAAGCCGGGAGCAGTTCCTTGTTCTTTGGTTGTCCAGCATCCGTTTCCCCTTCCTGATTTCCATTTGCGACATCACTTGCATTTGGAGCCAAAATGAAGGGCCCCGTTTTGCTCAGCCTCAGGTGGTCCCGTGAGCTGGGACAGTGAGATGCCTCTTCCTGAACTCTGGGTCCAGTGCCAAGGTTACAAGGACTGCGTGGGGAGGGTGCACCCTGTTCTTGCCAGAACATCATTGTCATGGTGTGGCTTTTGGTCGCAAGGAGATGGCCCAGGCCTGCCTCTCCAGCTTCCTCGAACTGCTGTTTTTCTTTTTCTTTTTTTATTTTTTCTTTTTATTTTTTTTTGACAGGCAGAGTGGACAGTGAGAGAGAGAGACAGAGAGAAAGGTCTTCCTTTGCCGTTGGTTCACCCTCCAATGGCTGCCGCGGCCGGCGCGCTGCGGCCGGCGCACCACGCTGATCCGATGGCAGGAGCCAGGAGCCAGGAGCCAGGTGCTTTTCCTGGTCTCCCATGGGGTGCAGGGCCCAAGCACCTGGGCCATCCTCCACTGCACTCCCTGGCCACAGCAGAGGGCTGGCCTGGAAGAGGGGCAACCGGGACAGAATTCGGTGCCCCGACCGGGACTAGAACCCGGTGTACCGGCGCCGCTAGGCGGAGGATTAGCCTAGTGAGCCGTGGCGCCGGCTGAACTGCTGTTTTTCTAAAATGCGGACCTTGGTTTCATTTGCCAGGTTGGTTTCTGTTGCTTCCACTCAAAAACCCTGGACTATCGCAGACCTAGAGAGAGTTGAGTGGTTTACCGGGGGCACAGAGACAGGGGTAGCCAGCTCATGCTGTCTCCTGCCTAGCCCTGGACCAGGGAGCTCTGTGTGTGCGTGGAGGGCACTAGATGAAGATTCTGAGGGTCAGAGCATAGGTCTGGGTCCCACAGTGCCTCTACCTGGGGGTCTGGGGCCACTGCCTCATCGGGCTGGACTGGGTGGGTGGAGTGAAATCTACACATATCTCAATGGCACACAGTGTGATGGGACTCCTCCTCTATGCAATTTTTGGGTTTCCTGTGCTATAGGTTTCTAAACGCTTTCAGTTTGAGCTCGGAGGTATGGTTTCGGGCCGTGATTTTCAAAGTGTGATTCCAGCAGAGATTGTCCCAGCACCCCTGGGGACTTGAACTCTAGGGGTGGGGCCAGCAGTCTGCTGCTGTGTGAGGCCTGCAGGTGACTCTGATGCACAGCAGAGCCTGAGCCTTTGCATCTTCATTTTGTCAAAAACAGTATATTATGTATGAGGGTGCCTGGGTTTCAAAACTTTTTAAAAAAGGTTTATTTGGAAGTCAGTTATAGAGAGAGGGAGAGACACAGAGAGAGATCCTCCATCTTCTGGTCCGCTCACCAATTGGCTGTTGTCAGCTGGGACTGAGCCAGGCCAAAGCCAGGAGCTTCATCCAGGTTTCCTATGTGGGTGGCAGGGACCCAAGCACTCAGGCCCTCTGCTGCTGCCTCTCCCAGGCCATTAGCAGGGAAGCTGGATCATAACTGGAGCAGCTGGGACACCAATTGGTGCCCATATGGGATGCTGGTGTCATAGGTGGTGGCTTTACCTGCTGTGCCACAATGCCATCCCTCAAAACTTTTTAAAACTTATTTTAAAAATCCCACTTTTCCTGTACTTTTTGATGTACCTTTGCACATAGCCTGTTTCAAAGCAGGGAGCAGGCAAAAGTTAATTAACCACAGCCTCTGTCCTCAGCAAACATGCAGTCTAACTGGGGAGATGAATACAAAAACACATTGTCACAGAGGTGCTTATAGACAAGTGTGTATATACACACAGGCACACATGAGCACAGGTGCACACACAAACACATACATGATATCAAGGTCCTGTAGAAGCACAGAAGGAGGGAGGGGAGTTGCTTTTGCAGGGAAGTAGGCATTGGAACCAAGCCTAGAAGGACACACGTGAGTGAGATGAAGGGAGGGGTGGAAGGCTTGATAGAACATTCTAGGCAGAGAATGTAGGGTGAGGCATAAGATTTTAAGGATGTACTGTTTTAATGGGAAAGGGGACAGGCTATATATTGGCCTGGAGAGGTATGTTGGGGACTGGCTGGGATGAGTTCTGAATCTCAAAGTAAGCGCCCTAGAGGTGACTGTTGACAATGAAGGGAACTCTGAGAACGTATCCTCGTGTCGGAAGAGGGCTCAGAGGCTGGGAGTACAGGCACAAGGTAATGACCCCTGAACTAGGATGTCCCCAGTGGGAGAAGACAGGAAAGAGACATGGGAATATTGGAAAGTAATACAGTCCCTAGGAATCTGGGCTCAGGGTGGGGGATTAAAGGGAAGGTAGAGAGGACCCCGTGAGAGACCTAAATAGTGTTGGTACTATAAGGACAGAAATAGAGTTTGAATTTTATATTGCATCTGCCCCCCAAGGAAATTCCACAGAGGTCAAACATTTCACATTAAGACAACTAGGAAAAAATAGAATGCCATTTTAGTAATAACAGAGATGGAAAATGATGGCACACAAAATCCAGAAGCTATAAAAGATGAAGTCGTTTTATTACATATAATTTTTGCAGAGCCAAGGTTTATTTTGAAAAGCTATGTGAAGGGGCTGGCGCCATGGCTTACTTGGTTAATCCTCCGCCTGCGGTGCCGGCATCCCATATGGGCACTGGGTTGTAGTCCCAGTTGTTCCTCTTCTAGTCCAGCTCTCTGCTGTGGCCTGGGAAGGCAGTGGAGGATGGCCCAAGTGCTTGGGCTCCTGCACCCGCATGGGAGACCAGGAGGAAGCACCTGGCTCCTGGCTTCAGATTGGTGCAGCGCCGGCCATAGTGGCCATTTGGGGAGTGAGCCAACGGAAGGAAGACCCTTCTCTCTCTCTCACTGTCTATAACTCTACCTGTCAAAAAAAAAAAAAAAAAGCTATGTGAAAAAGCAACCAATAAATTGAGGGGGAGAATTGCAATTCATGTCACAAGAATCTACTTTTATCAATATATAAAAAACTCCAACAAATTAGTAAGAGGAAGACCACTGATGCTTGAGGGCAAGGCTATGAACATGGAGTTCACCAAATGGAATACAAATGGCTCTTAGACATGCAAACACTAACCTGACTCATAAAAAGAGAAACACAAATGAAAAATTCAGTGAGTCCTAGTTTCTGCCTATCAGATTGGCAAGTATCACAAAATTAACTATTGTTAAAAGTTTGAAGAGATAGGTGTCTGTGCATTGGGAATGGAAGTATACATTGGTCCAAGCTCTGTGGAGAGTCATTGGCAGTATTTGTCAAAACTGCATATGCATGCACTCTTTAAATCAACACTAACAATTTCTTGGAATATTATCATAGTGATATGCAGATACACAAGATGATGTATGTGCAGTTATTTATTGCAGTGTTTGAATAACTAAAAGATTGCAAGTAACAATTTTTATCAGTAGGTACTGGTTAATAAATAATGGAGGCAGCTTGCATCTGCTGATAGGGAGTGATCTGTGAGATTTATGAAGTTTAAAAAAGCAAAGTGAAGGATGCATAGGTATGCAGAATACATACCGCAGGTGCAAGGGTATGTGTGGTATGCTTCCAGTTGAGCAAAACTAAGTCTATATATGGTTTACACCTTATAAGCATTCACACACATCTGTTTATGCACATGTGGACTAAAGCCAGCTCACACTGGTTTGTGAGAACAATTGTTTGTCTCTCTTCCCATATTCTTGGTCGGGAAGTTGGACTTGGTGGGCTGAGATCAGCAAGCACAACACATCAGGGTGGCTTTGGCATATGACTGGTTGGTAAACATTTGCTGGTACTCTCTGTGTATATATGGACAAGACAAACTATCTCTTGATGGATACAGAAGAGGTTGGTGACAGAGTCTCTTTGGAAGGGGTAGTGGGAGGCAGAAGGCAGATGTGAGAGTGACATTGACATTGTACCTTACAGATGTTGTTCTGAGCAAATTGCATTGTTCTGAGATATATATCTGTATATAACATAAACCCAAAGTACTGCAAAGTTCTAGGCCTATGTGACTGCATTATTTGTGGTGCCACTAGTACTACTGGGGAATATAGAAAGCAGAGTTGATCTTTGGGGAAAAAAACGCTTTCTCTCCCTCCCTCCCTCCCTCCCTTTTTTAAAAATATGCTTAGAGCATCATGGCTCTGTGAGTGAGGATTTTAAGACCCAGCTACTCCGCTTCTTATCCAGCTCCCTGCTAATGTGCCTGGGAAGCAGCAAATGATGGCCCAAGTGCTTGGGTCCCTGCCACTTATATGGGAGACCTGGATGGAATCCGTGCCTCCTGGTTTCAATGTGGCACAGCCCTGGGTACTGCAAGTGTTTGGAGGATGAACCAGAGGATGGGAGACCCCTTCTTCTTCTGTCTCTCCATTTCTGTGTCATTCTGCCTTTCAAATAAAATAAATCCATGCGGTTTTTTTTAATAATATGCATATTCATGAAATTTTTAAAAAATATTTTGAGAGGTAGAATTACAGAGGGAGAGACAGAAAGAAAGGTCTTCCATGTGCTGGTTCACTCCCCAAATGGCCACAACAGCCAGAGCTGGGCTGACCTGAAGCCAGGAGCCAGGAGCTTCTGCCAGGTCTCCCATGCAGGTGCAGGGACCCAAGCACTTGGGCCATTTTCTACTGTATTTCCAGGCCATAGCTGAGAGCTGGATTGGAAGAAGAGCAACCAGGACAGGAACCGATTCCCATATGGGATGCCGGCACCATAGGTGCAGACTTAGCCTACTGTGCTACAGTATCAGCTCCTCATGAACCTTTTGATGATCCCTTATATGCATAGATTGCAAACATTTTTTGCGATTTTCAATTCAATTTTTCACAAACTTTCTGAAGTCCGCTTGTACGGGCATTCAGAGTATCTGCAAATAGGTGCTGTGATGGTGCAAATTGGGTTTCTAAGTAGGTTGCTGATTTAAGCTGAATTTACCTATGTGGGGTATATCATTTGTCTTCTCACCTGTTGGCAGGTTGTGGGATGGAAATGGAAAATAAGCAAGGTGGATACGTAACTGATCGTTTGTTGACATATATTTGTAGGTTTATGATTTATGTATGTTGTGTCTGAGAACTAGTGCTCTGGCCTTAGAACGCACACCAGGTCCTGCTCCGTTCTTTAGAGAGACTCTGTCTTTATACCAGCAGTTGTTTTACCTTGTAAACCTGCAGGTGCACAGGGCATAGTTTCACCCTAGTGAGGTTTTTCAGCTCAGGCTTTCTCCAGCCCTTTACTGTCTGAAGATGTTGTCTGTGTGCCATTAGCGAATGACACCCACTGTAAGGTATCAGAGGAAACAGACGAAGGCTGTGGCCTTCCCAGGCATGGTTCCAGAAAAGGACTCTGCTTGCCAACCTGGGCATGCCTCCCCCTACTGAGCTGTAATTCCTGTTTTTCTAGTCTTTGATCTTACAGGCCCAAATCACATTCCAAGTAGTTTGTGACTTTGCATTCTGCACCATTTGTTCTTGTTTAAGGGCCTGGAAGCCTCTTTGGTTCCCTGGCACCTGCAGGTCTCATGTTCCCAGGTGTAAGTAGTGGGTGTGCATAGTTGCTTGCGTAAGATCACATAGTTTTTCTGACCCGCAGGTTAAGACACCTTTGTGTGATGAATGCCAGGGAACAGAAGGACAGGATCTGAGAGTTTGGGTTTTCTGTGTAAGGTGTGAGCTGTGAGGTCCCAGCAGGTACCCTGGTTTTCCTTCATTGCTAAGAACTTCAGAGACTAGTTGGGCAAAATAACCATGTTCTAGGAAGCTAGCTTCGTGGGTTTTGCACAGCTGGTTACTACTTCAGGTAGGCAGTCGTGGACTTGTCTATACTCTGTGGGCAGTGCTGTTGCTCCTTAGCCACATGTTTATTGTTGGCGCGGGGAGTCTGGAGGAAGCGAGGGCCAGCTGCAGGGGTGACTGCATGAACAAGGTGCATGGTGATAATGTGCCTGGGAAAGCAGCAGAAGATGACTCAAGGGCTTGGGCCCCTCCCACCCATGTGGGAGACCTGGATGGAGTTCCAGGCTCCTTGCTTTGGCTTGGCCCGGCCCTAGCCACTGAGGCCATCTGGGGAGAGAACCAGCAGGTGGAAGATCTCTCTCTAACTCTGCTTTTCAAATAAATGCATAAATCTTTAAATACACATGCACACACACACACACACACACGATTGGACCTTACCCCCAGAGTTTCTGATTGAATGGATCTCTGTTGGGACCTCAGCTTCTACATTCTCAACAGTTCTCAGGGTAACAGTATTGATGTGGCTAGTCCTGGGAGCACTTTGCAAATCCAAGCATTGGTTCAATAGGCAAAAAATGGATTCTTCCTCAAGTCTGTCCTGAATTATTGATTCTCATTAGGATGTCATAACCTCCTTATTTTGTATAGTGTTTCTATGTCTATGAATCACTTTACCATGCTTTGCTTACCTTTGTTGGACTACTGAGAAAGGTCAGTCTGAGGACAGGTGAGTGACTTCCCTCAGGGCAAATGGTTGTACTGAGACATATCTGGTGGGTATTGAGACATATCTGGTGGGTATTGACATATCTGGTAGGTACTGAGACATATATGGCAGATACTGAGACATATTTGGATGTACTGAGACATATCTGGTAGTACTGAGACATATCTGGCAGTACTGAGACATACCTAGTGGGTACTGAGACATATCTGGCAGTACTGAGACATATCTGGATGTACTGAGACATATTTGGCAGTACTGAGACATATCTGGTGGATATCTAGTGTACACCTCGTGCTCCCTATCTTTGCCTTTAAAGCTGGTGGAAGCTGGAGGTTAAGGCACCCGTGTCCCACATCTGAGCCCTGGGCTTCATGCCCAGCCTCTGGCTCCTGACATCAGCTTCCTGCTAAGTACTTGGGTCCCTGCCACCTACTTGGGAGACCCAGATTGAGGTTCCTGGCTCCTGATTTCAGCCTGGCCTACCCATGGCTGTTGTGGGCATCTGGGGAGTGAACCAGCAGATGGGAGATTCTCTCTCTCTCTTACTCTTTCAAGTAAATAAAATCAATAAATCTTTAAAAATTTACTAGTTTTTTTTTTTTAAATAATATCATCCCAACATAAAAACACCTTTTTATTTTAGAATAGTTTTAGAGTTCCACACATAGAAAGCTTCCGTATGCCCTGAACCCTGAACCCTATTAGTAACATCCTACATCAATGTGGTGCACTTGTAACCATTAATGAGCCAGTGATGATACACTTTTTTTTTTTTTTTTTTTAATAGGCAGAGTGGATAGTGAAAGAGAAAGAGAGAGTTTAGAAAGGTCTTCCTTCACTGTTGGTTCACCCTCCAATGGCCGCTGTGGCTGGCGTGCTGTAGCCGGCACACCGTGCTGATCCGAAGCCAGGAGCCAGGTGCTTCTCCTGGTCTCCCATGCAGGTGCAGGACCCAAGGACTTGGGCCATCCTCCACTGCACTCCCGGGCCACAGCAGAGAGCTGGACAGGAAGAGGGGCAACTGGGACTAGAACCCGGTGTGCCGGCGCCACAGGCAGAGGATTAGCCTATTGAGCTGTGGCGCCGGCCAATACAGTATTATTAACTGAAGCCCATACTTCATTTGGATTTCCTTAGTTCTTCCCTAATGCCTTTTTAAAAATTATTATTATTTGAAAGGTATAGTTAACAGAAAGGGATAGACAGAGAGAGAGAGAGAGAGAGAGAATCTATTTGCTGGGTCATTCCCCAATGGCCACAATGACCACGGGTGGCCCAGACCGAAGCCAGGAGCCAGGAGCTTCTTCCTCCCATGTGGGTGCAGGGGCCCAGGTACTTGTGCCACCTGCAGCTGCCCTCCCAGCCACATTAGCAGGGGGGTGGATTGGATGAGGAACAGCCAGCACTCAAACTGGCACCCATGTTGGGATGTGGATGTCACAGGTGGCAGCTTTACGCACCCACCCCTCCCCTTCCACCCCAGTTTCTTTTTGCCACGCCACCGTCTCCTCCAGCACTCCACGTCATGTTTAGTTGCCATGTCCCCTTGGGTCCTGCTGGGCTGTGAGTTTTCCAGATGTCTGAGTCTGCTTTGTGCTGCTGTAGCTGAATACCGGAGAGTGGGTGATTTATAAAGAACAGACCGATCCTTCCCTGGAGGCACCGGGTATCTGGTGTGGCCTTCACGCTATAGCCTCTCGTAGCAGAAGGCAGAGGGGCAAAAGCGGGTGAGCTAGGAGTCCTCACATGGAAGAGCAGAGGAGCAGGCCAGAGAACCTGCCCCCACAAGCCCTTACACTATTTTTTTAATTTGCAAAAATTTATCCTTTGCAGAGGCAGAGAGTGAGAACGTGCACAAACAACTCTCATCCATTGATTCACTCCCCAGATGCTTACAACAGTGCCAGGCTGGGGGACAGGAACTCAGTCCAGGTGTCCTACATGGGTGGCAGGCACCCCATTACTTGAGCCGGCACTGATGCCTCCTTGGGTCTGCGTTAGTAGGAAACTGGAGCTGGAACTTGAACCTAGACCCTGTGATGTGGGTTGCAGGCATCCTAAGTGGTGTCTTCTTAAACTGCTAGGCCAAACGTCCAACCTTCTGCCAGCCCCGTCCCCCCACTTTATTTTAGAGAGATTGATTTTCTTTTCTTTTCTTTTTCCTTTTTTGAAAGGAAAAGTTACAGAGAGGCAGAGTCAGAGAGAGAGGTCTTCCATCCACTGCCTCACTCCCCAGATGGCCGCAACAGCCCGGAGCTGTGCCGCTCTGAAGCCAGGAGCTTCCTCTGGGTCTTGCACATGGGTACAGAAGTCCAAGGACTTGGGCCATCCTCTACTGCTTTTCCCAGGCCAGAGCAGAGAGCTGGATTGGAAGTGGAGCAGCCAGGACTCGAACTGGCATCTATATGGGATGCTGGCACAGCAGGCAGAGGATTAACCCACTGCGCTACAGTGCCAGCCCCACAAGCCCTTTTTTATAACAAAATTAACCCCTTGATGAGGCAGAATGCTCATGCCATAAATACCTCCTCAGATGCCCCGCCTCCCAACACTGTTGCCCTGGGAATGAAGTTTCTAGTCCTTGAGTTCTGGTGCTGCATTGGGACCATAGTATCATTGCTTTTGATGACCCTGACAGTTCTGAGGATTGGTGGTCAGAGCTTTTGTAGGATGTCTCTCCCTTGGGATTTGTCTGATGTTTTTGTCAAGATTCAAATGGGCTGCTGGCGCCGTGGCTTAATAGGCTAATCCTCTGCCTTGCGGCACTGGCACACCGGGTTCTAGTCCTGGTCGGGGTGCCGGATTCTGTCCCGGTTGCTCCTCTTCCTGTCCAGCTCTCTGCTGTGGCCCAGGAGTGCAGTGGAGGATGGCCCGAGTGCTTGGGCCCTGCACCCGCATGGGAGACCAGAAGTACCTGGCTCCTGCCATTGGAACAGCGCAGTGCACTGGCCGCGGCAGCCATTGGAGGGTGAACCAACGGCAAAGGAAGACCTTTCTCTCTATCTCTCTCTCTCACTGTCCACTCTGCCTGTAAAAAAAAAAAAAAAAAAAAGATTCAAATGGGCTACGGGTTTTGGGAAGAAGATCACAGAGCTAAAGTGACATCACATCACATCATGGGGATATGCTGATCACATTTTTCTTTATGTTCATGTTGAATTTAACAATCTGGATGAAGTAGTGTTTGTCAGGTTTCTGCAGCGAGAAGTTACCCTTTTTTCTGTAATGTATTCTTTGGGAGTAAGTCACCATACACACCACGTACCATCCCCCATCCTTGAGGGTGGAGCGTCTGTACGTAAATTACGTGGCATCCTTCCATGTGGCAGATTGGTCCCCTCTTCCTATTTGTTCATTCAGTCAGTGTTGTCTCAGTCTGGGTTCATGGATGCTCTCTGCTTGCGCTTATAGCCCGGTAGTACTTTGTCATTCACATGCTTCCAGCCTCGGCTACTAGGAGCTCTTTCTGTGGACTCCTGTGTCCCTTTGATGTTGCGCATCAGTGTGGCTTTTCAGGAGCCTGTCCCTTCCTTTCTGGCTCTCTGAGGTGCTCCAGGCTCACCTTGTGTGAGGGTACTTCAGAAAGACCGTGGAGAAATGGAGTTGAAAGTACAAGTTTATTCTGATGCAAAAAAATGCCAGTGATGCAAAAGCTGTGCACAGATCTCAAAATAGGCTCGTGTGTCTTCTCCCAGCGCCAGAGTCACTGTGTTGTTAGTGCTGCGCTTGATCCCTGAACTGATTCTGCCACATTCTATGTGGTTCACCATCCACAGTGGGGAACCCGGATCTGTTGCCACCCTTCCCAGTTAAAGATGATAAAATTGGCACCCTGAAGGGTGAACAGGCTCATCTGGAGCCACTCCTAGTTGGTGGCAAAGCTGGGTCCAGGACCAGGTCCACTGGTCTTATCCTTTTATTACGGCACATTCTACCACTTAGACCTGGGGCAACCATTCCTACCTCTGCCAGGTCCTTGTGCCCAGGCTGTTAGTGAGCTGAGTTTCAGATGCAGACATCAGCAAACAAGGCACGGGCTGCTGGCCGTGTCTCTGTGCCGGCCAGGGCATGGCAGGTGTTAGCCGGCAGAGGGGGGTTTGTGGTGGCGACCTGGTGACTCAGTGGCTGTGATTGCTGACATCAGAGCCATGCAGCTCTGGTTTGACCACGGGCTGGCTGGCCTGTCTTTTGTTGGGGAAGTGGGCAGAAGAGCAGTGTGCAGAACCCAACATGCCCTTGTTTTGGGTTCTACTCCTTTCCACAGGGCAGGCTGAATTTAAGAAATAGGTGACTCCAGGCAGCAAAACCTTCAAATGTCTTCATCTTGGGAACTCTGGGAACCCCTAAGACAGAATCCAACAGACAAGAGTTTTGGTGTTCAGAAATCTGCAATTAGGCATTAGGATTAGGTATTAAGTAATCATTTATACCAAGAAGCACATTTTCTTTGATGAGAAGAAATAAGTTCAAAAAGGTTTCTAAGATGCAGGGAATAAGAAAGACCAAGCTTATTTCATATTCATTTCTGGGTGTTCCATTGCTTAGATAATTTATTTCCATCATTGAGGCTGGGTACTCTGGCTGCAGAATGATTCCTGTAAAGGGTTCAGGTAAGAAGGCAGAGTGGGAGGGCATTTGTTTGCAAGTGGCAGAAATTCAGCAGAGTGAGATCAGTTGGAAAGAACATGCATTGTCTCATGTTGCTAAAGCACTCAGGGTAGATCCAGCTTCAGGCACGGCTGGACCTAGAGGCTGAAGTTGGGTCATCCATCGCTCTATTTTTTGCCATTTCCTAGCTTAGCTGCTGCTGCTGCTGCTGCTCTTTTTTTTTTTTTTTTCCCAACTCTTGAATTGTCTTTCATTTCATTTAAAATTTTTTATTAATGTAAAGAGAATCAGGTTTCATCTATTTCGTGGGTACAATTCTAAGAAGATAACCGTACTTCCCTCCCTCAATCCCCCCCTCCTTCCTTTTTGTTTTTTAAAAAAAATTTTTGCAAAAACATAATTTTAGTCCACTTAATACCTACAGGCTTACTGCACTACTAACCATTATATTCAGCAAGTGAGAAATAGAAAGAGCCCAGTTCCACGGGAGTATAAACAAGGGCTAAGACCAACAACCGGATCACAAGATGTCTGTTTCGTTCCTGTACGTTCTTGGATTCTATACTGACTGCTGCATAGCAGAGCAAACGCGTTCCGTTCATCTGTTTCCATTCCCAGGCAGGTTTTCGTCCCCCGAGGACCTCGTAGAGTGCAGGCTATTTCCTGTGTGCTAAGCAGATGCTTTTTTGATTCTGACTGTTCCTGCCTGGGTTGTGCACCTGCCCCTGAACCAGTGACCGGGGCCAGAGTTCTCAGGGCTGTCACCCGCCTGGTAGGGTCACGTGTTCCCTGTGGAACCACAGAGAGACTCAAATGTGGATACCAAGAGGAGGAGTTTGCCGGGCAGGCAAACACTCGGGTGGCCTCTACAGCCTCGTGGATGCTCTGGGTAAGTGTTGGTAACTCCTGGTCATTCCTTGGCTAAGGAATTGCCAGTTTCTGTTAGGCCTGTGTTGCATGTTTTTGTCCACGGTTCCAGGCCTCTCCTAGCTCCCTGCCAATACAGGCCATGCATGCTCAAGAGATGAGGTCACCAGTCTCTCCTCATGGCACCCTAGAGGAGGGAAGCTGGGTCTCCCTGCTCGGCCTGGTGAGCAGCCATCCCGGTGCAGAGCAGTCTCCATAAAGACGCACCAGGACCCGCTTCCCTTTGGGAGCTGCCAGACAGCACGTGGAAGCGCTGGCGGGTGGTGTGCGGGGGAGGGCCTGGCCGCTCCGCCCCACTCTGCTCTTGCCACACCATGTCTGATACTCTGTCTTAGCCTGTGCTGGCAACCAGACGCTGGGTTTCCCTGCGGGTTCCTATGTGGGCTGTGGTCAAGATTCACAGACCATTTGGATGAGCTTTCTCATTCACTTGGATACTGCACAAGCAGGGCAGCCTTTGTAGTCCGAGAGTATTTTTAGACGACTAATGAGGTGCAAGGATGCGTGTTTCATTGCCCTTGGTTTTCCTCTATCCGGACACCTGCATCTGCCGTTAATCACTGCTCCCAGGCGCTCACTCTCCCTCTCCCCGGCCCTCCCTCTCCCCCCACCCCTTGGTGGTCTGCTGCTTTGGTTAGGGAAGCTGGATGCTGAGGCTTGGATCTGCATTGGAATAAATAGTTCTTTTCTTTCTCATTAGCTTTAAGAGTAATAGCTATTTTGGTACCATTTTAAGAAAATTGCTTTTCATTTTTTCCCCACAATCTTTGCTTATTCTCAATAGCTGATCTTCTCTGGTCATCTTGTTGGTTTTTCCCCCCTTAATTAGAAGTTTGAGTACCGTTTATGATTCCTGCATCATTTCAGAAATAGGAAATTGCTTCCTCTGAGTTCTCTTTTCAGTAGGAGCCCCTCAGGTCAAGTAGGGAAAGTCCATCGTGTTTTGCAAGTGGCTGATGATCACTGCAGCATTTTAAGAACTTGTATTCATGAACGACATTTTTTTTAATGTTTATTTTCATCTGCTTGGACGGCATTTTAAAAGGAATATGTTCTTTGGGAGGTTTAACCTGTTGCTTCTCTTTTACTTTAGGTAAGCTTTTAACTGAGGTGTAACATCCATGCAGAAAGTATACAAAGCGCAAGTGTGCTTTAATGAGTTTTCCTAGGATCAGCACATCTGTGTGACCAGCATCCAGATTAAGACCCTGGAGGTGGTCAGCTCCTCAGAAGCACCCTCCCCCCAGGGTGTAATGCCTGTGTCGACGTTGAATACCGCGAGGTTAGCTTTGTTTGTTTTTATGATTTATACACATGGAGTTGCATGGACTCCCTCGGACTTTGGCATGGCGTCATACTTGTTCATTCTCATTGCTCTTAGAATTCCCTTGTCGGCCCTCTCCGTGCTGTATTTATGCAGTCTACCACTGAGAAACTGTTGGGTTATTCCCGTTCTGGGCTGTTAGAATTAGTGCGTTTGTGAATCTCTCGGATGCACGTTCTGGTGAGCATACGTGTGTTTAAGTGTATATGTGAGGTGGAATTGCTGCGTCACTGGTAGTCCTAGGTTGAGCTCTAGTTGAATCCTGAGTTAATATTTTCCAAGATGGTTCTGTCAGTTGGCATTTCCTGCAGGAGGATATGAGAGTACTACCTGCCCTGCCTCCATACTTGGCTCCTCTGTCTTTCTCATTTTATCCATTCTAAATGTCTCATGGTATCTTGTGATTTTTAAATTGCATTTCCTTGGTTAGTAAAGAAGGCAGGCAGGCATCCAGCCTAGCAGTGAAGATGTCTATGTCTCCGTATTGCAGTATCTGGGATTGTACCAGCTCTGACTCTGGGCTCTGGTTTCTTGCTAACGAAGACCCTGGGAGACAGCAGTGGCTCCAAGTAGCTGGATCCCTGTCTCTCCAGATTTGGAGACTGACTTCCGGCTTGGACCTTGGCTCGGCCCCCTTTGTTGTGAGCTCTCTTTCCTTCTCAAATAAATGAATGAAAAAATTAGATCATCTTTTTATAGGTCTATTGGACATTAATATTTAATAAAATACTTCGATGTTTATTATGTTCTTCAGTTATTTAAGTTGTAGCCAGGATTTCAGTTAAACAAACATTAAACCAAAAACTAAGGAGCAAAGATTTGTAAGCATTAAGTCGTGATAGGAACCTCTAGGCCAAAGTCTCTAGATTTTCTCTTTATCTTGTAACTGTCTCTCCCCCACCCCCCAGCTTTAGAATGTTAACCTGCAAGTTCAGGGGCACATATGCAGTTAGAAATTCAGTCTTGGGGCCTGCACTGTGGCCCAGCAGGTTAAAGCCCCAGCCTGCAGTGCCGGCATCCCATATGGGCGCCGGTTCTAGTCCCAGCTGCTCCTCTTCTGACCCAGCTCTCTGCTATGGCCTGGGAAAGCCATAGAAGATGGCCCAACACCTTGGACCCCTGCACCTGCGTTTGAGACCCAAAAGAAGCTCCTGGCTTCAGATCAGCTCAGCTCTGGCCATTGTGGTCATTTGGGGAGTGAACCAGCAGAATGGAAGACCTCTCTCTCTGGCTCTCTCTCTCTCTCTGTAACTCTGTGTTTCAAATAAATAAAATAAATCTTTAAAAAAATGAAATTCAGTCTTTCTCATTCAGTCTTGTGTCCACATTCATTGGGGGAATGTTCTGGGTGTCTCAGGAGATGCTCAAATGAAGCCTGTAGTGTCAGCCTTCCAGAGACTCCCACTTGTGCGTCACTTGTAGCAGAATGACATCATGCTGTTCTGAAGTTTTAAAATTGTGCCCTGGGAGGGCAGGGCTTAAGTCTCCAGAGAGGAATGGAGCAATATGTTATCAACCTTGAAATGCCTTTGAACTTGACCATCAAACATTCTGTAAGTGATGCCGTGAGAATGGCCATTTCCTAAACTGTAGCCCATTTGGGATTAGCTTGAAGCTTGGGGTGGCTGGATCATAGGATGTACAGAGTGATTTAGAGGAAGAAGGTTAGAGGTGGTGAAATATGTTTTCTTAACTTTCAAGGCCATCAATTAAAAAACACCCAGTAACTCGTTAGAAAAAGCAAACTAAAACACACGGAGATGCTACTATATTGGCTGAGAGTTAACAGTGTTTGGTAATAGATTCTATTAGCAAGCATGGAAAGCATGCATACTTTTTGACCCTGTCATTCTCCTTTGAGAGATGCTCTATACAAATAGGCTTGTATGTGAGCAGAAGAAAATGTGGGATATATACATGATGGAGTACTACTCAGCCATGAAAAAGAATGAAGTCCTATGTTTTGCAACAAAATGAATGCAATTGGAGACCATTATGCTTAGTGAAATAAGCTAGTCCCAAAGACAAATATTATCTTTTCCTGATTTGTGGTAGCTAATATACAGAGTATAAAAAAAGTATATGAGGAAAATTAACCTTTTGAAATTTTAGTGTGTAGAGCTCTTGTCTGTACTCTTGAGGAACACTTGTTTTTCTGCTTACTACTTGTTGAATTATTTCTTTAGTGGATGGCTAAACTTGTGATTATGAAGTAAACTGAAAGTATGTCATTGTAGGTACCAGTGTTGGGCGTAGTGGGCTGGGTCTCTGCCTGCTGTCCTGGTGTCTGATATGGACTCCAATTCGAGTCCTGGATGCTCCACTTCCAATCCAGCTCTCTCTTTGTGGCCCAGGAAAGCAGTGGAGGATGGTCCAGGTGCTTGGGCCCCTGCACCCTTGTGGGAGACCCAGAGGAAGCTCCTGGCTTCAGATAGGCTCAGCTTTGGCCGTTGCGGCCATTTGGGGAGTGGACCAGCAGATGGAAGACCTTTCTCTGTCTCTCCCTCTCTCCATAGCTCTGCCTCTCAAACAAAGAAATGTTTTTTAAAAAGTATGTCATTGTAAAAATTAAAAATGGAGGAGGAAGGAGAGTGGGAGTGAGGAAGGGAGGGTAGGGTAGGAAACATTATTATGTTCTTGAAACTGTATGTATGAAATGCATGAAATTTGTTCCCTTTACATAAATAAAAAAATTTTTTTAAAAGGCTCTAACAGTAAACATTTGGAAATAACCCCAGTGTGGGAGATGGCTAAATGAACTGAGATCCAGCCATTCAGTGGCTTCCCATGCAGACAATAAAAGGAGTGGGAGAGCTTCCCCTGCACTGATATGTGGGTACAGCGCACTTTCTGAGATGTGTTCAGTGGGAAAGCACACACAAGGCAGTGTTTCATGTGACAGCATTTATGGAAAAACTGGAGAGAGATGCACGTGAATCTGAAAAAAAAATCTAAGTATGAAATTGACGATCCTAAGCGCTTCCTGAGAGAAGCTGGTGGCTGGAGGGCAGGAATGGGAGGGGGACTTTACTGCACCCTGTTGGGCAACTTCAGGATTTTGGATGTCACTGTTCTGCCTGTTCACAATGAAGCTGGGCCCTGCTGCCCAGAAAGGAAGGAGCTCACGGAGACTTCGAGTTGTAGTCTAACAATGACGTTTCTTTTCAGGTTTATAAAATCCACTCAAGTGCGTCCCTTCTCTAACCCCACAGTGGCCAAGGGACGAAGCAGTTTGTGTTTTACAAATGGGAAAGCTGAGACTCAAGTATTTTAGCAATTTGCATTCAGGGCTGACGCTGGATTTGTTGCTTAAGAAGTAACTTCTATTGCTCTAGTTTTGTCATTAAAAGAAACAAAGGTAAAATACTAGAATATTTTTTAGCAAAATAGATATATTTGGATAATTGTAGTTAAAGCGTTGTGATTTTGGAGGTATTTATCAGCAATTTTGATCTGTATCTTTGTGAACCCAACTATGGCTCAGATCAAGTCTCAGCTGTTCTACACCAGAGCCTGATTTCAGATTCTCTATCACTGGGTGGAAAAGGTGGGAAAGAGGTGGTCGAAGACTTGCTGAGTTTTTATGTAATGCAATCTGTGGCTTTGTTTGTTTTGAATTTCAGAATTGTAATCCTGTCTTTGGATTGATGAGAAGGTAGGCATTGGATTCGTTTCTGACATTTTAGACTGGTGATGGCAGTGTTTTCTTTTCGGTCTGTTCGGCCACGGCTCAGCAAAGACCACGTGTGGATTAGTGTGGCTTCAATAGGACTGAGCCGCCTCTTTCGGAGCACTGAACTCCTGTTTTATCGCAAGCAGTGGACCTGTTCAAGTCTAGAGACTGGAACTTCGTAGAATCCTTTAAATAGCAGTTCTGCCTGCTTACTCTTATTTGACCCTTATAGCGCCGGGTGACGCAGGTGGAACATGGCTTACTCCAGTGACACTGACGATCAGCAGAACTCAGGGATGAGACAGGGTGTTCCCTGGAACTTCCTCTTGAGTTGGAACAGGCCGTGAATCCAGGCATCAGGAACTGAGTGGGACAAAGAGAACCTATTTCAAAAAGACATTTCAGCTGCCCAAAGAGTCCATGAGAAGAAAGGTTTGCTTGAAGGGCAGAAGAGAGAAAACAAAGCTAGATTTCCCCACAAAGAAACAAAACAGTATCTTTACGTTGAAAGATAAAATGTTAATATCGAAATAAAATTGTTCAAGTAGTTGAAAGACAGCTGAGCAAACCACACAATGTAGAAAGGGACCAGATTCTCCTGGGAAGATATGAAGACTTCCTAAGGTTTTGAGTCTTAACAGTGGGATCGAGTTGATAATCACAGTGAGTGCACCTTGCATACAAGGCAGTGGAAGGTGCTTGTGTAGAGCTCGCGTGGGAAAGGGCAGCAGCTGTTCTCAAGCTGCTTTGTCAGCTCCTCTCAACAACAAATACAGGGAATGGGAAGGTGGGAAATGAAATCAGAGTGGAGAAAATGAATGAAGGGTTTAAAAAAAAGTCTAGGGGCCGGAGCCGCGGCTCACTAGGCTAATCCTCCGCCTGCGGTGCCGGCACCCCAGGTTCTAGTCCCAGTTGGGGCGCCGGATTCTGTCCCAGTTGCTCCTCTTCCAGGCCCACTCTCTGC
Source organism: Oryctolagus cuniculus (assembly GCF_051225735.1). Classification (NCBI taxonomy): domain Eukaryota; kingdom Metazoa; phylum Chordata; class Mammalia; order Lagomorpha; family Leporidae; genus Oryctolagus; species Oryctolagus cuniculus. The sequence goes on along the minus strand of NC_142882.1, from coordinate 53,269,048 downwards.
TGTGGCCCGGGAGTGCAGTGGAGGATGGCCCAAGTGCTTGGGCCCTGCACCTGCATGGGAGACCAGGAGGAAGCACCTGGCTCCTGGCTTCAGATCGGCGCAGCGTGCCAGCCGTAGCAGCCATTTGAGGGGTGAACCAACAAACGGAAGACCTCTCACCTCTCTCTGTGTCTCTCTCTCTCTCACTGTCTAACTCTGCCTGTCAAAAAAAAAAAAAAAAAAAAAAAAGCCTAGGGCATAGTGGTGCCAGTGCATTTGGGATGACCAGCTCCACTGCTGATTCCAGTTCCCTGCTAATGAGCTCCCTGGAAGGCAGCAGGTGACAACTTAAGTAGTTGGGATCCTGCTAGCCCATGTAGGAGAGCTCAATTGAGTTCCTGGCTTCTGGCTTTGTCCTGGCCCTGCCCTGGCCATTGCAAACATTTGCAGTCAAAGAATAAACCAGTAGATGGGAGCTATGGGTCTCTCTCTGCTTTTCAAATACCTAAATAAATTTAAAACAGAATAACAGTTATTTGTATTGTTATCTAAGTGGCCTGCGCCTTTGGTGAGTGAAGCCGTTCTATTCTCCGGCATCTTGTGCAGATGTGAAAGTATCTCAGAAGGTCAGAAATGAATTTGCTCACTGGGAGCCAGTTTGCAGCCTGGGACAGGCCTTGCCAAACGTCAGCGACAGTGGTTTTTCTGAAGCCTTCCTGACCAAGTGGGTTCACGGATGGTGGGAGTCAGTGCTGGGTTCTTCTCCAGTTGTTAGCTGTGGGTCCCTGTCCCCCTGGAAGGAGTCAGCCAGAATTTTCCATGGAGACTGGCCGAGGACCTGGTGGAAATGAGCATTTGCATTCGTGATCTGGAATAGGAAGTGGGAATTGTGCTCTTCTGGGTTGCAGGTGGTATATCCAGTGGCTAAGCTGGAGGCTGTCGGGAAATAGCCAGACCTCAGAGCTACAGACGCAGGGTTTTCTCAGCAGGACCGAGAACTAGTTGAAGATGGTCTGTAAGTCACAGTGATAAAGCAGCATGGCTGTGGCTGTGCTGAAGGAGCTGACGGTGAGACGTTTCTAAACACACTCATTCTGCAGATACTTGTTCAGTGAACATCTGCTGTGTCAGGCTCCCTTGTGGGTCCTGGGCATACAACAGTGAACAAAGTCCCTGCCCTCGTGGAGAGCTACATACATCCGTGGTAGTGTCGTGGAGACCATCGAGGACGGGATAAGGTTAGAGTGTACCAGTCGCTGTTGCTTACATAGAGTGGTCCAAGGCTTCGCAAAGGTGACATCTGCACAGAGACCTAAAGAAAGCAAGGAAGCAGACGACACAAAGGTGGGGAAAGAGGGATCCAAGCAGGGAAAACAGGATGTGCAAAGGCCCAGGGGCCATCCTGATGATCCATCCTCCACCAGCAGCAAGAGTCGCTCAGTGGCAATTTTGGAGGACAGGAACTCCACCCAGCTCGTCCACCACTGATTCCTCAGCACCAGAAACATCCCCCACACACCGTGGGCGCTTAGGATGTCTTTGCTGGTGGAATGAATGAATCCCTTAATGACACAGCCACACCCACTATCGTTGTAGACAGATTTGTTTTTTGCCTCATCGGAGGAGAATTAACTGCTGAATTAATCTGGTGTCCAATAATTCACAAGTGATGGAGCCATAACAATTTATTGATTAAAAATGAGTTATGGAAAGCCCCTTAGGCTCTAGATGCAGTTTGGGTGCTGCAGTGTGTATAGCAGGGAACCAAAAGAAATCCCTGCTCCCAGGAAGCATCTGGTGGCCAAGGTCCATGAAGGGTCCTCGAGGCCCTGGTTATGGGGGGTGTGATCCCACGTCCTTGTGCGCCCCGCTGCCTCCCCTCCATCCCATCCTCAGGTCCATCCATTAGTGCTGGCGGCAAGGGCCCTGGGCTGGATGGACCACTTATCAGACCCTGCATGGTGCCTGCTTCAAGTGTCTTCCTTATCATTTCTAGGTAACACGGTGTGGTCATCATGTTCCTGCCAAAAGCGTCCAGGCTTGAGGTGAAAAGCAGAGTGGCAGTGCAGGATGATTTTGCGGTTGTTTGCGGAGGGTGTGTCTTCGCCCCTTGTCTGCGGCTGGGCTATGCATAAAGGTTAGAAGCTTACTTGGCCCAGTTGTGGAGGCTGGGAAGTGGAAGAGCAGGGAGAAGGCATCACACGGGGAGATGGGGCGAGGGTGCGCAAGTCTGCTTCCTCTCTTTTTGGGGCCATTCAGGTTGCCTGCAGACCCCACCCTCACGAGCTCCTCTGATCCCAGTCACACTACTAGCACATAAATTTCTTCTTACTGTTAGCATATAACTGCACTGTCGTGTCCAGCACCAGAAAAATCCCCAGCACACTGAAGGTGCTCAGGATGTCTTTGTTGGAATGAATGGATCCCATAATGACACAGCAGCACCCTGCCTCAGTCATTGTGATTGTGGTGGTTTTTTTTTTTTTTTTTTTTTTTGCCTCAAGATACGATTAGCATACAAATGTCAGTTTTCAGCACATCCAAAGGGTGGCAGGATCAGAGTCTTTAATTCTCTGTGCTGTGTTCTTGGCCAGAATCCATGGTTCTTTGCAGGCAGGAGGGTAAGGAAGATTGCAGGCTTTGCTTTTCGCATTCCTCTCCTCTTCCCCGTTTTTCTTCTGATCTGTGTGGAATTGGCCAGGTAGTGCTGAATAATATGATTGGAATGGAAAGAGGACCATTTGTCAAGCTGCTTTCTTTGGAAGAGACATGCCCAGGTTAAGTGGGTTTCTACTGGATGTGTTTATAGAATTCAAGTAGTATAAATGATCCCTGGCCCGAGTAGCTGTAATGGCAGTCAAAATCACAGAGAACTTTTAAAGCTGTTTTGGCTTTATGCCTTACCTTGGAACTAAAGGATTTTGATTTCTTATGGAGAAAGGATTAAAAAAAAAAATAGACGCTCTGGGTGCAGAGAATAAACAATAACTTCAAGTCTGAAGTTGTCTTAATTTGCAAAATCAAATTAATCCAAAATGTTTGACGAGGCAGAATTCTCAGTGGTTAGAAAGCGGCCCGATGGTTTTGGTCGAGTGGCCGTGTATTTAGACATTGTGGCTGCTGTGTTTGCCTCCATGAAGACCGTAGCTCTTGTAGACAGTGGAAGAATGGAGTTCCATGGAGGTGGGTAGAGAAGCGCTTCACGTGGCCTGTTGGGGGCCACTGCCTCCTGGTCCCCAGACTCACTCTCAGGAGTGGCTAATGAACTGGGGATGGGCTTCAGGTTTTAGCACTGTGGCCACGTTGATTAGTGTCCAGATGATTTTCTTCTAGAACACCTTTGTCTTGCAGCCGATAGCAGCAGCCAGCCGTCCAGATCGCACCACTGAGCACTTAATGAAGTGTGAGATGGCATTGATTCTTTATTAAGGAGGCCTCAGTTGTGCCTTCATCTAAAGGGACCTGAAGTTTTGTTGTCGTCCATTCATTTAGTGAGCGCCTACTCTGCTGGGGACGGAGATAGGCAGCGGGTACAGATTCTGTGTAACGTGCGCTTGCGTCCTTGGCTGTGGACCGCTGGATCAGTGATGCAGCCTGACCGCTTCCTCACGTGCCTAACTCTGTGTGAGCATCTGTTTGGTTTTCAGACTCAGAATCATGACAGGGGTTCAGCTGAATAAACTTTTGTTTTAGACGGATACTGGAAGTTTGGTCGTAATTCAGCAGACATGCAATATTTTAATAAGAGATGTTTAAAGCCAACTTCCGAGCAGGCTTTCCTGCAGGGATGGGAAACTAGAGTCTGTTGGTATAATTTCCTCTGGAAGAAGCCGCAGGGGAGAGTTGCTTGGTTTGGAAGAATCTGGGCTAACTCCCTGGCACAGTTGGCAAAAGTTTGGCTGTCGATGGGCTGCCGGAGCATCCAGGCTGATGTAAGAAAGTACTCAAGTGAAGGCTTCAAGACCCCTTTTTCAAAAAAAATTTTTTTTGTTTGAAAGGCAGAGTTACAGAGAGAGGGAGAGACAGAGAAGTCTTCCATCTGCTGGTTCACTTCCCCAAATAGCCTCAGTGGCAAGAGCTGGGCCAGGCTGAAGCCAGGAGCCAGGAGCTTCTTCCAGGTCTCCCACATGCATGCAGGGGCCCAAGCGCTTGGGCCATCCTCTGCCACTTTCCCAGGTGCATTAGCAGGGAGATGGGTTGGAAGTGGAGCAGCTGGGACTAGAACCAGCGCCCATATGGGATGCCAGGACTGCAGGCAAAGCCTTTACCTGCTATGCCACAGTGCTTACCCTACTTTAATCCTTTCCTTTTTTAAGGTAGTAATGGATTTGAAAAGGCCCAGTTACTTTGGGTGAGGTGGAGGCACAGAAGTGTTGGTAGGGGACTTGGGGGGTATTTTAATATGGGATCCCTGATCTTATTTATAGATTCAGCTTATGGTTTGCCTAGGTTAGGGCTTGGAGTATCCTGGCTCTAATCTCCATAGTGTTACTGCTATGTGCAGAATTGGGAATGTTGTAGGATTTGCCTGTGTATACACCATACAGATATGCCTGGCATGAAGTACGTAGAACTACATGAAAACTTTGAGTACCTGGCTTCCTCAGGTGGTTCACGAAGTATCTTTCCTTAAGGGTAGAGCAACACATAAAATTTCATTCAGCATCGGGTATTTGGCAGAGGTTAAGATGTTGCGTGGGAGGCTTGCATCCCATTTCAGAGTGCCTGGCTCTGCTCCCAATTCTAGCTTCCTGCTCATTCATACCTTGGGAGGGAGCAGAAAATGGGCCAAGTGGTTGGGCCCCTGCCACCTACGTGGGAGACCCAAATTAAGTTCCTGGCTTGTGGCTTTGGTCCGGCCCAGCTCAAGCTGTTGCAGGCATTTGTGAAGTGAACCAGCAGATGGGAGATCTCCATACGGCTTATCTCTCTTCCTCTTTCTGGTTCCTTACCTTTCAGATAAATAGAGTTACATTTAAAAAATAAAAAATATCATCCAGTTTTGGGTTATACGTCAAGGATGTTAGAACCATCTTTTAGAAAACATGAAGTTTTTAGACATGGAAGATTAGATCATGCCTTGTGGTGTTTGAGCGGTTTCGGTCTCCAGTGCGCCCTGTGAGGATCGAGATGCCCAGATGACCAGGTGCATGGTTAGTGATCTCAGGACACCTGGCAGATGCTGGGTGCTGCGAGTCTTGTTTCCCAGTCCGTAGAAGCTTGGACTTACCTACATCTGGCTGAGCTTCTTCAATTTCTCCTTAATCCCCTTTATATTGCAGATCCTAATCCACGTCAAGTAGCAGCCTTGTAGAACAGAATTTTGCACAGTTCCAGAATCTGAGAAGTTCAAGTCCCTCCTGACTGCCACACTCGTGTCTGAGCCCCTTGCCTGAGGACTGCAAGGCTGGCCACAGGAGGCCCCTCCACCTGCACTCCGGCTCTTCCTTGTATTGTTCAGGGATACAGTCCAGTTGCTTCTGTTAGCACTAAAGCCCTCTACAGTCTCATTGATGCTTGAAGAAAATGATGCCTTTTTATGCTTGGGGAAAAAAAAAAAAAAAAAGAAAAGAAAACATTCGAGGGAGGTCTCACGGCAAGTGTTTATTCATTCAAACTGAAAGATGTCCTGTGGGTGTTCTGTCGGATTTGGGTGCACTTCTGCAGCAGGTTTATGTCTAGAGTGCTTTGTCCCTGTGTATTTGTGTTTGTTTAGACTGAAATTAATACAGAGATTTTCTTGCAAACCGTGGGGATCATTAAAACATGTTTCTCCCCCGTGGTGCTTTTTGTCAGCTCTCATGTGGAAGAAGAATGAAAAGTGTAAGCGCTAAGCTTATTATCTTCATCAGGAGGCTGGGAAACTTAGGGGAATAGAATTGGACAGACATCCTGAGTATGGGAGTGTGTGTGTGTGTGTGTATGTATGCATAGGTTCGTATGAGCACAGTCTTAAAGTTTGAGTTGTAAACACTGATAATCTTCAGGCGATTATAAACCAGATTTCTTCTCTGGCCTTCCAAGTAGTTTTATCTTTTGTCCCAGCATTCGTAGTCATGAACTTGAACTTGATGTCTATATATTTAACAATACTCAGTGACCTTTTGGTTTGCCTTTGCTTTAAATTCTCTCCCCTTGCTGCCCCTCCCCACCTTCTTGCTAAATAACTTGGGGGGAAAAAGACCATATAGGGACCCACTTGTGTTAGGCCATTTAGAACTATTTCAACCGATGTCTGTCACAGTCTTATTTCCACATCCCAGATTGCTTCATTTCTCCCCCTTTCTGCTTGCCATTTCCTGGTGCTGCAGTCACAAATACTTGGAGTTGGGAAAGTCTTTGTTGTTAGCGGGGTTTCCAGTGGAGAGAGTGTTGACTTGTGGCTTTGGTACACTTTCAAATAAATGCAACTTTAATCTGTTCATTATGATTTAAGGCTTAGCCTTATGTAAATGTGAAAATTAGACTTTGCTCCAACCCAGGTTCAGTCTCCTGTGATTTTGTAGCTTGGCTTCCAGCTGTGGGCGTAACTTACACCTTCTTTTGTGGTGGCCTGAGTCCCCGGGCAGCACCACTGGCAGTTCTGCACAGATGCATTCCAAATGTCCTTCTGTCTTTCCCTTCATCCTTTGCATCTTTGGCCCAGAAGCTTTACGTGTTTTGTGTATTGAACGAGATTATCTGCTTTTCCCCTTTAGGGAGTTTTGATGAGTTTAACCTTTTTCATCTTGGATTTCAAATTGTAGGTACCAGTTGTAAAGATGAGTATTGATGTAAACATTTTGATTCTCTAGAAATCTTACACTGATGTGTGTATTTTAAATATTTATTGATTTATAGTTAAAGTTTTTAACATTTTTCCATGTTTACATCACATGTAAATATTCTATATGTATGCATACTATTTTTCTTGAAATCTCCTTACACTGATGTGTATATTTTAAATATTTATTGATTTGCATTTAAAGTTTTAGCATTTTTATGTATTTACATCATGTAAATATTATATATGTATGCATACTCTTTTTCTTGAAAGATACTAATATACTTGTGGGATTTATGATCTCCAATTCTATCCATTTTGTTGCACATGTCAGGATTTCATTCTTTTTTATGCCTCAGTATATTCCACCATGTATATATAACTGATTGTGTCTACTTTGGGTTTTGATTATTTGCATTTCCCTGAAGGCCAGGGATACAGAGCATTTTCTTTTAATCCAGTCATTAATTGATGGGCATCTAAGTTGATTCCTTATCTTTTTTTTTTTAAAGGTTTATGTATTTGAAAGTCAGAGTTACAGAGAGACAGAGGCAGAGAGCGAGCGAGCGAGGTCTTCCATCTGCTAGTTCACTCCCCAAATGGCTGCAATGGTGGAGTTGGGCCAGTCTGAAGCCAGGAGCTTCTTCTGGGTCTCCCATGTGAGTGCAGGGTCCCAAGAACTTGGGCCATCTTTTACTGCTTTCCACGCCATAGCAGAGAGATGGATCAGAAGTGGAGCAGCTGGGACTCAAACTGGTGCCCATATAGAGTGTTGGCATTACAGGTGGCTGCTTTACCCACTACACTACAACGCCGGCCCCTGAATCCTTATCTTGCTGTAATAAATTGAGCTGCAGGAAACTTGGGAGTGTAGGTATCTTTTTCATATGCTGACTTCATTTCCTTGGGATATATTCCCAAAAGTGGGAAAGATGGACATATGGTAGATATATTTTTACTTTATTGAGGAATCTATTATTTTGATACTGATTGTGTTAATTTGCATTCCCATCAACAGTGTGTTGGGGTTCCTTTTTGCTCTGCATCCTTGCCAGTATTTGTTATTTTTTGACTTTTGGATAATGGCCATTCTAACTTGGATGAAATAATAGATTCTTGTGGCTTTTATTTGCAATTCCCTGATGGCTAGCGATTCTGTGCATTTTTTCATATGTTTGTTGACCACTTGTATATCTTGTTCCACAAAACATCTATTCATATCCTTTGCCCACTTCTTTACTGAATTGTTTGTTGTGGTTGAGTTACTGAGCTCCCTATGTTTTCTGGATGTTAATCCTTTATTAAATGCATAATTTGCAGATGCTTTGTCCCATTCTGTCTGTTACCTCATCACTATGTTCTTTACTTTGTTTGCCGTGCAAAAACTTCTTTGCTTGATGTAATGTCCTTTGTCTATTTTTTCTTTTATTGCCTGTGCTTTTGGGGCCTTATCCAAAAAGTCATTGCTCGTGCCAGTGTCTTGGAGTGTTTCCATTGTGCTTTCCTCTAGTAGTTTGATAGTTTCAAATCTTATGTTTAGTTCCTTGATCCAGTTTGAATTGATTTTTGTATAGGGTGTAAGGTAGGGATCTCGTTTCAGACTTTTGTATCTGGAAACCCAGTTTTCCCACTGCATGTGTGTGTGTGCATGCGTGTGTGTGTCAGGATGGGTGTTGATTGAATTACTTGTGTTTTTTTTATGGTGAAGAAGTGCGGTGTGGCAGATGTAGGTGTTTCCTTGGGAGCTTCTGTACTGGTGCTGCACGCTGCTACAGTGAACACTTTCTGTGGCCTGGCTTAGGAACCTAATTATTTGATAGCTTTCCTGTGGGGAAAATGGATTGTAAATTCCAACCAGTTGAATTACCCACTTATTTCTAAAGCATGTAGCGTCGCGGAATCAGAGAGTGTTTGAATAGCATGCAAAGGCTGAGGTTTAGTTTCAGTTCCCATGAACACAGAGCCCAAAAGAAGGAATTGGATGCAGTTGATTTGTTTGGGAAGTGGCTCCTGGAGGCAGGGGTGAGGGAGCAGGGGGCAAGGCAGGGAAGCAGGAGTCTGCTTATGGAGGTTGGTGGTGCAGGCAGTCCAGGCTTGTTTCTACCCTCAGATGCGCACTTCTGAAAGATAGCTGGAGTGGCTACACAGCCGCCTTTGTAGTGCCTTGCAGAGACTGTGCCCCGGGGAGTCCTGCTCCACACTTCTGGGCTGCTCTTGCCTTTAGGCTGAGCTGAGGCCCAGCTTCTAAGAAGGCCCTGGGGAACAGCCAGTGCAGCACGCTCTCAGCTCAAGCCCCCTTCCCCCCCAACCTGGAACCCCACCATGGCCATGGCTGAAATCAGATCTGGGACATCCAGGGTGTCGGCTGCCCACACTCAAGTGGTTGATTGTATGCAGTGCAGCCATCCTATTTCACTGAACCAGACTGTTGATTCTAAGATCCATGAGTTTATATACAACAAGAAAAGTGTACCACTGAGGTAGAAACATGTGCTAAGTAAACTATCATGGCCATTAAGTGTGGGTCACAGCCAATGTCAGAGATAGGAAGAATCAGGAAAAAGGGTCCTAGCGTTGATGAACCCTAACATGTGATGAGCACCATGAAGCTATGCAGAGATGGCCAGAATCCACAGTTAAGTAAAAGCTGCAGGTTGTACAACAAGCAGTAAAGCTTCATCCCAATCGTGTGGGTGAGCAGATCCACAAATTCTAGGTGGATTTATACCAAACCACTGATGTTAGTCCTCCCCCTCTCCTAGTGAGAAAGTACGTTGTGCCATGAACTTGAGCAGAAAGAAGAAAGTAGAATAGGAAAGAGAAGAAGAAGCAGGAAAGGCCCGATTTGCTGTGAGGGTTTGCAGTCTTGGGTCGGTCATCGTCAGATCATAGAGGCCAGATCTGGGATCTTTGCCTGATTTTGTCCCTTTAGCTACTCTTTCTGTTGACAGGGGAGTAGCACTGTCGTTAGGCGCAGATGAGCCGTGTGCAGCCACACCCTAGCAACACTGCTTCCCAGGGATCTCTCCCGTTTCCCTGTCCCCACCCCGAGACACAGCACTGAGGGAGACCAGCGACCTCCAGCGTTAGCCGAGATGGACGGAAGGACAGATGGACCCCAGGTGGAGATGCGGCATTGAGGATCCCATGATCTGCAGCCGACGACTCGGGGACCAGCTACACGGAGGAAAGATGGAGACCTCCTCCTCTGGGGGGAGCGGAGAGTAGAGTCTCAGGGTTCCAAGGAAGGATCCTCAGTGCCACCCCCCAGCGCAGCCCACCCTCGACTCTGCGGTCTCAGAACCCACCTTGCTGACGTATCGTTACCCACTCCGACTAGGAGCCCTCCCGTTGTTCGGAGGGACTTTGTTTACTCATGAGTGAACTCTGCCTACTTTGCCTTCTACCCATAAGCCTTGAGCCTACCTTCTGGAATAGAATAAATCTGATGTCTTCTGTACCTGGTCCTCTAAGAGTTTCTTTTTTTAGGGTGACATTCTCGGGCTGAAACCACCAGAGTTTCCTGTCTCTCTGCGTTCGCAGCTGAGGGAGACTGTGATGTGAGACTGTGATGTGAGCCTTGTTAGCATCAGCCCAGAGGAGTTTTTGACAGGTCTGTGGGTTTGCTCTGTGGTATTTGATAGGTTTTTAAAAAGTTTTTATTTCCAGTAAAAGATTCAGAAGTGAACACTGGGTTTTTATTTTTTTTAAGTATTCTTTTAAAAATTACTTATTTATTTCAGAGGCAGAGAGAAAGAGAAGAAAAAAGAACTCCCATTTACTGGCTCATTCCCCAGATACCCCCAGCGGCCCCAAGTACAGCTAAAACAGGAACCCAAGATCTCAATTCAGGTCTCTCGTGTGGGTGGCAGGAGCCGTCACCTGAGCCATCCCCCCTGTCCTCCAGGGTGTGCATTAGCAGGAGGCCGCAGGCTCAGCAGAGCTGGGTGTTGAGTCAGGCAGTCTGATACTACGTTGTTACTCTTAAAGTTGCATCTTAAAGCCGCACAGTACATGGGTGGAGCTCTTGGGGGCTGTTGCAGTATCTGCCTCTCTACTGTCAAATCACCCACACCCATCACAGAATCTGGCACGCGGATGTCACACAGTGTCTATATAAAAGTCAATTTAATATGTATATATATTCACACACATATTTAATTCTTGTGTTTAGACCACAGTTTAGTTTATAGCTTATTTCTGACATTCAGATCTCAAGAAACAGTGCTCTGTTACTCAGAATAGTATCTCCTAGATATTCTTGGCACTACTGGCTCCTTCCCCTCCTCTGTAATTGTGCTGTCAATACGGTAAACACGTGACCAAGAGATTGACTTCTGGTAAGGGGCTGCGGAACGGGATGTGTGACTGTCAGGGGCAGCATCTGGGGGAGTGAAAGCCGCACGGGAAGTGCTGCTCTGGGCTTCCTGGTGCCGTGGGAAGCCAGCTTGTGTAGCCACGCGGTCTGATTCCTCCTGTGGACCACGGGTTGTACCTGGAAGAGCTGTACTCGGAGGACTTCCTAGCTGCAGTTCCCTCTGTTTTAATTCAGGAAGGAAGGAAATAGTGAACAGTCACATCCCACACATTTATAGAAATTCAGTTTTGTTTTGATTTGCTAAATCCTGTTTTAAAGAATACTGGAAGTTTTTCTTAGAGGGGACCTTAGAATCTTCGAGTCTAACTTCCACCAGATTTTTTTTTAAAAAAACTTATTTATTTTTATTTATTTTAAAGGCAGAGAGAGAACAGAGATTGATTGATCTTGCATCTGCTGGTTCACGCCCCAGTCCAGGTTGGGGTATCTAGGCCAAAGCCAGGAGCCTGAAACTCCATCTGGGTCTCTCACCCAGAATGCCTGGGACTCGAGTAGTTGAACCATCATTTGCCGCCTCCCAGCATGACCATTAGCAGGAAGCTGGACCGGAGGCAGAGCAACCAGGACTGAAACTAGGCATCCTGGATGTGGGATGTGGGCATCCCATTGTGCCACAACACCTGTACCTCACCTGATGTGTCAATCCTTGCTGCAACACTTCACCTTGACTATCATCAGGGATGGGAAACGAATTTTTTTAATAAAGATTTATTTATTTATTTGGAAGTCAGAATTAGAGAGAGGGAGAGACAGAAAGATCTTCCATCTGCTAGTTCACTCCCCAAATGGCCACAATGGCCAGAGCTAGCCCAGGCCAAAGCCAAGAGTTTCTTCCCAGTCTTCCACCTGGGTGCAGGGGCCCAAGGACTTGAGCCAGATTTGCTGCTTTATCAGGTGCATTAGTGGGGAGCGCGTTCAGAAGCGGACCAGCCGGGATTTGAACCTGCACCCATGTGGGATGCCAGTGCTGCAGTCAGTCAGTGGCTTAACCCATTGTGCCACAGCTCCCGTCCTAATTGAATGTTTTTAAATGGCTCTCAGCCTTCCTAGAATTCAGCAGTCTGGCTTGCCGTGGCCTAGCTTGTTCTCTTTGTTTTTAGCAAATTAAAGATAGGAAAGGGGTAAGACGAATGAACAGTAACACTCATCCTTTTACTTTGAGCACAAGCTAAACAACAACCTTCATTGGATACCTGCTGGGGACTATGAAAAATAAAAAGAATAAAGCAGTTTTTATCCTCATATAGCTAATAATGTAGACAGTCTCTCTCTGTCATATAGCTAATGATATAGATGGAGTGAGTCTCTCTCTCTGTGACACACACACTGTTACAACTCTAATGAATCTAATGAAGTGAAGTGTGCAGAGTAGGGGAGAAACCTTTGCCACCTGGAATGGGTAAGGGAGGCCTGAGCTTGCCCTTGAAAGTGGCCAGGACCCCATCATTGTGTGGCCTTTTGTTACTTAAGAGTCCAAAGTCCAAAAACTGTCCTATAATCAAATCTCTTGCTGGCGCTGCGGCTCACTAGGCTAATCCTCCACCTGCGGGGCCGGCACCCCAGGTTCCAGTCCTGGTTGGGACGTCGGTTCTGTCCCGGTTGCTCCTCTTGCGGTCCAGCTCTCTGCTGTGGCCCGGGAAGGCAGTGGAGGATGGCCCAAGTGCTTGGGCCCTGCACCCGCACATGGGAGACCAGGAGGAGGTACCTGGCTCCTGGCTTTGGATCGGCACAGCACGCCGGCAGTAGTGGCCATTTAGGGGGTGAAGCAATGGAAAAGGAAGACCTTTCTCTCTGTCTCTCTCTCACTGTCTAACTCTGCCTGTCAAAAACAAAACAAACAAGCAAGCAAACAACAACAAAAAACACAAACCCTCTTGCTAAGCTAATCAATTGAACTTAGCTTATTTATTAAGATATTTTTATTCAGTATAATAATAGAAAACATTTCCCTCGTAGTGACTCATGGAATGCAGTATTTTACCCAACCCCATTTTTTAACTAACTGAAACTTAACCCTTGTTAAGTATCATGTCTGTTGCATAAACTGGTCAGAACTTCTCCGGTTGGTAAGTGGGGTTTGTGTACCTGCTCTCAAATATGAGTTGGTTTATGACGTGTCAACCACTAGGACTTCGAATGCGAGGTTGTAAACACCCTGCCTGCTCCTCTGGATCTGGGAGCTGACAGCCATGTGGACATACAGCTGCTCCGAGATCTCTCTGCAAGAGAGGCCAGGAATCGGTGCTGCAGCCAGCAACCCCAGCCAGCACCAGCTGGTACCCTGGTGAGGGAGGAGTCCTAGATGCCCACCCAGTGGTGCCTTTAGGCAAATCCAGCCCCACCCGGTGTCTGATCACAGCCATGTGGGAGACCCTGAGCCAGACCCTGAGCTCAGCTTTTGCTGAATTCAAGTATGAGCCAAATGAAGCAGGTATTTCTTTTTTGCATTTTCTTTAAAAGGCAAAGAAACAGAGAGATCCCCAAATGCCTGCAACAGCCAGACCTGGGCCAGGTCAAAGTCTGGAATCCAGACTTCAATCCAGGTCTCCTAGGTGGGTGACAGGGACACGAGTACTTGAGCCGTCACCCGCTGCCTCCCATGGTGCACGTTAGCAGGAAGCTGGAACAGAAGTGGAGAAGCTAGGCACCCCAGTATGAGATGTGGGCATCCAAATGGATGGAAGATAGCTCCATCTTCCATCTTAACCACTGTGCTAAATCCTTCCCTCAAACAATTATTTAAAACTACCAGGTTTGGAGGTACATTGTCACTTAGCAATAGTAATTGGAACAAATACTAAGAAATGAAAGTACTTAAAAGCAACTTAAAAATCCATCCCTCTATATTGTATTCTTTGCTATGTTTCCTTTGGGCAGAGCCTAAATGTGGTTTGACCTCTTATGAATCAGCATTTTGCATCTTGTGATTAATGTAGTTATGCCTTCAGGCTGTAAAATGAGTTGGAAAGAGACTGTAGATTCTGGTTTTTTCTCTTTTCTTTTTAAAGATTTGTTTAATTGAAAGGCAGAGCAACAGAAGGAGAGGGAGAGGTGCGGAGAGAGAGATCTTCCATCCACTGGTCAACTCCCCACATGGCTGCAACAGCCAGGAAAAGCCAGACTGAAGCCAGGAGGTAGGGGCTCCATCCTGGTCTCCCACATGGGTAGCAGGAGCCCAAGTATGTAGGCCATCTTTTGCTACCTTCCCCGAATGTTAGCAGGAAGCTAGGTTGGAAGTAGAGCGGCTGGGACTTGAGCTGGCATTCTGATACGGCATGGAAGCATTGTGGACACTTCTCATTGAGCCACACCATCGACCCCTAGTTCTTTCTCTTCCCTTGCTGCCAGTAATCATTTCACCCTATTTGTATGTGTCACTTTCAACACGTTGACCCACTTTTTTACTCTGAGTTCAAATCCAGGTACAGCAAAGTTTCTTCAAAAGTTCATAAAAATGTATAGTATGAGGAAACTATCCCTGAATGTCAGGGTTTTTTGTTGTTGTTGTTGTTTATTTTTTGTTTGTTTGTTTGCACCAAAATAATCTTTTAGTTACATTTTACCTTGAACTTTTTGACATACTCTTGTATGTTTCGTGCAGGATGTTTTCAACAAGTGTTAGCCGGCGCCGTGGCTCAATAGGTTAATCCCCTGCCTAGCGGCGCCGGCACACCGGGTTCTAGTCCCGGTCGGGGTGCCGGATTCTGTCCTGGTTGTTCCTCTTCCAGCCCAGCTCTCTGCTGTGGCCCAGGAGTGCAGTGGAGGATGGCCCAAGTGCTTGGGCCCTGCACCCCATGGGAGACCAGGAGAAGCACCTGGCTCCTGCCTTCGGATCAGTGCAGTGCGCTGGCCACAGCGCGCCGGTCGTGGTGGCCATTGGAGGGTGAACCAACGGCAAAGGAAGACCTTTCTTTCTCTCTCTTTCTCTCTCTCACTGTCCATGCTGCCTGTAAAAAAATAAAAAAATAAAAAATAAAAAAAAAGTCTCTTGCCCCTTCTCTCCTGCTCTCTCTCAGTTCCTCTCTCTAGCCTCCTCCTCGGGGCTCTTGGCTCTGCTCTCCTCTCTCCTCTTCTCTGCTCTCTCTTCTCTCCTTGCTAGCTCCTCTCCTCTCTGTTTCTCTCATATTCTCTTTCTCTCTTTTTCCTTCGCCGCCCCTTCACTCCGGTCTGTAGGGTGTTCCCCAATAAACCCTTTCCCTTAAAAAAACAAAACAAAACAAGTGTTTAGTGAGTGCTTGCTTTGTGCTTTGCCTTGTTTTGGGTACTAGATAAAATGCTAAACATGAAGAAAGCAGTGATTTTTCTCACCGAAGTATCCCCATTGTTCACTAAGTGTTTGTTGAATGAATAAACACAGGACACTGCTTTTGGGTGTTCAGAACACATGAGTATTAAGTAGGGGATTCTATCCCTGGAGGAGTGAAGGGGACGGAAGAGGGGCTGGGAGCCAGGTTGTATGAGAAGTGAATTTGGTGATGTTTACCCTGGACGCAAGATGAGTCACTTGTAAGAGGGGAAGAGAAAGGCGCTGGGTTTGAGATAAAGTGTTTCTTCTTTTCCCTCTCCTCTCTTCTCCTCTCTCCTCTTCTCTCTCCTCTTCTCTCTCCTCTTCTCTCTCCTCTTCTCTCTCCTCTTCTCTCTCCTCTTCTCTCTCCTCTTCTCTCTCCTCTCCTCTCCTCTCCTCTCCTCTCCTCTCCTCTTCTCTTCCTTCCATCTCTTTATTGTTGAGTGCTAAAGAGCAGGCAAGTCTTGGGTGGGGTTTACCATCGGGTAACCTGATAGTGGTGGTTTGGGGCTTCCTCCAATACAAAAAAGAAACCTTGGGCTTCATCAGGAAAAACTCATCCACCAGACTCTACCGGGCCAGAACCACTGCCTCGTGTTTTGTGGCTTCTGAAACATTTTTGGACGGCACTGCGGTAGATGTGGGCTGTTCAGCCATGTGCAGTGTCGCCCCTGAAGGAGTCAGGAAGGCAGCTGTTTGGTTTGGTGGTGAAGTCTCTGCTCGGAACGCCTGCACCTCATATCAGAGTGCGTGGTTCAAGTCCTGGCTCCTCTGCCTCCAACACAGCTCCCTGCTGATGCGGATTCCAGGAGGCAGCAGGTCACGGCTCAGTTCTGTGGGTCCCTGCCACCCGTGTGGGAGACTCAGACTGAATTCCTGACCCTTGGTGTCAGCCTGGCCTCGTTCTTCTTGTTGTAGCCCTTTGGGGAGGAAACTAGCACATTGAAATTCTCTTTCTCTGCCTTTCAAATAAAGTGAAAATTATTATTATTATCATTTATTTATTTATTTTACAGGTAGAGTTATAGGCAGTGAGAGAGAGAGACAGAGAGAAAGATCTTCCTTCCATTGGTTCACTCCGTAAATGGCCACTATGTCCGGCACTGTGCCGATCTGAAGCCAGGAGCCAGGTGCTTCTCCTGGTCTCCCATGTGGGTGCAGGGCCCAAGGACTTGGGCCATCCTCCACTGCCCTCCTGGGCCACAGCAGAGAGCTGGACTGGAAGAGGAGCAGCCGGGACTAGAACTGGCGCCCATATGGGATGCTGGTGCTGCAGGCAGAGGATTAACCTAGTGAGCCATGGTGCCAGCCTGAAAATAATAGTTTAAAAAAAAAGAAATGCTTCATGCATGAGTGCTAGATGAGAAAAATAGGAACACAGATACCATTTTGTGGTACTCACCTTTGAAGAGAATAGTATATATAGAAGTCTCTGTGACATTTCTTCTTTTCAGGGAGAGAAGAAGTCAGGTTTCTTGAGTTTTACATTCTTAAATATTGGGGTTGACATT
The DNA here is from genome assembly GCF_051225735.1 of Oryctolagus cuniculus. NCBI lineage: Eukaryota > Metazoa > Chordata > Mammalia > Lagomorpha > Leporidae > Oryctolagus > Oryctolagus cuniculus. The sequence continues at coordinate 53,252,132 of NC_142882.1, read as the reverse complement.
GTGGCATAGCTGGTGAAGCTGCCACCTGCAGTGCTGGCATCCCAGATGGGCACCGGTTTGAGTCCTGGCTGCTCCACTTCTGATCCGGCTCCCTACTGATGTGCCTGGGAAATCAGCAGATGATGTTCCAAGTGCTTGGGCCTCTGCACCCCATGGGAGACCCGAAGAAGCCCTGGCTCCTGGCCTCCGTCTGGCTGTGTCCCTGCTGTTGCAAACATTTGGGTAGTGAACTAGCAGATAGGAGATCTCTCTCTCTCTCTCTCTGTAACTCTGCCTTTCAAATAAATTAATTAAATATTTAACAAAATAAATAAATTCTTAAACATTGTCATGGCATATGTAACACCTAGAGTTTCTTTTTATTAGCATCACCATTGTACTTTCAGTAATTGTTAAGGTAAGTTTAATGCAAATGAGAAGCAAAAAGTGGTTGATCAAAATCTTATAGGAAATTTAGGGAGAAGTAATGTTGATTTTTTTTTAACAATTTTTTCTTCTTAAAAGATTTATTTTTAAGAAGAGTTCTTCCGTCGCTGATTTACTTCCCAAATGGCTGCAGCAGCCGAATCTGGGCAAGACCAAAGCCAGGAGCCAGGAACTTCTTCTGGGTCTCCTACCTGGGTGACAGGGACCTAAGCACTCGGGACATTCTCTGCTGCTGTCCCAGATGCGTTAGTGGGGAGCGATATCACAGGTGGAGCAGCTGGGAATCAAACTGGTGCCCATGCCAGCCCCTACAGCTGCTTTGGTAACCAGACTGTGATAGCTTGGGATATAAAGAATTCAGTCATCCCTCAAAATCAAGATTGGTATTTTGATTTTTTTTTTATTTTCCCTAATATAATTCTTTATTATTAAATTTTTCTCCACTTTAGAATTGGCAAGTTTTTTATTTCTTCCTTGGTTTTCTTTGTCTATTAAAGGAAATTATTAGGATGAGCATTTGGCCTAATGGTTACAATGCCAGCCACTTGGGACACCCGCATCCCTTATCAGAGTGCCTGGGTTCAAGTCCCAGCTCTGCTCCCAACTCCAGCTTCCTGCCGATGTGCACCTCGGGAGGCAAGAGTGAAGGCTCAGGTGGTGGAGTCCCTGCCACTCATGTGGGCAACCAGGATGGAGTTCCTAGCTCCGGGCTTTAGCCCGGCCCAGTCCTAGCTGTGCAGGTATCTGGGGAGTGAAACAGCAAATGGGAGCTCTGTCCCTCAAGTAAGCAAGCAAAAAAATTTAAAGGAAGTTATTGACTACCTACAGCCTTGCATACGTACTGGCAAGACTACAGGATTCTTAATTCATCTGTTTTCTAGCCTATATTTAAGCTGAAACCCCAGGTAAGCATCAGAAACTGCCTTCTTTACTGATAATCACCCAGGAGGATTCAGAACGGAGCAGCCAGGACCACGTGTGTTGAAGACTTCTATTGTAGGCGTGTGGGCAGGGACATCCTGAGTCCACACTTAGTGGTCCCACAGTGGGGAGCCACAAAGCGTTTCTTAGAGCCCCGTTTCCGTTGTATTAAATTCTACTTGTCTGATTTGTTTGAATGTGTTTCTTAATAGGACTCTAATATCACGTGGGTTACCTTGGAGATTTTACACACACACACACACACATAGAGTGAGTGGCAGTCGTAGTGCTAACTCTGATCTTGCACGTCTGGAGATTCTTCCTGGAAAGGTGTGTTCGTGTTTAGGTCACGAAAATACTCCACACGAGCTCAGGTAGGAGCTATGCAGGTAGGACTTGAGATGTGTTTCTGGTTGTGGATGTGGTGCTTTGTGGTGGGGGTGTTGTGGGGGGTAGAATGGCGATTGGGGGACATGATGGTATTTTTCAGGAGTCATTCCAGATGTATTTTCCAAAAGCAAAGACTGACGCAGAGCCCCATCCCAATGCCAGCAATTGGAGGAATTCATGTCACCGCTGAGAGAGAGCCAGCATGTTACTGACATTTTGTGTTTATTAATAAGAGAAAAAGGATTCTGCTTTCTCACCCGCAATGCTTTGAAGACTTTAGAGAAGTGCAGAGAGAGCCTGGAGGGAATTTGTGACATCTTGTTCAGAGACGAATTGAGCCTATTTCTTTTTAAAATATTGTGCCTCATTTCCTTTTAACTGTGTCCAACACGGGTGCGCCTCGTTACACTGCAACCCAGTCTGTGCAAATGAGAACCAACATTCCTTATACATAAATCATGGGAAAATCTGACATGAACACTTGCTAACTATTTTTGTAATCTTCGGGCTGTTTTCTTTTGTCGTGCATTTCAGCAAACGTGCCCTCAGCCTGCAGCCTTCAAGTCAGTGGGGATGGGTTCTTCCTTGTTTTTGTTCACTTCCTTTGTGGATTTTCAGTGTCATGGCCATGAACTTGTTAAGACAGGAGCTGGACAGACAATGGCTTCCGTCAGCCCTGGTTGCAGGTAGATTACGTGCTGTGGTCAGGAGCTGTGGATCCTAATGTATTTAGAATTGCATGTCTGGTATATCAGTCATATAAAAAAATATTTAGACTTAGATCAACTTTTTAGTAAGGTGATCCAGCTCAGGCCATATCGCATGAGTTTCATTCTTCTCCAGGATTCCCACATTTTCATTATGAAGTTCCAAGGTTAAAAAAGAAACCCTCTTGAGGTGCCACTTGGGTCGGTCGGGCCCAACACACGTTTCTCGTGGTGCCCACGATACGAGAGCAGATAGGCAGCAGTCCCAGGGAACAAAGCTTATTCCCCTCTGCTGTGTTCCCTGTGACATTAGAGAAATGGGATCTAGATACAGCCCAGTGAATTTAGAAAGACAGATAGGAATAATGGTGAAGCCAGCCAGCTTGCCTTGCATTTAGGATAAGTGGAGTGAAATGCGAGAGAGAGAAAGTTGGAATGAAAGATTGGGTCAGAATTTGGGAGGGCCCTGAATTTCTCCCCTGCATAGTTGGACTTTATTTTGTACATCATTTGTTCAAAAGTTTTGCATATAGAATTCCATGTAGTGATGTGTTCACTTCAAATAGCTAAATGTATTATTTCTGGCCGGATCTGATGCCTCTTCTATGGGCTGCAATTATGGACAAGTGGGAGTAGGTGCCAAAAGTTAGGAGAATTTAAAGAGAGAATCTTAAAATGGAGAAAAAGTATCATTTACAGCCATTCTTTTTTCTTTCTGCAACTGGAGAACAGATTGTCCTGACTTGCATTTTGTGGGGGGAACACTGTGGCCCACCCCTTGGGATGCAGAGGCTGAAAGAGCTCGGCTGGAAAGCCATGCTGCAGGCCTGGATGAGTCACTGCAGGTCCTTGCACAGAGGGGAGTGCTGTGAGCAGAGAGATGCTCTAAGAAGACTAATTTGGTAACCATGGGGGTGGGGGGCCCAGAGGTCAGCAAGCTGGGTGGGAGCTCCTGCAGCCATCTCTGGTAGAAACAGTGATTGCCACCTGGACTTAGCAGGTGGTGGTGAGAATCACAGGGAAAATGCTGGAAGCGGAGGCTTCAAGGGATACCTTAGGGGGATCCGCCTTATTTCCACTTTTCTCATTTCAGTCCTCAAGGGCATTTTGAAATTGGTTTACTGGAAAGATCCAACTAGAAGAAGTTGTCTGATACTATAGTGAATTTCCTAGAATTTTCCCAGGGCTTGGGGCTATGTTTTGTATATGAGTGCACTTGAAAATGTTTGTGGAAAAAGGAAACTAAAAGATAAACTTATTTTGGTGCAAAAAGTCTTGAAATCCAGGCATAATTTTTCATAACACACACTTTTTGTGAACTTGAAGATCTTTTTTTTTTTTTTTTTTGACAGGCAGAGTGGACAGTGAGAGAGAGAGACAGAGAGAAAGGTCTTCCTTTGCCATTGGTTCACCCTCCAGTGGCTGCCACATCCGGCATGCTGTGGCTAGCGCACCGCGCTGATCCGATGGCAGGAGCCAGGTGCTTCTCCTGGTCTCCCATGGGGTGCAGGGCCCAAGGACTTGGGCCATCCTCCACTGCACTCCCTGGCCATAGCAGAGAGCTGGCCTGGAAGAGGGGCAACCGGGACAGAATCCGGCACCCCGACCGGGACTAGAACCTGGTGTGCCGGCGCTGCAAGGCGGAGGATTAGCCTATTGAGCCACGGTGCCGGCTTGAAGCTCTCTTTCTTCAACTCCAGTTCAAGGCAACAGCCTACTGCCCTCCTGTCTCTGGTCTGTTCCTCTCACGATTGCTTCCCTTACAAACTTAGGGTTTTTATATGAATACAACCTCATGATATTACCTTTGGCAGATTCAAATTATATACCTTTTCCATTTCTAAAGATGCTGTTCTGAATCTTTATTCTTTTTTAAAGATGTAACTTTCTCTACAAGCTTGTGCTCATTGTTTGCATTTGTTTCCATTGCATCTAAAAAGAGAGACCTGTAAGAAGAAACTTTCCCAACTTTATTTTCAGTCCTCAGGGTTCTTGACTGGTTTTTGTTTGTTTGTTTGTTTGAACTTCCCTGTGTTGGAACTAGGCCATTCCGTTCCAGTTCCTGTCGCTCAAGGCCTCCTGATGACATGCTGGCCCTGAGAGACCTTGGCTGCCCCATCAGAACGTTCCAGCTACAGCAAATGAAAACCCAAGCAGAAGAGGTCACATAAAGAAATCTGCAAGTGGGGTGTTCCAGAGATGTCTACCTCAGTGGTTTGACAGTGTCTCCAGGGAGCCAGTTTCCTGTCTTTTCTCCCTGCCATCCACAGCTAGTTACCCACTCCTACTCCCGCCTCCATCTCCACCCCCTACCCCCCATCCCCAAACTTTCTATGGAGTCTTATTGGCCAGGCTTGTATTCTACAACTTTGTCTAAGCCAATCAATAGCAAGGGGAATGGAACTGCCTGTGGGCTTAGAACTGTCCAGATTGAGTGCCTAGGGCAGGGAGGTGCCCAGGCTCCTCTCAGGCACTTAGCTCCAGTAGCTGCACCAAATTGGAATTCTGTTAGCAAGGAGCTAGCACAGGGAGCGAGGCAACTGGACAGACAACTTCCAGAAGCTTCCATAGCTGCTGCCCCTGTCCTGAAAGACTTGATTATCTTGAATGACCAACTTTCTTCTTTGCATGTTCTCTGTGTCTTGGTTTCCTCCATTGGCTTTTCTTCAGTCTTCTGTACCCTGGCTGTCCAGATGTGCTCACCCCTCTCATCCCGCACCTGGCTGTCTGGGTGTGCGCACCCCTCTCATCCCGCACCTGGCTGTCCGGGTGTGCTCACCCCTCTCATCCCACACCTGGCTGTCTGGGTGTACTCACCCCTCTCATCCCGCTCCTGGCTGTCCGGGTGTGCGCACCCCTCTCATCCTGCACCTGGCTGTCCGGGTGTGCTCACTCCTCTCATTTCACCTTCTCTTGCTGAATGGCATGTCCTTAGCTTTCTTTATCATCTGGTCCCTCTGTGTTGAAAATTCTTAAATCTCTGTTTCCACCTTGCAAGCTCCATTTCCTTTCTTCTCATTTATTCTTGTGGTCTGCATCTTGCTTAACCACATCATTTACTATGGCAAATAATGTGGCTTCCCATGATGCACTTTTTCTCTAGTAACAGAATCCACCCTCCTCCCCCTTGCCGGGGCACATTAACTTCAAAACACAACACAACACAACGCAGCAGCAGCAAAGCCTCATTGCCCAGTTTCCCTTACATGCAGGTAACGGCTGTGTGGCTAAGATCTGGCCTGTGTGTGCTGTTAGGCGTGTTGTATGGGACTTCCAAGAAGACTAGTAGAAAATAAAGCTGTTCACTGGGGAGGCATAACCTTACAATTAAAAAAAAATTATTTTAATTGAGACATGTATCGGTTCATTCCCCAAATGCTTTCAGTGGCCAGGGCCAGAGCCAGGAAGCCCATGTGGGTGGCAGGGACCCACGTGGTGGAGCCTCTCCTGGTCTGCATGAGCAGGAAGCTGGAGTCGGGAGCTGGAGCTGGGATTCAACCCAGGCCCTCCGATGTGGGATGGGGCTGTCTTAACTGCCAGGCTCAATGACTCTTCCAAGGGGCTGTCCTTTTCCCCATCAGTGTTTCCTTCTTCTGGCCTTCAACTTGGAATGATGAGTAGAATTTAGAATCTGGTTTGGGCCCTGTGGTGATTCAGAAGATGGAAGCTAGGGTGGGAGAATGCTGGATCCTTTGCAACCATGGAATGCCTACCTCTGGAGTTTTACAGGGCCAGTGGCTTGGGTAGTTCAGGGTGCCCTAACAAAACGCCCTGAACTAGATAATTTGTACTCCCCTTCTGATCCAGCCTCCTGCCAACACACCTGGGAAGGCAGCAGGTGATGGCCCAAGTACTTGGGCCTCTGCCACCCAGACCAGGATGGAGTTCCTGGCTCCCAGAAGTGGCTGTTGTGGCCATGAACCGGTGGGAAGTGAACCAGTGGATGGAAAGCTCTTTCTGCTGCTCTGCTATTGAGCAGGTAAATATTAAAACAGTAGAAAGGTATTTCTTTCAGTCCTGGAGGCTGAGAAGTATGAGATCAAGGCACCAGCAGATTTGATGCCTGGTGAGGGCTCTCTGCTCCATAGATGCCCACTCCATGTGTCCTCATGTGGCAGGAGGGCAAGACACATCTCTGGGGCCTCTCTCACATGGGATCAATCCCCTGCATGATGGGGTAGGGACCCCTCATGACCTAATCACCGCTCAAAGGCCCTTCCTTCTAATGCCGTTACCTTGGAGATGAGATTTCAACATAAGAATTTTAGGGGGTGACAGACATTGAGACTATCAAGTTAGCCTTCGTCCATTCATCACAGCTAACTGTAGTTCTAACATCAATTTCTGCTCTCATTATACAAGCTGCACCTGCCAGTTTTCCACTCTCTTCCTCACTGTCCTCAGCCAAGTTCATGGCTTGTACTTTGGAGATCTCTCCTGATCCTGGAAACGTAAGGTAAAACCAAAGCGGGAAAACAGCTTTGTTCACCTGAAATAGGTTGACCCTACCAAGAACATGGGCAAGGACATGTGAAATGTAAACTCCTGCCTCATTAATGGGGGGATGTAATTGAGAATAATCAGCTTAGAGAGTGATTAGGCCATAAGCAGATTGTTTTACGATGTTTCCTACATTACACCATGAGCCTGAAGTTCAATTTCGAGAAATATAGAAGTCCTGTGCACGTGTGTTGGGAGGTGTGTGTGCTTTGTCCTGCACCATGTTTGCCAGGGCAAAAAAATTGTAGACAACCTAAATGCCCATGAACAAGGTGAGTGATAATCGTGGTGTTCAATGAGCTGAATTCTCTAGGGTAACGAAAGAAGGAGGACTCCATGTATCCGGATGAGTAAATCCTGAGAGGGATGTTGTGGGTGGTATCTAGTGTGACGCCATTTGTATAGTTAACCATCCGAATAAAAATTGATTCATTGGTACCCTTCTCTGTTACTTCTGCTGCTACAGCCCCTGCCCACTGTCTTGTCTTTCACCTGTCTGCTAACAGCTCAGTCATCCATCCTCCTGTTCTGTTCTGTCCATTTCAGCTCACTTGTGACACTGCTGCCCGTCTAGTTCTCTGCTTAACCCTCTGGGTTTCCTACTACATGTAAGACACTGCAAGGCAGACTTGCTCCACAGGATCCAAGGTGTTGCAGCATCACTCCGGAAGCATTTTAACCTGTCCGTACCTGTTCTCCAGGAAGCTTTCAGAGTCCCTGGGCCTGTGGGCAGTGTCTGTGCCCCCCCGGGACTCTCTCCTTCATGCCCACTCTCTCTTTTTCAACTGGCAAAAGCCCAAATAAATGCTTTCCAGGTCCAGAGACAGGTCTTCCTTTCTCCAGAATCTGTCCCCTCTCCCGTTCCTGGCCACGATTGGTCACAACCTCCTTAGACTCCAGAGCTTTATTTTCAGTGGTGGTTTATGAATTTGACTCATTGCATTAGTTTTCTAAGAAGCAGAGGGGTGTGAGAGAGAGACAGACAGACACATTGCATCTGCTGGTTCACTCCCCAGATGCCCATAGTGGCCGGGATTGGATCAGGGCTAAAGCCATGGGGTGGGAACTCAATCCAGGTCTCCCACGTAAGTGAGGGAAACCCAGCCACGTGAGCCATCACTGCTGCCTCCCAGGGGCTGCGTTAGCAGGAAGCTGCAGTCAGAAGTTGGAGGTGGTGTTGAATGCAGCGACTCCACTTTGGTACATCCGCGCCTTCACTTCCAAATACCCACCCCTGCATTGCGGCTGGGCCTTGTTCAGCACAGGGTCTGTGTCTCATGAGTTTCCTAAGTCCTGGAGGAGCTTTCCTGACTGTAGCACAGCATGGTTAGTAAAGGTTGTATTGGAAGCTACCCCGATCCGAAGCCAGGAGCCAGGAGCTTCCTCCGGGTCTCCCACGCGGGTGCAGGGGCCCAAGGACTTGGGCCATCTTCTACTGCTTTCCCAGGCCATAGCAGAGAGCTGGATGATAAGTGGAGCAGCCGGGACTTGAACCGGTGCCCATATGGGATGCTGGCACTGCAGGCAGTGGCTTTACCCACTGCACCACAGGGCTGGCCCCTGATGCTGTGTCTTTGAGTCAAGGACCTGCATCGTCATTAATGCTCATCACTGCGGCACGTGAAAGATGATAGCTTCTCCAGCCTCCGTCAATGGAGTCTTGCCTCTGTGAAGATCTGTGTTGCGTGTGCTGTGTTTGTGTAATATGTGAATAGAGACGTGTTGCCATGACCCATCCTGGAGTTTCTCAAATGAGGCCTGTACTCACTGGTGCGGGTTGGCTTTGCACATAAAGAACTGCTGTCCTTTGACCTTTTCCCCCATCACTTCCAGACTTTGACTCTTGGCTCCAGCCGAGAAAATGAACTCTGATTCCTGTTTTAGATATAGCACACATGCGTTCTCCAGAAGCTCCAAGTCCATGCCTTCCTTCTTTCAGACTTTGCTCTCCTCGTTTTATCTGCGGAGCTATTTACAGAACAAATGGATGTAAGGCTGACAAATCGCAGTATTTTCTACCCTTTCTATTTGTGGCACATGTAACACTGTGTGTATCCTGTATAGGCCTGTTTTACTCTATGCTTGCTTGAAATCCCAACACTTGATGGCAAAAATAGCGATGAACTCTTTGAGTTGCCCGTTGGTTTTCTCGTCTCATAACTGTACTCTTTAAACATCTGCAGCAAATACTTGCCTCAACTGGAATATAAGACAAATTGTGGAAAAGCAAAATTTCTTTCTTACATAACAAGCACAAAATTCTGCTCACATATAAGTCTTCTGGGGTTGGAAGACTGATCAGAAATAGTGTGAATCACCTGTGCCCTGCAGTCTGAGGTCAGCCTAGTTCGGGTTTCACGCTGGCCCGTGACTGTCACATTGTGTCATTTTCTGGGTGGTGGTGTTCTCGTGTTTTGCTTCCTTTTATTCATAAATGCCAGATCCTGTTATGCACATGGGATTATTGCATACATTTTGGGAGAGCACGTGTGGTGGGTATTGTGGGGAGCAAACCGGACTAGACTGTTACTGGAATTAAGACTTATTCTATGCATCTGCTCTCCCACAATATGGCGCTGGGAGAGAAGTAAACAGCTTCCACACAGCTGCCTCCAGTTCAACTAATAAATTGTAGGACTTGCTCCTGATTGGAGAGCAGCGTACTCGGTGTGTGGGCGGCCGAGTTGGGATTGGCGGAGGAGGACTATAAAGGAGGAGAGAGACGGCATGCACCAGGAACATCTATGGGGAACATCTAAAGGGAACCCGTGCAGCCCCCGAGAAAGCCGGCCGGCGGTGTGCCGCTCCCCTGCGGAAGTGGGGAATGCGGCCAGGGGGAACTGCCCTTCCACGGAGGTGGAAGGGATAGTAGCCAACCCGGGAAGAACCAGCAGCAAACCCGGGGAGGGCCGAGCAGACAAAAGAACAGCGCAGGGTCCTGTGTCGTTCCTCCACGAAGAGGGGGAGCGACAGGTATGGCTTTTTTCCCTTCAGGAATCTCTTTTTTGGTTGTTCTTTCTCCTCTAGGACAGTGGTATGAGTGGTGAGGCCTCCTCACGGCTCTCCTACCTGACTGTGTTTCGGGGAGTGTCCGTGTGGTCTGGATGACCTGCCCCCGTGTGCACGTGTGTGGTTGGATGTCCCCGGCCTCTGTCTTCTCCACTCTAACCTTGAGCAGTCAAAGCCCCAGTCAGCGGAGCCCCACGTCTGCAGCGCCTGCTGGCTCGGCCGTGACTGCTCCGTGAATCATCGCTGCCCTTATTAAACTATTTTGGGTGGCAGCCTTTCCATTCTCCTGCCACGAACCGTGAACCGTGAAGCTGAAAGCAGCCGCAGCTGCCGTAGCCTCAGGTCCAGGGTGGAATCGGAGAAAGGAGCTGCGATGCTTCAGTGGTTTGTAGCAGGGCAGCCTGCCTCACAGACCCAGACGGGTGCCTCCTGGGGCCACTTTGAGGCTTGAAGGTTTTCTTTTGTTTTAAAAAGTGAGCTCAGAAATACCGTCCTTGACTGTAGCATTTCCGGTGCTTGACTGTAAGGCACATTGATGATCCCCCACGTCTTGTCCATTCTGCCTGCTGTAACAAAATGCCGTGCATGGTGTGGCTGGCTTTATTAGCGGAAATGTCTCTCTCATAGTTCTCAAGGCTGCAAAGTTGAAGATCAAGGCCCTGGCAAATTTGGCTTCGACAGAGAGAGCTCGCCTTCCCACTGTGACCTACCAGAGGAAGGTCAAGGGCACCTGTCTTGCTTGTGAACTGTGCCTTCATAGCCCAGTTGCAGCTCAGTGCCATTGGATCGGTGATGAAGTTTCGACACCTGGATTTGGGGTTCACCTTTAGACCATAGCACCTCCCCCCTTTCCCTGCATATGCAGGGTCCCCGCCTGTGTTGGTGGTGGTCTCCCAGCCAGAGTCCCACCATCTGTGAGTCTTGACCAGGAGAGATAGCACAGTGCAGTGGATCAGTGGCCTGGGCTCAAACAGGCCTGTGTGCAAATCCCAACGATGGTGGGCAAATGACATAACTTCTGTAAGCCTCAGCTGCCAAAGCTTTAATTGATTGATTTGAGAGAGAAAGGTTGAGAAGGAGCCTCTTTCTACTGGCCCTCCAGGAGGCCCAGGCCAGGAGCCAAGAGCTCAATGCAGGTCTCCCTTGTGATTGACAAGGACCAAGTGACCTAAGCCGTCACCACTACCTCCCAGGGTCTGCATTGACAGGAAGCTGGAGTCAGGAACTGGAGGCAGGCATTGAACTTAGATGCTCTGATGTAGGACACCTGCTCCTGCCATAGCTGCCTGAGCTGGGAGACGTCCAGCTCACAGGCCGGATAAGGCCAGCGGAATCATTTGGTCAAGGCAACCGCAGGTGGGACGTGAAATTCAGTAGGTCTACAGCAGGCTAGTGGTTTTTTTTTTTTTTTTTTTTTTTTTTTTTTTTAAGATTTTATTTATTTACTTATTTGAGAGGTAGAGTTATGGACAGAGAGAGGGAGAAACAGAGAAATGTCTTCTACCTACTGGTTCATTCCCTAGATGGCCACAATGCCTGGAGTTGGGCCAATCCGAAGCCAAGAGCCAGGAGCTTTTTCCAGGTCTCCCACACGGCTGCAGGAGCCCAAGCACATAGGCCATCTTACAGTGCCTTCCCAGGCCATAAGCAGAGAGCTGGATCGGAAGTGGAGCAGCCAGGACTTGAACCTGCGCTGATAGGGGATGCTGGTGCTACAGGCAGAGGCTTAATTCACTACACCACCACTACAGCCCCAGTAGGCTAGTTTTTAAATCAATTGTTTTTACGATGTGCAAATGACGTTACAAATATCCAAGTGGCCCTTGGCAGAAAACAATTTGCCATCACTGCAAGTTTAAACTGAAATCTGTGCCTGACCTCCCAGAGGGTGCAAAGGTTAATCATGACTAATGGGAACTCACCTGCTGGTCAGAACTAGGCTGCAGAGCGAGTCCTCTGGCCTGTGCCCAGCAGGTGATGGTTGCAGTTCACCTGGTCTAGATGTTTTGTTTCACAAATCAGTCCCTGAGCCGCAGTGAGGCTGTGCCTCCCCAAGGACACATCGCAGCCTGTGGAGGAGTAAGGACGAGAGCCAGAGTTTCTGACCCGCTGTGATTTTGCACCAGGCCACACAGCTTGCCCATTTGTCGCTGGCTCAGGCCACGCTGAGCCATTTTCTGTCTTGTTGGTCAGAAAGTGCTTTTTCCTTTTGCTCTTTCACACTTCTCTTCCTGTACTTTCTTCCCTCCCTTCCTTGAAAGACAAGATAAGCCATGAATTAGCTTCCTGTCGCTGCTATCTGAATTAAGTTGTTTTAGCCACTAACACCGAAGCTTGAAACAAGGCAGCTTTGTTCCCTTGGGGTGGGGTGGAGTGGAGGTGGGGGACGTCCAGCCCACAGGCTGTATAAGACCCAGGAAATCTTTGCTGCGGCCCTGCCAAGGTAACCACAGGCGGGACCTGAAATTCAGAGAACCTGTTGCAGGCTGAGAATTGTGTATGACTTGCAAATGACGTTATAAATATCCAATTGGCTCTTGGCAGAAAACAGGTTTCCCACCCACTTCTGCCTTGGGCTTTTGGGGACCAGAAGTCCAAGGTCAGATGTCAACAGGGCTTTGCTCTTCCTGGAAGTTCATGGAGAATCCATTTGCCTGCTTATCCATCTTGGAAAAGCTGCTCCCTTCCTTGGTCCCCGGCCTCCTGTCCATCCTCGCTTCCATCATCATGTGTTTGTCTGCTAAGGCGCATCCCCTGCCTCCCTTGGGAACCCTTGTGATTGGGCCCAGCCTAGAGTATCCCGGATAATCTTCCCATTTCCAGGGCCTTTGCTTTAATTGTATCTGCAAAGTCCATTTTGCCACTTGACAGTTCTTGGGACTAGGACATGGGCATATTTGGGAGCCATTATTCTGCTTATCACACATAGGCACCTGCCAATCACCCAGGAGTCCCCAGATGATCTTTGTTTCACTTTCTTACAGTTCTGAATTTTCCCAAATTAGGTCACATTTATCAGGTTGCTTGTAGAAGTGCGAGCTGCTTACTCTGCTGCCCTTGGTGCCCGCAGTGAATGCCTCCTGTTAGCAGTGCCTTGTGTTAGGGGTGGAGGGCACTGAACCTGCACGCCTCAGAAGCCTTTGGGCTTGTCCGTCCACACACCCTCATGCTGGGGAATGGCCATCTGGGACCCTTCTGTCTTCCCATAGCCTGTTTTCTGCCTCTGAACATGAACTTCCTGTGCCAGTGCTAATTAATTCTTGGAATTAAAAATAAACTCTATATTCTACCTTGTATATATTTGATATTTGGATTGGGGAGAGGTTTGCTTTCTTTTTTTTCCACCCTTAATTTTTATTTCTTTTAATTTGAAAGGGAGAGACAGACAGACTTGCAGAAATATCTTTGATCAGTAGGTTCACTCTGCAAATGCTCATAATAAGGATTGGGCCAGACCAGAGTTAGGAGCCCAGAACTCATTCCAAGTCTCCCATGTACATAGGTGGCAGGAACCCAAGCGATAGCAAAGATGAGTGGAATAATTTTTTATCTTTGTGCAATAAAGAATTCAGTCATGAGATAGCAGTGGTTAAGCAAGGTAGCAAGGGTTAATGGGGTCAGGCACCTGTCAGAGCCGACGGGCGCTTCTCCAGACAGAACCTGAGAGTGAGCGCCCAGTTGCTCAGACTGAGGAAAGCAAGGTTACATGGTTTAATGGAGAGAATGCGGCAGGCCAGGCGGGCAACTCAGGAGGGACCTGGGAGCTGAGCGCGCAGTCTGTATCCAGACTGGGGCTTATAAGGGAAAGGGGTCCCGGTCTCCCCACAGTTCCCCTTTCCCCTTCTCTCTCCTACAAGACAAAGGGTTTGCTGAGTGTGAATTAGGTGAAAATCATCCCAGGGGTTCACTACTCTGTTACCAGACTGGGGAGCCCGCCTGGTACTAGGGTAGAGGCGATTGCCCTGGGGTGCCTGCCCTGGAGGAAGGCTGGGAAGGTTTCATTTTCCCTGTTACCAGGCTGGGTAACCCATGTGGTGCTGAGCAGAGAGGATTCTCCTTGGAGCTTTCTTGGGGGGAAGGCTGAGACCACCTGTGAAGTCACCAGGGTCTGGGCACAACTTGGTAGTGTGAAATCCTGGGGAGCCCCACGGGGTGCTTCCGAGGCTTTCCCTTCCACAGCAGCTTTGCTTTCCTTAGGCCCCTCCCCCACACAGGCTGCTTTCTCACTAACTTCCTACCTAACACAAGCATCTGAGCCATGGTCTGCTGCCTCTCAGGCTGTACACTGGCAGGAAGCTGGATGAGAAATTGAACAGCTGGGCACTTGAACCAGGGACGCGGGCATCTCAAACAGCGACTTAACTGCTGCACGAGCACCTGTCCCTGCCTCCGTGTTCTTGATTACAGTTCATATCTGAAGTCTTGACAGCAGAAATCTCTGGAGAATTCATTTAATCAGAGGACCTTCATCTCAACTAACACCCCAAACCCTTAGAGGATCCATGAAGGGGCTGTCAGTGAGCTGGGGCCCTTGGGGCTCTGCAGAGCCATCTGGGTCAATGCACGGGAAGGCTGGACCAGAACCTTGGTTTGATTTTCAAGCAGTTAAGGTTAAGGGTCAGCTGAATTGATGGCAGGTGGATTCTTTCCAACAACCCCCCCCCCCGCAAGGTAAAATGTCCTTGGAAGTGCATACTGCACATATGAAATCGGTCATATTTTATGTCCCTCCGTGGTTGCCATATGAAATCGGACAAGACCCCCTAAAATTTACCCTGAAATGTGGCCCCTTAAAGTTCCCTAGAAATGCTATCCGGGGTGCCACATGTGCTACCGGAATTTGGGGTGCCTTACGATTTCACTATGGGTTTATTACTAAATCCCCGATATTAATAAGCCCAAGAGGGTTCTTGCCTAATATTTAGAGAAGAATTCTAAATACCGGCACAGATAAACGAGGCAGCATGGTACGTTTTAAGCTTTTATTTAGTAAGTAAGGTGCATAAGAGAGTGAGAGCTTTATTTAGGAGAGAGAAGTGAATGGGGGTTCATACCGAGCACCAGGAACCAGCCACATGGATGAGCATCTAGGCCAGGAAGCCTAGAGCACATGGCCCGAAGGCCATGCGTCCTGGAGGTGCAGGGCTACAGCAAGCCCTGTCCTGGCGAGAGGCCAGGGAAGAAGAGCAGGCACCGGGCACACTGTGCCCTAGGCTTTTAACTAACCATTCCAAAGGGGAGTGGTTAATTAACCTGATTGGCTGGTGGGCACCCCGGTGTGGCCAGGTAGGGGAATGAGGCCACTCAGGGGCATGGCAAAGGCATCAGGTGGGGGCATGAGGTCACACAGGGGCGTGGCAAAGGCGTGGTCTTCACAAATTTAACAATTTTAACCTGTATGCCTGCCTACTTCACATAGACATTTTTGTAATGTGGTCTTTCTTTAGCTGCCACTCCTGCCTCCCCATTCATATTTAAACAGACCTTCCCAGAGTCTTTTTTTGCTGTCAGCCATCAAAGGTTGATTCTGTTTCTGCTGGCATATTGTGCGATATCTTTAGAAGGAGATACTGGGAACCTTTGTTAAGTGTAATCTGAATCCTGGATAGGCGGTATGTAATTTGTTTGCTTAGACAGGAATCGGAAGACAGAAAGTGTTGGATGCTCCCCTCCCCACCGCCCGACAAGCACCAGATGTTTTATTTGCCATTTTTCCCTTTCAGTACATATTTCTGTGGCACTGAAGAAAGCCATTGTAAGGAAAAGAGTGCAGATTGGTGCCTCCTCACACGGGGCACCAAAAAGCAAGGAAAAGAAGCCCAGAACAGAGAGGCAGCAGGATACAAATTTACAGCCAGAGCAAATTGACCCAGAGAAAATAAATCCGCGGAGGTGGGTGAGCAACCAACGGTGTGCACACAGACAGAACCCAGAACCCACGGGCAGAGGCCCCGCCCGACCCCAGCAGGCTGGGCCCTTTTATCTCTGGGGTGGGCTGGGGGTCGGGGCAGTAGGCTGAGATGAGCTTCCCCATACAGGTTCTCGGTGTTTGGGCCACGGGCTTCCAAACCTGAGCAAGAATGCAGGGGGTGGGGTGGGAAACAGTACAGGGCGTTAGACTGAACTGGTCTCTTGAAAGAAGGCAGGGGTAGCAAGGGCCTAAAATGGCTGAGGCTTGTGTCCATGTTCCGTCAACCATCAGCCATCCCACAGCGTATGGTAGTGCACCTCTCCCTCGCCTGAGATTCCCGTGTACTCCTCCTCCCATGTCTTCAGGTTTCCTGTGCCCTGGCCTTGCCCTGTGGGCATCCGGGGAGATGAGGCCTGGCCTTCGGGGTTTGCTTATTCCCCTGCATTGCTGGATGCCTTAACAAGACTCAGGAAATACCCTGAACCATAAGGGAACACAGACGTGTTCATGGAGTCCTCCACACAATTTAAAGCTCAGTGAGTGACCAGGTGTGTTTCGATGTGCTTCTTGGTTAGAAAGGTTTATCTTTATTCTTAAAAAATATTTATTCATTTGAAAGGCAGAGTTACAGAAAGAGAGTGAGATCTTCCACCTGCTGGTTCACTCCCCAAATGGCCACAACAGCCAGGGTTAGGCCAGGCTGGAGCCAGGAGCCAGGAACTCCATCTGGGTCCCCCACATGGGTGTAGGGACCCAAGCACTTGGGCCATCATCTGCTGCCTTCCCAGGTGCATTAGCAGGGAGCTGGATCGGTAGTGAAGCAGCTGGGACTTGAACCAGTGCCTGTATGGAATGCTGACATCGCAGGCAGTGGCTTAACCCACTATGCCAATTCGCCAGCCCAGAAAGGTTTTTCAAAGCACGTATAATTTGGAATGAGGCTCAGAGGGCTGTGAAAGGGAATCTCATTAAAGCTCTGTGATTTGGCAAAGCAGCTCGGAAGCACCAAGCTGAGGGAGCCTTCCATTCAATGAACCTGCTGCTTGGCACAGAGACAGCGGATACACACAGAGCTGCCATCCAAATGCCTGCATCGGCTGGGGCTGAGCCAGGCCAACACCTAGAGCTGGGAACTCCATGCAGCTCTCCGTGTGGGTGACAGGAGCCCGATTGCGTGAGCCATCACTGCTGCTTCTCAGGGTTCACATTAGCAGGAAACCAGGACCCAGAACTAGAAATCCACCCCAGGTACTCCAGTGTGGGGTGTGCGTGTCTTACACTGGGCTGTTACTGGAAATCAGCCTCCTTGATGATTCTTGTACTTTCTCTGATGTGTGTGTGTTATTTTGGCATTATGTAGAGCGTATACAGATTCTCTTTGAAAACTGTGGGACATTATGCAATAGAATTCTTTTTTTTTTTTTTTTTAATTTTTGACCGGCAGAGTTAGATAGAAAAACAGAGAGAAAGGTCTTCCTTCTGTTGGTTCACCCCTCAAATGGCCGCTACGGCTGGCGAGCTGCGCCGATCTGAAGCCAGGAGCCAGGTGCTTCTCCTGGTCTCCCATGGGGTGCAGGGCCCAAGCACTTGGGCCATCCTCCACTGCACTCCCTGGCCACAGCAGAGAGCTGGCCTGGAAGAGGGGCAACCGGGACAGAATCCGGCGCCCCGACCGGGACTAGAAACCGGGGTGCTGGCGCTGCAGGCGGAGGATTAGCCTAGTGAGTCGCAGTGCCGGCCCACAATAAAATTCTTAACTGATATATTTTTGTTACAAAACTTATTTCTGTTCATTTTTATTTAGAGCAATAATTTAAACCTCATTTGACCCGATTTAGTCATTTTACTGGTAGGGAAAAATAAAAAAAAGGGCAGGAAAATTATCTTTCTAACATTATACAGCTGTTTTGTGGCAGAATTGGTGATAAGATTCAAGACTCCAGACCCTGCTCTGGTGGTCTTTTCTTATACCTTTTTGTCTGCCGTAAAAGAGGAAAAGCTTGAACATTGATGAAAGCACATTTCATCCCTTATAAACTGAATTACAGTGAGGTACACATTTCTGTGTACCCACTAGCATGCCTGGTATTTATTTTTTAAAAAAAGATTTATTTATTTGAAAGAGTTACAGAGTGAGGTAGAGAGAAAGAAAGATCTTCCATCCGCTGGTTCACTCCCCAAATGGCCACAACAGCTGGAGCTGTACCAGTCTGAAGCCAGGAGCCACAGGCTTCCTTGGGCCATCCTCGGGCCATCCTCAGCTGCCTTCCCAGGCACATTAACAGGGAGCTGGATTGGAAGTGGAGCAGCTGGGACTTAAATAGGTGTCCACATAGAATGCCAGTGCTGTAGGCCAGGACTTTAACCCACTGTGCCACAGTACCAACCCCAACATGCCTGGCATTTATAAGACTGGCAGTGCCAAATGTTGGCTAGATATAGAGCAACCAGGGCTGTCAGGCATGGCTGATGGGGGTTTTAAATATTTAGCCACTTGGGAGAGCAGTTTGACAATTTTGTAAAAAACAGATTGATTTACTTATTTGAAAGGCAGAATTGCATAGAGGGAGGGAGGGAGGGAGAGAGAGAGAGAAATGAGATTATTTCTCCATTTGCTGGTTCACTCCCAGGCATGGAAACAGGGAGCTGGAGCAGCTGAGACTCAAACTGGCACTCACATGGGATGCAAGCAGTGGCGGCTGCTCAATGCACTGCGCCACAATGACAGACCCAATGTTTAAAGTTAAATGTAAGTTATGGAACAGCAGTTATGCTCTTTCACATTTACCCTAGAAAAAGACCTGCAAACAAGTGTTCACAGTAGTTTTATTACAAAGGTTAAAACGTAGAAATGGAACCAGCATTGTGGCGTCGTGGCTTAAGCCTCAGCCTGCAATGCTGGCATCCCATATGGGTGCCATTTCATGTCCCAGTTGTTCCACTTCCAGTCTAGCTCCCTGCTAACAGCCTGGGAAAAGCAGCGGAAGATGATCCAAGTCCTTGGGCCTCTATCACCCATGTGGGAGATCTGGAAGAAACTCCTGGCCCCTGGCTTAGGCCTGGCTGTTGTGGCTATTTGGGGAGTGAGCTAGCAGATGGAAAGATCTCTGACTCTCTCTCTCTCTGACTTTCAGAAAAGTAGATAAGTTAAAAAAAAATCTGAAAACAGATGATATGTTCATCAGCTGGTGAACAGTTCAGTTGTGTGTTTATTCCAGGGAATACTACTCAGCAGTAAAAAGGAAGAGACTGCTTATACAAGAACAGTGTGATCGAAACCACAAACATTATGTTGAGAGAGTGAACATTATGTTGACTTGAAAAGAGTATACACGGCATGATCCCATTTATGGGATATCCTAGAGTAGGTTCTAATCAGTCATGGTAGGAGTCAGAAGGGGGAGAGCACAAGGGAGCTTTGGGAATGAGGAAACATTGCTGATTGAGGTGGTGCTCACAGAGGAATAGATATTTTTCCAAACCCATCAGACTCTAGGATAACAAGAAAGGAAGGTGTTGAACAGCCAAGCCAAGTTGGTATAAAGCATAAAATACGTTGACTATGCCATTGAATTTTCTTCTGTTCCATTTTGTCCTGGGCAGGTGGTTAGCCTAACATCCCATATCAGAGTATCTGAGTTTGAGTCCCGGATGTGTTCCTGATTCCAGCTTCCTGCTAACCCACATTCTGTGAGGCAACAGGAAATGGCTCAAGTACTTGGGTTCCTGCCACCCAAATGGGAGACTTGGATTGATCTCCTGGCTCTCTGCATTGGCCTGGCCCAGCCTTGGCTATTGTGGGCATGAACCAGTGGATGGGAGTCTCCATGTCTGTCTGTTTCTGTTCCTGTCCAGTAAAATAGATAAATATAAATCACCCCCCTAACTGGTCCTTCTGTTACTGTTCCCTTGCAACTCCTCTGTGAACACAGATATGACTACACGCAAGCACACCACTGTGGAGAAAAACTGAACAATCCAACATTTCCATGAGCAAGTTTCTTCCGTGCCTGAGGATATTTTGCCAACTTGAACAGTAATCATGCGAATTATGTAAAGCTTCAGTTATTAGTGATTCTTTAGTTACCAAAATTTTACTAGCATAACTATGTATGCAAATCATATAATACCCCCAAGAAATGCCAAGTGCTTTTCTATCTCCATGAGGAAGTTGAAAGGATTTGTAGACTGAGTAGGTTGGATTTATTGCCATATCCTCTTCTACAAAGCCTAAAAATAAAAAACGTTGGCACCCCAGTTGGTATTCTGAGTCATATTTTAAATCCTGTAAGCCAGGAGCTTAGAAAAATGCTATTCAGAAAACTTGAAACTGCACATAAAATAGATCTTCGTTTTTGCCAATTCCCCCGCTGGCTCCTTTCTTCCAAGTCTTCTTTCAGCAAAATGCAGGACTAGCGCTGATGCCCCCGGAGTCCCCTGAAGGGAGTTCTAGATGAGTTGAAAACAGCTTTGCCTCTAACCAAGTCAGCGATTCCCAAGAGCTTTCTCTTACAGCTTGCTTGGGAATGATGAACTAACTCAAGGAACCCAAGACTCCCTACTAAAGTCTCATGGAATAAAAATTAGTAATTGTATCCATTCTAGTTTTCTTTTGCCTAAGTACATCAGAATAATGCCTGCAGTGTTCTTTGCTACAGTGTTGATAGCATTGCCCTCACACAGGTGCATCTGTTAGTTCGTGCATCAAAAATTGATGGGGCACCATTGTCACAGGGCAGGTGTTTTGTAAGGCAGGATGTGAAGAGGAGGCAGCTCTGTCCTCCTGCAGCTTGCAATGGAATAAAGAGAAAGACATGCAAAGATCTTTATGGTAGTGGCATTGTCACTTTATTGCTAGTAGAAGGGCCACGTGAGGCCAGTGTGGTGTGTATCAGCTTGGGAACATTAGGGAGAAATGGATAAACCTCCTCTGAGAGCTGGTGGGGCAATTGAGAGAGCCCAGGGGGCGCGGTGAGTGGACTGGAATTACTGGAAGGTGAAATGTGAGATGACTACTGTAGTTATGGGAACCAAGGCTTGTTGTAACACAAGCTTCCTTTTGTAAGTTGATAGTCTGGGGTCCTGAATGTTTACATGATTTGGAAACCTTTGCTTACAAAACATCCATAGCTAGATTCCAGGACTGTTGAACTAGTCTCGATTCTGATTTGCAGCCTATTGTTTGTAGGTAAGAAATATCCACCGAAGAAAGGAGAGGAGAGACGTGACTGGACATGTCCAAGCTGAAGACTGGAAAGCTTGTTGCGAAAGTGTGTCCGTCTTGTAAATACTGCTGCTCTTGGCACAAACATGTCACTTGTTTTCTTCAGTTCAGAACACCTAGGGGGTGATCGTTCTAGACATAAATTAATACCTGGGATCTTCAGAAAGCTCATGGAAAATACATATTATGAAAAAAGCTATGCATAGATTTCAAAGATTTTTGCATCAAAATAAACCTAGGTTTTAATTCCATTTCCCTGCATGCTTTTTTAAGTCCCCTCATGGCTTCCCGCGTTCACAGCATTCCAGGCCCATTGCAGAAGCCCCCAGAAATCCTGTCTGTGTCTTCATCACACCACTGCAGAGCTGAAAGCTGATAAGATTTCTCTCTCCAGCTATTTTAACAGTCATTTAAATTTTAAAAATTTATTTATTTTCATTGACTTGGAAGCCGGGGAGACAGAGATCTCTCACCTGCTGGTTCACTTCGCTGCACCTGCAGGAAGGCTTTCTCCCTGTGTGTCCTTTACAAGGAAAACCTTTCAACTCATCTATGCCTGCCCACGGGCCGCTTGGAAGGAAGGCAGATTTTGTTATTAAGTGAGAGATTCGGCACAGAAAGATGGGGAAACTGTGCTGGGTCTTTGGCATTGGGATGTTTCTTCTATTCTCGAAAAGGCACCCAGCCACGTATTTAACATAGGTAGGCGTCATGCGCCCAAGAGAAGTAAGTGGGGGAGAGGAACACACCCACGTCGGCCCAGCAGGCTTGCCCCCTCCCTCTGAGCATGCTTCCGGGTTCCTCTCAAAAGGGCCAGCTTGTGGGGGTGGGGGGGAGTGCCGTGGCTGCAGGTCAGGAAGGAGTCTTCCCAGGATAATTTCGCTTTCCATTGGGGACTTCTTTGAATCCAATACTACTCAAACAATGCAGTACTTAACACACCCAACCCTGTGGTCGTGTGTTTAGTCATCTCTAATAACAGGTTTTGCATGCTCCTTCTCTGTGTAGTTCCAGGGTGATGCTAAAAGCCAGAAGACATACATGAAAATGATGCATTGCTGGGCCTCTTCGGTGCCATCCCTAAATGGGGGGGACAGCAGGCCCCACCCCCCCGACCAGGACAGGTCTGATTCGTGGGCAGAGCCAGCAACAGCTGTGGGTTTCCGTGTCCCAGGAGAAGGGGAACCTGGTGGCTGTCACACTGCCTTCCCCTGCCACTGTCAGACTGGGGAGCTGCTCCCACAGGCTCTGGACTAGCTCATGAACTTGGAGGTCATTGATGTCACTAAAATACATAACGAAATTGGCTGCCTCAGAAAATAGTGAGTGTCCCTCAGAGAGGGACAGCAGCAGTTGAACTTTGCACTTTGTGCACTTGGCACAGGCACTGTGGAAATGTGTACTACGTACCTGTCCCATGCAGCGTTGGGAAGGAGTTTGCCCAGGTGTCTACGGCTCTGTGTGGGGATCCATGTGGGTTCTGTAGCACTGGGGACGTCACGATTGCAGAAAAGCAAGTAGAAACGTGTGTAGGAGATAGACTCTTGCTACTTTTTGCATTTATATTTTATTTGTTTTTAAGCACCTAAGTATTATCATCCTGACTCTATTCTCTTTATTAAAATGTTGAAAGTACAGAAAATCAGTGAGGGAGAAAGAAATCCCAAATGTAGCTTCTAGTCATCTCTTGAATACTTTATTTTCTTTATTTTTTGTGTATATTCTTTACCTACTTTATGCATTTTTATATTTTCTTAGATGTTTTCTGTTAATCAAATATTTTTAGAGGCACTGCTATTCACTGGGTGGAATATGTACACTGATCTGAAATTGCTTAACTTTTTTCCTACTGTTGAGCATTGAGTCAAAATTTATAAAATGTTAATGGTGGCTAAACAGGTTTTTCAAATACTTTTACCACTTCATACAGCTCTCCACAATATGTATCAGCATGATCAACCATTTGCCTCATTGGGTATTAATATTTAAAATTGTTTTTCTTAACTTCATTACTGAAACCTAGTCCCTGAGCCTGGATGAGGTAAGAGATAGTTTTCTTAGGATGATGTGGGCATGGCTCCTGTAGCCACAGGCAGACAAGAGGAAGCACAGCTTTGATTTGGGAGAGGCTAGGACATGGCCAGCAGGAGGTCCCACAGGGCTCCCTCCTCCCCACCAGGCTGCCCACCCCCAGGGGCCTGCCCCCTTTGCATGTCTGTTGTTTGCTTGTCTCTGTCTCATGTGTGTTGTCTGTCTCTGTTCAGCTGGGTCAGCGCAGAGGCTGCCTTAGGTTTGGAGTCACTCCAGGGTCCAGGGAGGCACAGGGCACACCTGCATACTGGCCCACCTTGAGAGAGGCTGCTCCTGGGAGCTGGGTGCAGAGGAGAGGAGCTGCTCACCCAGGAGCCGGTGATAAGGGCGGACCTGCTGAACCCCGCTCTGCCAAGACAACCTGCAAACCCGTGTTCCTGGAAAGGCCCGGTGCCACCCTCTCTAGAGAGCTAATCCATCACAGTTAATCAGTTGATAGAAACCATCTTCTAGAGTTAGATCTTTTTTTTTTTTTTTTTTAATATTTATTTATTTGAAAGGCAGAGTTACAGAGAGGCAGAGAAAGAGAAAGAGAACCATCCGCTGGTTTACTCCCCAGATGGCCACAACTGCCAGAGCTGGGCTGATCCGAAGCCAGGAGCCAGGAGCTTCTTCCGGGTCTCCCAAGGACTTGGGGCTCAAGGTCTTGGACCATCTTCTACTGCCTTCCCAGGCCACAGCAGAGAGCTGGATTGAAAATGGAGCAGCTGGGACTCAAACTGGCGCCCATATGGGATGCTGGCACTGCAGGTGGCGGCTTTACCTGATGTGCCACAGCACCAGCTCCAGATCTACTGTTCTTACAGTGAGATGGGAGTGGATGATGTGACACAGCAGGGTAAGCCGCCTCTCAGCACATCTGCGTCTCCTATCGGAGTGCCCCTTGGAGTCCTAGCTACTCCACTTCCAGTCCAACTTCCTGTTCATGTAGCTGGGAGTCAGCAGTTGATGGCTCTAGTGCTTGGGCCCCTGTCACCCACATAGGAGACCTGGATGGAGTTCCTGGTCCCCTGGCTGTGCCTGGCCCAGCGCCAGCTGATGTAGACATTTGAAGAATAAATCAGTGGAAGGAAGATCTCTCTCTGTTGTTCTGCCTTTCAAGTAGATAGAAATAAAGAAGCACTTTGCAGTGAGGTGGGTTTTCTCACCTGGTGCATCTCTGATCTCGTGGGTGTTGGGGGTGGGGAGAGGTTGTCCTAGCAGCCATGCTTATGGCAGGTTTAGTTTTTTACTTAAATCAAACTTGCTTTTCGTTATACATGTTGCATTGGCTCTGAGGTCAGAGGCTTGCTTTGCGTTCTGAACTGACCCCTGCAGTATCCCCAAGAAATGGGATCCATCACTTTGCCTTGGGTGCTGGGGGTTGCAGGGACCAGGGGTGGGCAGCGATCCTTGACCTGAAGACCAGAAGCTTTGCTAGGGGGTTCAACACAGTGAAGGGAGTTGGTTGCAAGGCCGTGTGGGTCAGAAGCAGGGGGTCGGGCCAGAAGGAGGCCAGAGGGGGCAGGGCAGAGAGATGGGGCAGAGGGCCCCGGGAGGGTGGCCTGGCGTTGTGTACTCGTAAGCACTGCTCTGCTCCCACGTGGGGTTTCGTGTCATGATGGACCGCATGATGTATTTTCTCTCTAATTGGCTTCATGAGAGACCCGTGTTTGTGGAAACACACTCTACAAGCATCAGGGATGGACTGCCAAGGTGATTTCCCTCCCGCCCTGGTCACCCAACCACTTAACTCCCTGGGAGGGACCTGGTTCCCGTTGAGGGAATGAAGAGGCAGATTGCTGTGCTCAGGTCACACCGCTGGCAAGGACACGCCTGCCTCACCGGCTCTGGAGTCTGAGCTCTGAAGATGTGAGCAGTATGGAGACTCCACGAGTACTCGGAGGCGGCGGCCGTGGGCTGGGCTCTTTGCTGGGTGTAGGACAAGATAGGGGTGAAAGAGGAGACTTCCCCAGCCGGAGGAGATGCTAAGAAGTTTGGGAAGTCACTGACATCCCCTAAGCTACTTGTTGCACTTCTTTCCTCTGAAAAACCCAGCAACGTGGCTTTCTCTTGAAAATCCCAGCCTGGAAACTCTTTTGTTTGCCTTCATTGCCACATAGGCAGAAATGTACCCAAAGTAGAACGTTGAGAGAATAGTAGAAGGCCTCAGTCCCTCCCAGGCTTCCGAGACCCCTGTGAAGGGTCTGTGTGTCCTGATGGGAGCAGGCGCGATGCCCCGTGAGGGCCAGGCCCTGTGCTTGCCCACCCGTGTTGGACTCCTGGGGCAGGATGGTACCGGGCAAGGCCCTGATGCTGCAGCTGGAGTGGAACTCTGAAGCCATCTCCGCTAGAAGATGTGTGGCCTGCACTTTCCTTTGAGGGCGCTCATGGCTGGCCACGCGCTCACACACACACACTCCTGTGACAAAGTGGGTGTTGCGTAGGGTCAGACAGCTGGTTTACAATGACCGTTTGGAACACAGTCTCCCAAAAGTAGAAGTTACGTGTGTTTGCTCTCCTTACCTTGCTCTTTGGACAGCAGGCAATAGAGTTCAGGCTTTTTATTAGCTTGTTTTTTTTTTTGATGAGTGATGTTTGATGAGTGTGTGTGATTATGGGCGTACATGCGTGTGAATATTTTATCCTACCTAGTGGTATTTCTGAGAATTAGAAGTGTAACTTAAAAAGATAAGGGCTGAGTCACTGCTCCGTGTAACACAGACATACAGATCAGAGACCAACCGCTGTTCTTGGAGTGTGAAGGTGGCTTTAACATCACATTCAGAATTGGCTTTTTCTGTATGGATTTTAATTAGACCCGCTGATTCCATGGATAGCCCTCAGAGAGCTAAGCTAGTGCTGCCTCCCCGGGTAGCGAAATGTCTCTGAGACTTTAAAAGACTCCAGATTTCATTTCTGGATGTGATTGTCTCAGCAGCCACTCACATGAGGCGTCCCCATGATGCGTGAGAGATCTGGAGACGGAATGTGGAGGCCAGGGCCGGCAAGTCTGGTCGTCTTGGTATGGGTTTGCCACGTGGTAGAGTTGACTTTGACCTCTGACTTTGGCTGTTTCACTCTTTGCTTTGCATGAGCTCAGTGGATGATGCAGATTCGGAAGCATTAAGTGCTGATCTGGGCTGACTGGCTCCTGTGCTGGGGTTCCTTTGCTCATTTACTTGCAATTGAACGTACTATTTTAAAGCAGTCCTGATGGGGTGTTTTGAAACTTTCCTGTTGGCATTTTCAAGGGATTTTTAAAAAGTGAGATCTAATTCATACACCACATGATTTACTCTTTTAGAATGTGTACGTCAGTGATTTTTTAATATATTCACAAGATTATGCAACCATTACCACTGTCTAATTTCTATAACCCTAAAAAGAAATCCATAGCTTCCTCCATTTCCTCCTGTTTCCAGGCCCTGGCAAATGCTAATCTACTTTCTGTCTCTATAGATTTGCTAATTCTGGATGCTTGGTGTAAATGGAATTCCATAACCTTTTAAACTCTGGCTTCCTTTGCTTCTCTGTGTGTTTTCAAGAGTTATTTTGTCACGTGACTCAGTACTTGATTACTCTTTGTAGCTGAGTAGTATTCCATTGTCTTTATATTTTACTTTTTATTTATCCATTCACCAGTCGATTTGAATTTTTTCACTTTTTGGCTATTGGTGTATGTCTAGGGTCAGAATTACTGGGTCACATGATAACTCCAAGTTTACATTTTGAGTAACTGCTATCCTGTTTTCCAAAGTATACATTCCCACTAAAATGTGGGAAGGTTCTGGTCTCTCCACAAGCTCAGTCACACTTGGCTATTGTCTGCTAATTAATAAATGACTCACTAAATAATTTTTTATTGTAGCCATCCTCAAGTATGAGGTAGTATCTCACTGTGGTTTTGATTTGCATTCCTGCTGGTTTATGCTGTTGAGCATTTTGTTTTTCATGTAATTATTGACCATTTGTATGTCTTCTTTAGAAATACAACTGTTGTAGTTATTTGGTCATTTTAAAAATAGGGTTTGTTTTTGATGTTGAGTTATGAGAGTTCCTTATATATTCTAGATACTAGATCCTTCGCAAAATGTACGATCTGCAAATATTTTCTCCTGTAGGTTGTCTTTTCCTATTTTCAGTATTGTCCATTGAAACATAAAAGTTTTTGATACTGATGAAGCCTGTTTAGCTTTTCCCTTTGTGGCTTATAGTTTGGGGGTCATATCTAAGAAACCATTACTTAACCCAAGTTCAGGTAACATTAGCCCTATTTTCTTCTAAGAGTTTTACAGTTTTAGCTCTCATTCAGATTTTCAGTCCTTCTTGGATTGGCTTTTTTTTTTTTTTTAAGATTATTTATTTGAAAGGCAGAGTTACAGAGAGACAGAAGCAGAGAAAGAGAGAGGTCTTCCATCTGCCATTTCATTCTACAGATGGCTGCAATGGCCAGAGTTGTGATGATGTTAAGCCAAGAGCCAGGAGCTTCTTCCAGGTCTCCCATATGGGTGCAGGGGCCCAAGGACTTGGGCCATCTTCCACTACTTTCCTAGGCCATAGCAGAGAGCTGGATCAGAAGTGGAGCAGCCGAGACTCGAACCGGCACCATATGGGATGCCGGCACTGTAGGCAGCAGCTTTACCTGCCATGCCACAGTGCTGGCTCCTTGAGTTAGTTTTTTTTTTTTTTTTTTTTTAAAGATTTATTTATTTATTTATTTGAGAGGTAGAGTTGCAGATAGAGAGAGAGACAGAGAAAGTCTTCCGTTGGTTCACTCCCCAGATGGTCGCAATGGCCGGAGGAGCTGTGTTCACTCCCCAGATGGTCGCAATGGCCGGAGGAGCTGTGCCGAGCCAAAGCCAAGAGCCAGGTGCTTCTTCCTGGTCTCCCATGTGGGTTCAGGGATCCAAGCATTTGGGCCATCTTCTACTGCTTTCCCAGGCCATAGCAGAGATCTGGATTGGAAGAGGGGCAGCCGGGACTCGAACTGGCACCCGTTTGGGATGCCGGCGCCACAGGCTGAGGATTAACCTGCTGCGCCACGGAGCTGGCCCCTTGAGTTAGTTTTTATATATGGTGTGAGGTAGGCAGGCCCACCTTCACCCTGTTGCATGCAGATACCAAGTTGTCCTTGTTGGGATGACTGTTCTTTTCCCCGCTGAGTTGTCTTGGCACTGTTGTCAAAAATGAGTTGACTGTACTTGTGAGGGGTTAGTTCCTGTGTTCTACTTGTGAGGGGTTAGTTCCTGTATTCGTCTACTTGTGAGGGATTGATTTCCGTATTCTCATTCCTATTTTGATACCCACGCACATTGTCTTGCTTCCTACAGCTGTGTTACAACTTTTGAAATCAGCAAATTTGACAGGATTGTTTTTGGATCTGATGTTTCTGTCCACCATTCTGGCCTGTGTGCTTTGTGGTCCCTTTTCTCTGTCCCAGTGAGGTCGTGTTAGGAATGCTTCAGGTCTGGCATCACTGTTTGTGTGAAAGGGGATGGACTTGGGTGCAATCAGCTGTATTCCGAAAGTCTGATCGCTGGCTCTGTCACCAAGTCCAAGGATAAACCTGTGAATTAGGTAGGATTTGAGCATCCAGGCTGGTGCCTGGGAAGTATATGACTTTCTTGTTGATGCAGGGGCTTTCCTTGTGCCTTGTGCTATACCTCGGATTCCCTAGAGTCAGCCTGTGTGCATTTAGAAACCATTGTAAGGTTGGCACGCAGACTGGTATTGCTGAGTTTTCCAGTATGTTCTGAGCAAAGGTTTGTGGTGTATTGTTGCAGATGTAGTTCACTGCTCTGTCTCCAGTGTGAACTTCGCAAGCACAGGCCCTGCCTGGACCAACAGGAAGAGCTCAGTGAGCAACTGTTAAATGGATACTAAATTTTTATCCCATTGTCTTGTATTCTTGGGTAAATGTAATGCTAGTTGCCTGTACTTACGTTTCTGAGTAATGCCACATTAACAACTGTGTGAATATTTAATTACCAAGGTCTTTTCCATAAGATTTTTGGGGGTACTTTAGCTAACTTAGTTTAAAATCAATTCATGCGCTCTCGCTCGCTTGCTCTCGTTCTCTCCCCTCTTCTCTCTCTCTCGGCATGTTTTTTCACCCAGATGTTTCCTCCTGACGATAATTACAGACTGAAATAGAAAGGATCGAGTCAGAGTAGTCAACTCCAGAGAGCACGTGGAGAGGGGACTGTGGGGAGTGGAGGAAGGCGTGACCACAGTGGGGGGGGGGTGGCCCTCTGGGCGAGGGTGGGGTCCAACAGGAAGCAGATCCTAGTCAGTGGACTTGGCTGTGGTATTGGTGCATGGTCGTGGTTTCTCACGGCTCTGCAGACCTCTCGGGCGTGAAGCTGTCAACAGAGAGTGCCCAGGTGTTATTACTGGCGACTGCCGCAAGGCTGATTCATGGCCCGGAAATGGGGACTGTGCTTGCGAAGTTCACGAGGCACATCACAGATCAAGCAACCTCTGAGTGGAAGAGAGGAAGTCATTTCATGGGCTCCTAACATGGCTGAGTGTGGAAGCTGGGCGGGACAGGCTGAACGGATGTTTTCAGTGGGTTAGACTTGCCTCAGAAATTGGCGTCTGGTGTGGCATGGCTTTGGAACGGGTTCAACAAAGCCTGCAGGTCTGGATTTTGCTGCTGCTGCTGCTGCTGTTTAACTGCAGGATTTCTCAGCGCATTCAATGTGCTACAGGGTGTTGCACAGTGTTTTCCAGTGTACCCAGAGATGACAGCTCTCAGGGTCCGGTCCCCTCCCCCCAAGCTCCTCCTGGAGCCCTGCGCCACTGGTGTTGAGCAGGATACATCTTGAGTAAGTCTGCTGCAGGGCAGCACCTTTAATTTCCAGGTGTGAGATCTGGTACCTTGGACTTTCTGAGCTGCTGTTTGCAGGAAGGGCCATGTCTGCAGGTGCACAATGTGGGAGCTGACTGTGTCTCTTGTCTTACTAAGCACTATCACAGAAGTCAGAACTTAAATGAGGAGTTACCCCAAACGGATGGAACTCTATGTGTGTATATGCTCACAAGCTCGGTCTGTAGGATGCCTGATAATCCTTGATCTCATGAACTTGCAAATCAA
Organism: Oryctolagus cuniculus; assembly: GCF_051225735.1. Taxonomy (NCBI): domain Eukaryota; kingdom Metazoa; phylum Chordata; class Mammalia; order Lagomorpha; family Leporidae; genus Oryctolagus; species Oryctolagus cuniculus. The sequence goes on along the minus strand of NC_142882.1, from coordinate 53,221,875 downwards.
ATTTCTGAAGGCTTTGCTTTGATGTACACCCCTTACCATGGAGGACAGGAGGGGCCAGGAGGAGGACCCATATAAATCAAGACCACTGGCTGCTGCTGTGGGATACACAGACTGTGGATAACTGGTTCTTGTGTGTAATAGGTGGAATGTGTTTCTGGCTTCAATGGTCAAGCAAAGGCATCCAGTTACAATTGTGGGTGCAGCCACTCTACCCCTCAGAACTGTTCCTTCTTCCCTCCCTTCCTCCAAGTCATCTAACCAGAGTTGCTTATCTGGTTTTCTCAAAAAAGAGAAAGCGAGGTGGGGAGAAACCGGAGGGCATCTTCATGGTACAACCACCATCATTTCCAGCCAGTCCGATTTGTGTGGGTTGGTGCACGTCACTGTGGTGGGGGAACCACAGCACAGCTGGGATGCCCAGTGTGGGTGGGTTCCCTGTACTCCTGTAGATACTGCTGCTTTCTTATCTGCATTGGTGGGCAGTTTCCACGCCACCCTACTGATGAGCCTGTGGGTGAGGGAAGTGAGGCAGATTCCCTTGTCCCGGAGCACAGGCTGTAATGATGTTCCTCCGACACTCGAGCCACAGCTGGAGAAAGGGGGACCACTTAAAATCCAGTTCCTTAGTAGCAACAGCCACACCTGGGCACACATGACTAGACGCTGTGGTGTCAGATGGCACCCTGGGTCCTTTCGAATAGCTGTGGTCTCCATGCTGATCTTTCATTTCTGTGATCATTCAGGGCTCATTATGCCCTGATGAGTTAGTCTCTGTTTTTCCTTGTCATTCCCTCTGATTTCACTCGTTCTTCTGCTCCAATTCAGCCGCTGGAGCGCTGCTCTCTCTGCTGCCCTGCTGGCATCCTCTGTGGTTTCTGGGCACTGGGAGCCCCTAGGGAATCCTGCCTGTGTTTAGGACTCGATCAATGCAGGATTAAGACTGGACTCCCTGGGCAAGGCCCAAGAGTTCGCACGTTCTCTCCGAAGAACTGAGAGGTGCTTGGGATGGTCACTCTTTCATTAACAATAAATCTGCTCTTGTAGAAATATTTCAGAAGACATGTGGGATGGGTGATAACTGGTGTGGTCATCTTTGAAAAACAAATCTTCCACACCTGGGAATGATGCCTCAGGATCGGCGTCAGCTCACTCTTAGCCACAGACAAACCTTGAGGCCCGCCACGGGTCGGAGACCGGGCACCTCTCATTTCAGGAGGTGGGGCTGCCATTGCTCTGCGCTGAGCCTGCTGCCTGTGGGGTGAGGACGGCTGAGTTGCCTTCCCATAGCACTTGGGATCCTTTGATGAAAGACTCTCCATGTGCCAAGCGCCCTACTCTGGCTGCAGAGAATGCATAATGAGAGGGACTTCACAATGAGGGTCAAGGTTCTGGTTGTGAATTAAAAAAAAAAAATATATATATATATATATATATATTTTTACTGGGTCGGTGCTATGGTATAGCAGGTAAAGCCACCACCTATGATGCCAGCATCCCATATGGGTGCCTGTTCCAGTCCTGGCTGCTCCACTTCTGATCCAGCGTCTGGCTAATGGCCTGGAAAGCAGCAGATGATGGCCCAAGTGCTTGGGCCCCTGCACCCGCATGGGAGACCCGGATGAAGCTCCTGGCTCCCAACTTCAGGCTGGCTCAGCCCTGGCCATTGTGGCCATTTGGGAAATGAGCCAGCAGATGGAAGATCTCACTCTTTCTCTCTCTGTAAACTCTGCCTTTCAAATAAGTTAATAAATCTTTACAAAATATTTGTATTTATTTGAGAGAAAGACACAGGCAGATATCTTCCATCTGCTGATTCACTCCCCAGATGCCTGCAACAGCCAGGGGCTGAGTCAGGCTGAAGCCAGGAGCGCAGGACTCTGAGTCTCCCACACTGGTGGCTGGGTTCGAAGCCCTTGAGGCATCATCTGCCATGTTCTAGAACGTTACTAGCAGGAAGCTGGCTTGGAAGCAGAGCAGCCAAAGCTCAAACCCGCACTCTGATGTGGGATGCAGGCTTCCGGAGCAGCGGCTTAGGTTTGAGCTTAGACCCTCAGTTCCAGGGTTATTTTTAGTTTGGCGGGCCAGTCCACATGAAGTGTGTCTACCTGATACACTGGCCACTGGGGTATTTAGTTTCTTGTCATTTGAGCATGTACAGTTAATGTGCTATGGAGCATGATTTATTGTAGGTGAATGTTTGCATTTCTGAACATAGGATAAGTCGGTTTCTTTAGGAGAGAGAAGCTTTAAACATTCACACCCATGCTTACATTTCAGTGTTTCCATTGGTAGTCTTTTTAGGCAGCAATGAAGTGCTGTCTGTGGTCGCCAATTGTTGAAACTCTACCCTGCTTCCGCCAGCAGCTGTCGGTTAAGGGCAGGTAGCAAAACCCACTGAGAAAATTCAAACCATTAGATGTTATTTTAAGTTCTTGCGTGATGCTCTCTCTTCTTACCCTTTAAACTGCTAAGTCACATCCTGCTTTGCATTTTAATTTGGTATAAATTAGAGGCAGCAGACAGAGGTCTGGCATTCTGTACTCAAATGAAATTATAGAACACAACAAAAGAGGGCAGTTGTGTGGAATTAATCTATCAGGTCTGGATGCAGGATCATGTTAGAGCCGGGCCTGGCATTGTGGCGTAGTGGGTAAAGCTGCTGTCTGCAATGCTGGGTTCTCATGTGGGCGCTCATTTGATCCTGGCTGCACCACTTCTGATCCGGCTCCCTGCTAATGGCCTGGGAAAAGCAGCAGAAGATGGCCCGAGTTCTTGGGCCCTTGCTACCCATGTGGGAGATCCAGAGGAAGCTCCTGGCTTCAGCCTGACTCAGCCTTGGCCATTGTGACCATCTAGGAGTGAACCAGCAGATGGAAGATATCTCTTTCTCCATCTCTCCACCTCTCTGTGTTAACCCTGACTTTCAAATAAATAACATTTTAAAAAATAAAATTATGGACTGGTGCCGCGGCTCACTAGGCTAATCCTCCACCTAGCGGCGCCGGCACACCGGGTTCTAGTCCCGGTCAGGGCACCGGATTCTGTCCCAGTTGCCCCTCTTCCAGGCCAGCTCTCTGCTGTGGCCAGGGAGTGCAGTGGAGGATGGCCCAAGCGCTTGGGCCCTGCACCCCATGGGAGACCAGGATAAGTACCTGGCGCAGCGCGCCAGCTGTGGCGGCCATTGGAGGGTGAACCAACGGCAAAGGAAGACCTTTCTCTCTCTCTCTCTCTCTCTCACTGTCCACTTTACCTGTCAAAAAATAAATGAAAATAAAATTATGTTAGAGCCGTGGCTGAACCCCCACTGTGCATTAGGGTCACCTAGGGAGCTTCCTAAGCTGTCCTTGGCCCTGGCCTCATTCCCAGAAGGGCTGGAAGAGTTGCAGCCAAGTAAGCTGAAGCTGCCCAGGGTTGAGCAGTGCTGCAGGAGGTACCCCTCCCTGCCCAGCCCGCACCTTTGCCCTCCACATTCTACTCTTTCTTTGGGTCCTACCACATCTTCAAGACTGCAGCCCCTTGGGCCGGCACTGTGGCTCACTAGGCTAATCCTCCGCCTGTGGCACTGGCACACCGGGTTCTAGTCCTGGTTGGGGCGCCGGATTCTGTCCTGGTTGCTCCTCTTCCAGGCCAGCTCTCTGCTGTGGCCAGGGAGTGCAGTGGAGGATGGCCCAGGTCCTTGGGCCCTGCACCCCATGGGAGACCAGGAGGAAGCACCTTGCTCCTGGCTTTGGATCAGCGTAGCTCCGGCCGCCATAGTGGCCACTTGGGACGGTGGGGAACCAACAGAAGGAAGACCTTTCTGTCTCTCTCTGTCTATCTAAACTCTACCTGTCAAAAAAAAAAAAAAAAAAAAGGAAAGAAAAGACTGCAGCCCCACAGAGCTCTCCCTGGATTGTGTTCTAGCTGGTTGCATTTACCCACGTCTTAGCTCCTGGCTTGGAGCGGTTTCCTCCTGGATTTGAGTTTCTCCACTTAGTTTCTGTTGCTGAGTGTTTAGCTTGCCAGGAGACACGTGGTAGGTACCTTACAGATAGAGAGACTCCTGTTTTGGCTTGGATGCTCATCCGTGTGGCCACTCGCCTTTACTGTCCTTCTCATTGTCACTTTCTGTATCAGCCCTCCTTTACCTGTAAGTCTTTCTTTCTTTCCAGACATGGGCACACAAGTAAGAATAGCTCAACTGCTGGAGGAAGAGGAGAACAACCCCTTTCTGATATTTCCACTCGGGAGTGCAGGGACTGTCATCCAACCTGTAGACACATCCCGCTCCCATCAGAGAGTTCAGCCATCCTGATCTGTCATGGCCCTTAGGGTCACGTGGGTGACGGAGGCAGCAAGCGGGGCACTGTCCTTTTGGAGAAGGTGAACATGTTTGGGGCATGGCTGTCTTCCACCTGTTCTGTTTAGAGAATATGGGGTGACTTCTGAGGATGAGGTACTCCTAGAACTTGAACATATGAAAATATTTGGCTTCCCAGGTTCTGTCCATCGATGAAACAGTTCTCATTGCCTGGGATTCCTGCTTCTGGCTCTGGAAGCCAATCAGGAAAGAAACGCTTGGCCATTTCCCATTGAGGGGTTCAGAGGCAATGCAAGATTCCCAAGTTTAAGACATACTGCTTTCTTAGGCCTACAGTTCTGCATTCAGTCTCTGTAACAGAGAGATGCAGGGGTTCAGTGGCTTCAGCAAGATGGAAGCTTGCTTCTCTCTCCTGTAAGTGTTCATATGTGGTTATTCCTGGGTTGGTGGCACTGCCATCTTCAACTCCTGGCTTTCGTTTCTGCATCCAGTTGTCACCATCTCCCCGCTCTCAGGAGTGGGGGAAGGACGGGGAACACATGCTCATCCCTAGTTAGGATCTCGATCGCAGGGAAGCTCAGCCCCCACTCCCATCTCAGCAACAGCAAGGCCCCCACCACATTGCAGAGGAGGCTGGAAGTGACCATGCACCCAACAGGAACCCCAGCGTTTGTTATTAACCTAGCAGAGAATGGATATTGGTGAGCATATCCACCAAGGCATGCACGATAACCTTCCAGTGCATCAAGTCTGTTCATTGTTATGCCTGTTCAGTGGTTTGGAAAAATACGCTAAATAGCCAAAGAAGCCCCACATCTGTCCTGAATCCTGTGAAGTTGTGGTGGGAAACTGTAGGACTTGGGGGGAGTGTGTGTGTGTCTACCGTTCAAGGGAAGGTAGGGCATGCCGGAGCAGGATATGGGAGGTGTGCAAGTCCTTGTGGTACCTGTGGAACGTGCATGCGGGCTTGGATTGATGGGAAGGAAAAAACATTAAAACTTGATTGGATGGAGAACATGCAACAGACATAGCTAAGAAGCCCAGTACCAAAGGAGTTGTCTTCAGTAAGTCATTGAAAAGATATGTGGAAGCAGGTTGGTTCCAGCACCTGTAGCCACTTGCCATTGCACAACCTATGAGGACTAAGCAAAGTAAACTTCGAACATTAAAACCTGGAGCCAGCATTGTGGTGCAGTGAGTTAAGTTGCCTCTTGGGATGCCGATATCCCATATTGAGCTGCCAGTTTGAGTGCTGGCTTCTCCACTTTGCACCTGGGAAGGCAGCGAAAGATGGCTCAAGTGCTTGGGCCCCATGACTCATGTGGCCAACCCAGCTGGAACTCCTGGCTCCTGGATATGGTCTAGCCCAGCTCTGGCTGCTGCGATCATCTAGGGAAGTGAACCAGTGGAAAGAAGTTCCATCTCTCTGTCTGCCCTCGTGTCCCTCTCTCTCTCTCTTCTCTCTCGCTTTCTCTCACCCTCCACTACCTCTGTTGCTTAGACTTCCAAATAAATATATAATCAAAGAAACTGGAACATTTGGTTGTCTCCCCAAGAAGGTTAGGTTGGTTCTTGTGACTAGATATGATTCTAGAAGGGAGTGTTTGCCTTTATTTAATTTTTTAAAAAGATTTCTATTTATTTATTTGAAAGTCAGAGTTATACAGAGAGAGAAGTAGAGGCAGAGAGAGAGAGATCTTCCATCTGCTGGTTCACTCCCCAGCTGGCTGCAACAGCCAGAGCTGCGCCGATTTGAAGCCAGGAGCCTCTTCCGGGTCTCCCATGTGGGTGCAGGGGCCCAAAGACTTGGGCCATCTTCTACTGCTTTCCCAGGCCATAGCAGAGAGCTGGATCGGAAGTGGAGCAGCTGAGACTTGAACCGGCACCCAGATAGAATGCCAGCACTGCAGGCGGTAGCTTTACCTGCTATGCCACAGCACTGGCCGGGAGTGTTTGCCTTTAAAGAAGCTGTCTTGTGGAAGTCTAGACTCTTAAGAATGAATCCAAGAGTGAGGGGTTAGGGGCCAAGGGTAGGAAAGAAAGACTGTAGAATCCATATTGTGAGTGGTCAGACAGAGGCTGTGGGTGGTACTTTCTTCTGAGAGATTCTGAGTCCAGAATGCAGCCACTTGTGCTGAAAAAAAGGCTACTCAACCAGTCACCCCCTGAAGGCTTCATCCTGCTGGAGTCTGATAAACTCTGGGCTTACTGTGTCGACCATTTAATTTTTTAAGAAGACTAGGGAACAAGACAGGGAATGTTCTCTCTGGCTTTCCTTCTGACCCAACAAAGAAGCACTGGCCAGGATGTAAAGTGACAGGAGCCAGGAGATAAATCCCCCAAAGAAAGATACTTCAGGCATAGCCGTGTCCTCTGGAAACATTTCAAACAAGCAGAGAAAAGCAAGGAAGGCTGTCTCTTGTGACCCAGGACTGAAAATGGCAAGGAGGCCTCCAAAGGGAGGGAGAGCTAAACTATTCTGAAATACCTAGATAATCCTAAATGGTTTCAGGCCACAGGAAAGGAGGAAGACTCCCACGGAGATAAATGCATGGGCTCACACAGAGGACTTTTCCTGGCTCCCCAGTGCTTGCTGCCAGCCCGCCAGTGACTTCTCGGCAGGGCATAAAGGCGAGCACAGTGCAGTCCCTGAAGGGGATGTAGCCCCAGCACCTCGCGGTCAGGGTCAGAAGAGTGAGTCAATGTGACTCAGACTTTCAGGCAGCGCAGAAGTGAAGCGGAGTCCGAACGAGAAGCAAAACCATTGGGGGGGGGCCTGGAAGGGGGTGGGGAGGGTTGAGAAAAGGTTTTGTGGGAAAGGTGGTGCTTGCTTCTCTGGAGAGTGGAAGAAACTCCCACAGTGGTAGAGGTCAAGTGGGTGGGGGTGGGGGAGCTCTGTGTGCAGGACCAGCTGGGATGAAGGCAGAGTGGTGTGATGGCTGGAGGGTGCAGAAGGTAGGGGTGCGGATGTGAGGTTTTGAAATGACGTTTGAGTAGTTTCAGCTACCATGCAGTTGAATGAAGTCTGTGGAGGACTGCGCTGAGAGCTTCACTTGCATTATTTCAATCCATCGTCACAAAACCCTGCAAAGTTCATGCTGTAACCTGTGCTTATGTAACAACTCAGGAGCTGAATAGCATGTGGTAAAAGACAGATGAAGCCAGAGTTGGACACCAGTTGACTGTGAGTGTAACCATACTGTGGAGGGTTTTTCATGCCAGGCCTTGCAGTTTTTTTCTTGGTTCTGTAGGCATTGGAAACACGGAGCAAGGGAGAGGGCCTGGAGATGGGTTGTGCTAGGGCAGCACATGGTGGGTGAAGTGGTGGGAGAGGAAATGTGTAGTCAGTTGCAAGACCTAATGAGGCTCTAAGTGCAGAGAAAAATAGAAAATAAGTTGGAGAGTGATGAGTTGAGTGTCAGAGCTGGAATCTACAGTTGTAGGGGTGTCAGGGGTTGGAAGTTTGGTTAGATTAGGAGAGGGTGGATCTGTTAGGGAAGTCAGCAGCAGGTGCCGGCATGAAGGAGTGATGATGAGCTTGCCCTTGGAGTTGCCAGTAGCCTGGTGTCCCAGCGAGAGATCCAGGGGGCTGCCCTCCAGCTCCATCCAGTCTGTGGAGGCCAGCTGCCTCCCTGTGGTCATGGGTGTGGGTGAAACGGCCAGGAGCTGAAGCCGTAGGAAGGCATACATGAGGGACAAACCTTGGTGAAGCCCCCAGTACCTGGGGGAGAAAATGAGGAGCCAGTAAATAACACCTTCAAGTTCAGAGGATATGAACACCCCGTGTCCTTCACTGTACTGCCCACAGCAGCCACACTGTGGAAACCACCTGCATGGCCATCAGTGGGTGGTTGCATGAGGACAATACAGTGCACGCCTGCGAAAGCCTGATGTCCAGCCTTCAAACAAGGACATCCTGCAACAGGTGTCATTGTGTATGACCCTGAGGGCATTAGGCTGAGTGCTGTAAGCCTGTCCCAGGGGGACAAATACTGCATGGTCCACCTCCATGAGGAATCTCAAATAGTTAAGCTCATAAAAGCAGAGAGGATAATGGTGGTGGCCAGGATCCAAGGGGAGGGGGCAATGGGGAGTTAGTGTTTAATGGGTACAGAGTCTCAGCTTTTCCAAGATGAGTAACTTGTTGAGATCAATGTGCAGCATTGTGCCGCTAGCTAACAAATACAGGGTTGCGTGCTGAAACTGTAAACTTCCTGCTAGGTGTTCTGACCACAGGGAAAATTTTTATAAGTGGGTATACACACAGTTAAGAGGAACTAGAACGTCTGCGTCAGGCTCATAGCTGAGCGTGAATGCAAGCATGTCACCCAGGTGCGCTAGAAGCATATCTCCAGAACTAGCATCAGCAATGAGCTGAGGCTTGCAAAAAGCAGTTAGAAGCTGGAAGACGGCCGGTGCCGCGGCTCAATAGGCTAATTAATCCTCCACCTAGCGGCCCCGGCACACCGGGTTCTAGTCCGTCGGGGTGCCGGATTCTGTCCCGGTTGCCCCTCTTCCAGGCCAGTTCTCTGCTGTGGCCCGGGAGTGCAGTGGAGGATGGCCCAAGTGCTTGGGCCCTGCACCCCAAGGGAGACCAGGAGAAGCACCTGGCTCCTGGCTTTGGATCAGCGCGGTGCGCCGGCTGCAGCGCGCCAGCCGTGGCGGCCATTGGAGGGTGAACCAACGACGCAAGGAAGACCTTTTTCTCTGTCTCTCTCTCTCACTATCCACTCTGCCTGTCAAAAATAAAAATAAAATAAAAAAAATAAATAGAAGCTGGAAGACCACTTTGCACACATGTATCCAGAGCCAGATGCCCAAATCAAAGAGAAGCTTCTGGCTGTGGAGACCTCTGTTCGCAAATTGCCAGGAGTGAAAGGAAGGTTCTGAGCCCGGTTGTGGTCTGTCTTGCTCCTAAAGGCAGGGCAGTGCCTGGCAAGCATTGAGGAAACCTAGAGAAGGGGGCTTGAAGTCCCTGGCAGCACAGGGGTGGGAAACGCGCACCTGGCTTTGTTACCTGGGTCGTGGGGACTGAACTGCTTCAGAGTCCACGGAAGCTCCCCTGGTAACCGTGTCAGGCAAAGGAGATGGAGTATTAGGAGCCTAAAAATGGGTAGATCCAGCAGGGTTTATTAGAAAGAGAAAGGACATTTTAAGCACTGGAAACCAATTATTCGCAAAATGCTGCTACCCAGGTCAGCCCCCCGTCCCAGAGCTTGTGATGAGAGTGGAGTAAGTTCCTGAGGACTGTCTTCCAGCGGTCGGAGTGACAGCTCAGTACTGAGGAGTTCTGTCGCCTACCACGGCGTTTCTGGTTGCATTATGACCAAACGGGCACAGCTCACACTTAGGATTCACTTGAGATAAGCTGTGCTGAGTTATCCCAGTTCCCTTTTGTGCATAGGTTCCTGGGTCATAAAAACACTGCAGACGGTAGATCTTATTTCTTCGAGTTTGTTCCTGAGGAATGGGGGAGGGTCACCTCCCAGTGACCCTTTAGAGCTAGGATGGGACGATGAGTGAAGCCTACCACACGGAGAATGATGGATGAAGCTTGTTTGGTGAGAATGTGGTTCTGAAGCAGAGGACACAGCCTGATGAAGCCCCTCACTGCAACAGCAGATCCACTGGCCCAAAGGAAGTCTGGTCGGGGGTCGGGGTGAGTGCCAGGAGTCAGTGCTGTGACCTGGAGCAAGGGTTCCTCACAGCAGCCAAGCCCAAGGCCTCTCGTTAGCCTGCCAGTACTGCCATAAATGCAGGTGTATGTGTAGCAAGCTCCTTCCCAATTTTTTTTTTTAAAGATTTTTATTTATGTATTTGACAGGTAGAGTTACAGAGAGAGAGAGAGAGAGAGAGAGACAGAGAGAAAGGTCTTCCTTCCGTTGGTTCACTCCCCAAATGGCCACAACGGCCAGAGCTGTGCTGATCCAAAGTCAGGAGCCAGGTGCTTCTTCCTGGTCTCCCATGTGGGTGTAGGGGCCCAAGCACTTGGGCCATCTTCTGTTGCTATCCCAGGCCATCACAGAGAGCTGGACTGAAAGAGGAGCAACCGGGACTAGAACCGGCGCCCATATGCTTCCCAATTTTTTGAAAGATTTATTTATTTGAAAGGCATAGTGACAGAAAGGGAGAGACAGCAACAGCCGGGGGGTAGGCTAGGCTAGGCCAGGCCGAGGCCAGGAGCCTGGAACTCCATCTGAGCCTCCCCTGTGGTTGCCTGGGATTCAAGTGTTTGAGCTGTCACCGGCTGACTCCCAGGAACATTAGCAGGAAGCTGCAGCAGAGTAGCCGGAACTCGAACCCGGCCCTCTGACGTGGGGTGTTGGCAACCCAAGAGCCAGCTGGCTGCACAACTCCCACCCCTCCCTCCCATATTTACGAGAAGTCGAACTCTGGAAATACCTATTTGAGGTGTGCACCAACGAACCTGTGCTGTGATCTCCTTGTGAACAGGGTGCAAATCCATGGTCTGAGCTCACAGCTCTCCTGGTGGAAGCCAGGATTCATCCAGGCGTCTGATAGAGTTTTCACAGTCATCACAGGAAATGACCTTTCCTTCTTCCCCCATGCCTGCCTGCCTGCCTGCCTGCCTGCAAGTGCGCTCTCCCAGGATTCCTGCCAGCTTCGAATTTCTCTGAATCTCCCTTTTCATGACCAAGTGCCTTGGGTATGTTGCTTTCAGGCTCAGTTAATCATTTGTGTGTCTGTCTCCCTTATTTCTCTCTTGGTCTGAGGATGTCTGAGGCCATTGGAACCGTCAGGCTGAGGCTAGGAGTCTTAGGACTCTCCCAAGAAGGTGGAAGGCATCCCAGGGGTCCAAGCCAAGTAGAAAATTCCTAGTTCCAGGACAACCTGCAGACAACCCCATAGCAGGTTGTCTTACTTTCTAAGTAAGAACAAAAAGGCGATTTGTGTAAGTGTTGTCTTATTTCACAAAGCATTTGAAGTAGTTTCCAAGAATGCATGTGCTATACAAGGCAGTAGTTGGTATTTGGGAGAATTGGAGCCTAGTGACAATAAGGGAAGCCCGTGCCTCCACAGCTGTGCCTCTTCTGCCACTGAAGCTTGTCAGCAGGGAGCCCCGAATCCGACCTTGTCTGTCCTGGACCCTGGACACGAAGGAGCAGAAGGAGAGGCTCTCCAGTACATGTTCTCAGGTCTGAAAACAGAGAACAAGGCAATCATTTAGGAGGGGCCCGGATGCTGGTACTGTATGCATTGATTCCTTGGTGCTGTCTGAATCATTGTGACCGTGTTGAGGAGCAGTTTAGGAACTCACCAGCACAGCCTCACAAGCAGCTGACATGGGATGTTCACTACAGCATCATTTTTCTTTAAAGATTTATTCAAGATTTGAAAGAGTTACACAGAGAGAGAAGCAGAGTCAGAGAGAGAGAGAGAGAGAGAGAGAGAGAGAGAGAGAGAGAGAGAGGTCTTCCATCCACTGGTTCACTTCCCAATAGGCCACAATGGCCAGAGCTGTGCTGATCTGAAGCCAGGAGCCAGGAGCTTCTTGCGGGTCTCCCATGCAGATGCAGGGGCCCAAGGACTTGGGCCATCTTCCACTGCTTTCCCAGGCCATAGCTGAGAGCTGGATCAGAAATGGAACAGCTGGGACTCAAACCAGTGACCATATGGGATGCCGGCACTGCAGGTGGTGGCTTTACCCGCTACGCCACAGCACCGGCCCCACAGCATCATTTTTAATTGCAAGGAATCAGAAACAAGCTATGTAAATTCAGGCATGTTGTACCATGGGCTAGTGCCGCAGGGAGGAACTGGAGTGCATGTGTTTTTGTGTGTGTAATAGTTCTGAGTGATAATAAGCCAGCTATAGATAGAAAATGTATGGTCTGATACCATTTATTATACAACATTACAAGGAAGCCGTGTGTGTGTGTGTGTGTGTGTGTGTGTAAGGAGGGAGACCCACTTGTTTTGGGTGGTGGGCACTTGGATATCTGCACGTACCGTCTGTCTTTTCCTGATTGCAAGTGTGAAGCAGCCTTGCGGTGGTGCACAGGACAGTGACCTGTGGACCCTGCCACTGCCTGACTTGCTGTGGCGACAGCCTCTGCTGAAGGCTTATAGACAGGTTAGCTCATCAAATCACATTCCCAGCTCCCTCCGGGAGATCCTCAAATGATTCCCATTTAACAAACACAGAACTGAGGCTTACAGAGGCTAAACGTTTACCTAAAGCCGCTGAGTAAGGCTGCTTTGAATCCGGGGCAGGTGAATCCAGAGCTTAGAGTCTTAATGATTACGCTAATCTACAGAGTTTCCCAGTATTTTAAGATGGCTTGGTTAGTTATTTATAATAACTTCTCTCATTGTAGGCCAAGAGCATAAACCCAGAAGCATGTATAGTTTAGAGATCAGCTCAACCAGTGGTCTGGCTTAAGCTAAGTGCGCTCATCATTTGACATTTGTAGACCATTTAACAGTGACTCTTAATCCTGATTCCGCAGTGGAATCACCTCTGGAAGCTTAGGAATACCAAAGCCTGTCCCTACCACAGATTCCAGTGTGGTAGATCTGGGCTGGAGCTGGACCAGCAACATTTTTTTTTTTTACAGTTCCCCTTGTAATTCCAGGATGCAGTCAGAGTTGTGACCCATTGCTCAATAAAGTCTGGGCAATTCAAAGGTCAAGGTTATAGTATTTGGTGAGAGTCTAAAGGACAGATATTATTTTTTATTGAGGAGCAAGGTCAGATCTGTCTGTGTTGACTCTCAAGACCAGATTGCACTTCGTGTCCTAGAAGTTCAGATGCCTAATCAGGCTAGGGGAGTGCATGGATCTCCCTCCACCCCCACGCCAGTGTGGACCTCTGCAGGACTGGATGTGTCTTGCTGGCTCAGTCTTAGTTTTCTGGAAGGCTATTCAGGGAAGGTTGCTGTGGTGGTTGTGCATGGGAATGGGGACTGGAAGCACAGGGGTTTGATATGTGCCACTCCCACGTACAGAGTCTCCGAGCAGCAGCAGAGAATCTTCCTCAGGAAGGAGTTCAGCGTCTACTCCATTCCCTTGACAAATGTATGCTACAGGCCTCCAGATTCCATGCCGTTGATAAAGTATGAACCTGTGTAAGTGGTGGTTCCAAGACTTGTGATCAGAACCACCCGCGGAGCCTGTTAAAAACACATCTCTGGAGTAGGCTAGGTGTTTGGCCCAGCTGTTAAGTGGTCGGTTCAGACACCCACATCCCACAAGTGCTTGGATTTGCGTTCCTGTTCTGGCTGCTGATTCTGTCTTCCCACTAATGCAGACCCTGGGAGGCAGCGGTGATGGTTCAAGGCTGGGTTCCTGATATCCGCGTGGGAGACCTGGATTGCATTCTTAGCCACAGCCATTGCAGGCTTTGGGGAAGTAAACCAGTAGATGGGAGATCTCTCTGTCCCTTAAATAAATAAATATTAAATAATTAAAACAGAAAGCAGCTTGCTGGGCTCTACCCTCAGTTCCTGATTCTGTGGGTCTGTTGTGGGGTCCTAGTACTGCTGGTCTGAGGACCACTCTTTGAAAAACACAAATGAAAAAGAGTTTGGCTTCCTACCCGCTACCATCTTACACCTGCACAGATACTCCTGGAAGGATGGGATCTGGGTAGAGAAGATTTGAAGACTACTGGCCTCATCAGGTGATCTCAAACCGAAATGTGCACAAAAATCATCCAGGCTTATCCCTATACATTCTGCTCCAGTTCATCTGAAGTGTAATAAAATCTGCATTTCTAACAAGGATCTTGGAGACACTGAAGAAGGTGGATCTAGACACTTTGAGAAGCTGGTCATGGCAGCTCCAATGACGGGGATTTGTGGTGGGTTGGGCAGTACGTACCCAGCAATGCTAATTAATGACCAAATTAATGTCGGGCTGTGGAGAAGACTTCAGCGCCCTTGGCGTTCTTCTCCAAATATGCCAAGAACACTTGGAGATAAAATTCTCTAAGGACAGAATCACAGGCCTGTGCAGTCGAGGGACGCCACAGCCAAGGACATCCGCCCCAGAAATGTCTTGACAGGGGTCAACATCAACACGAGGATGTTTAGGACTCATTGTCATAAAGAACAGCCAAGTCCAGGATTTCAGTTCGAGGAGGCAAAGGAGCCTCGCTCAGGAGAAGCGAGCCTGGCTTCTCTGCAGCCCCTGTGACCTGACAGTCCCAGTGAGCCCAAGGACGTTGAGTGCGGGAAGGAGACATGAGGGTCCCCAGTGCTCAGTGTCAGCAGGTGCAGGGTGTTCAAGGCCAGGGAGGTGACTGCTGTCCTCTCTCCTGCCTGGGCACCATTGTGAGGGAAGCACAGACACAGGTTGGCACAGTTGGACACCTGGGATCCTAAGGGCTCCAGGCTGATGCAAATGTGGCTGGGGGTGGGGTCAGGGCAGGTGGGCGTGGCAGTGGCTGCAGTGTGAATTATGGTGAAAAAATGGCGAATCTTGTTCTCTACACTTACAGAGGGCAAATCTAGGGTCGATGCTAGGAAATGAGAATGAGACAAATGTCAACTCTCAGTAAGAAGAAGCTGTCGGATAGACCATTTCTAAATAAACAAAACCTGCAATGGCGTTTCATTCCCATTTCTGTCATGGGAAGTGGTCGAGCGATTAGGACCTGGCAATACTATGGAAGGAATTCTTGATTTGAGTAAGAAGTTGGGCTTGAATTCGCTCTTGGATCCTGTGATTGTGGTATGACTGGGTTTTTGCGTTTTATGTTCTTTACTCAACGGTGGCAACTAAATGGCTCGAGTGCCAACCCGCCGTCTGGTGCCACCAGGAAGCTTCAGCTCTGCATCTGGGTGCATTTCTGTTGCGGGGCTGGGCTCTGAGGGATCACTGTCATCTTCCCTGAAGAAGTGGCTTGTGCAGGGCGTGGTTGGGGCAGCAGCCAGCTGTGGATATTGTCGTTGTGGTGAGAGCAAACACCTCTGTCTTCAGGCCTCTTGACTTCTATCTTCCTAGAGAGAGAAGTTACAATACGATGTGTTGTGTCAGGGGGTCATCTGCCCTGGGAGGTGTGGGCATGGAAGTTCTTCGGACCCCGAGCCTCAGTATCTGTCCTCCAGGGGCGGTCAGATTTGGTTCTCTTGGAGCAGACCAGGGGTCCAGATCGTCCAGGCAGATCACCCAAGGCTTCATACAGAGAGAAGTCTGGGGCCACTCACCAGTGTCTAGGGCTGTCATGGCTACAATCTGCTTCCAGCAGCTCCTGCTCTTCACTCTCTGGTCTGGGGCACTTAATGCCAAATAACCAAAGCCCTACTTTTGATCATATAACATTCTTTAAATTCCAGAAGGTACCATTTTTAAAAAGACATTTATTTATTTATTTTGAAAGTATTAGGGAAAGATGAGAGAGAGAGAGAGGGAGAAAAAGGGAGAGACTGATTTTCCATCCTCTGATTCACTCTGCAGATGGCCTCAATGGCCAGTGCTGGGCCAGGCTGAGGCCAGAAGCCAGGAGCTTCTCCAAGTCTCCCAGAAGGGTGGCAGGGGCCCAAACACTTGGGCCGTCTTCTGCTGCTTTGCCCAGACCATTAGCAGGGGCTGAATTGGAAGTGGAGCAGCCAGGCCATGAATTGTTGCTCATACGGCATGCCAGCATGGCACGCAATGGTTCTACCTGCTACACCACAACGCCAGCCCCTAGGGTACCATTTTTTAAAAGATGCATTTCTAGAATTTAAATAATTTGGCTTTTACCAAAGTCCAGAAAGGGATATCTCATTATACCTTGTATGTGTGTGTGTGTGTGTGTGTGTATGTGTGTGTGAATTCAGGGCTTTGTGTGCTTATCTGTTGCTGGGATGTTGCAGATGAACCATATGCCGTCTGGTCTTCTTGAGAGCTGTTTCCAAGTATGGGAGCAAAGCCTGCTTCTGGTCTGAGAGTGCAGCTCCTGCGCCTAATGGATTAATCAGTAGCCGTGTTGCAGGCCCCCGTTTCCAATCTACTAAGTTAACACTCAGTTGCTATTTTTGGACAGCCAAGGGTGATGAATTATGTGGCTTTTATCTTTCTGGGTTTATGTTTTCTTCCAAAGTAAGCATGCTGCTTTCATAATTGAAAAATGGTCGGTTCACACTTAGTTAGGGATTTGGGGAAAGAGTAATGTGTTGAAAAGGCATCGTGTTATAAAGTTCTGTAGACTGCTTTTCTGGCTTTGGTTGGAAGAGGCATCTAGGTTCATCTCTGGTACTGTAGTGACCACTCTGAGGGAGCCAGGAGAGGACGTGATGGGAACTGGTATGTGTCAGGTGTCCACTCCCTTCAAGCCAAGTGCTCTCTGTTCTCCCCTTCTCGCACTTCATCCTCACAATGTCCTGAGAAGTGGATATAATTATTCCCCTTTAAAAAAAAAAAAAAAAACTTGTTTACTTATTTTGAACGTCAGAGTTACAGAGAGAAAGGGAGAGACAGATAGAGAGATCTTCCATCCATTGGTTCACTCCCCAAATGACCGCAACAACCAGGGCTGGGCCAGGCTGAAGCCAGGAGCTTCATCTGGTCTCCCATGTGGGTGGCAGGGGCCCATACACTTGGGCCATCTTCTGCTGCTTTTCCCAGGTGCATTAGCAGGGAACCGGATCCGAAGTGGAACAGCTAAGACCCAGCACAGATACGGATGCCAGCGACACAGGAAGCGGCTTTACCTGCTACGCCACAACGCCAGCCCCTAT
Source organism: Oryctolagus cuniculus (assembly GCF_051225735.1). NCBI lineage: Eukaryota > Metazoa > Chordata > Mammalia > Lagomorpha > Leporidae > Oryctolagus > Oryctolagus cuniculus. Next base: position 53,204,889 of record NC_142882.1, on the reverse strand, counting down.
TATTCCTCATTTTATACAGAAAAAAAAAAAAAAAAAAACAACAAAAAAAACCCTACAGATCAGAGATGTTAATACATTTGTCAGCATGCATAGGATATGTAGTGAGGTCTGACTCCTCCCAGGGCACATCCTTGGGTGTCCATGTGCCCTTTGCATTATTCCCTCAAATTGTGTCTTCTTTTAAATGAAATTTTCTAAGATAAATCTTAACACCAGCCTTGGCACTCCATCAGTTATTTATTCTTCCTGTTCTTCATTGAAATCTGTTCTCTGTTACTGACGGAAGCGCCAAGTCGGTATTGGTTTGCGCGTCTTACGCCCTTCTCACTTTTAACCCAAACGCTGCGTTTTCACATGGGTGTGGCCATCCGCTTCTCAAAGGTGGGTGGCAGTGGGAGAGAGGAGCCTGCTCCGGGGCTCGAGCCAGGGCGTCTTTGCATTGGCCTCAGTACACTGACCCTTCACTCCTCTTAGATGTTGTGGCCTCCACGACTTTGAGGAAGTACAGAGTTCCAGGGCCTCCACCTGCTGGTTTATTGGCCTGAAGCAGGTACCCAACCGAATCCCACCACACATCCCCAACGAGTTGTGTCGTTAGATAGAATGCACCAAAGCCGTAAAACCTATAGGGTCCCTCCTGCGTGTTGACAAGGATTTGTGGGAGTGATTGGCTGGGGACAGCTCCCTGCAGGGGGACCAGCCCCCCAGGGACCAAGTTAGCACCCTGCTGGGAGGCTGGTTCTGGATGGGAGGTAGGGGGGCGAGCTGTTTCCTTACTCGCAGTGTAGGAGAGGGAGATGATTAGATTTGTTCAAGCCAATGGGCCTACTGAGTCAGCAGTTTTTCATGGATGGGTCTCTGGGCAGGATGAGCACCCTGGGCGCTTGTCAAGTGCACAGCTGGGTCAGCAGCCAGCTCCCTGGCCCTGTGGTCATCAGGGGTTTGTAGTCAGTGTCGTGCTGCAGTCCAGTGACGCTGGCTGTTGGTGTAGACAGTACCCTTTCATCGAGTTCCCCCGTCTCGGGACTCCGGCCAAGGCCTCTTCCCTCTGGTGACTGGGCTGAGCCCTGCAGAGCGCCCTAGAGCGGGACAGTGGCTGCCGCCTCTGATCAGAGGACTCCTTGGCACCTGGACCACCTCCCTGGTGCATTGCTGCAGCTTCCATTCTTTCTCTCCCTGTTATAGGCATAATCTTCTCCTGCCATTCGACGGCTTTGGCCGTGTAAGCCACCTGTGGTGACTTCCACCGTATTTCTGCGGAGACGAGGCAGGGGGGTGCTGGGGAGGAGGAGGTGTGTTTCCCAGGCAGCAGTCCCAGGCTCCGCCCCCGGAGGTGGGTGTGGGAGGGGCGCGGCAGTCCCCCCTGCTTCTCTGAAGGGAGCAGTGACCCGGGTTGGGGGGCTGCTGGGGGTGGTGCTGGCAGAGGCCACGCAGCGAGCACAGGTCTGGCCCCTGTGGTGCTGCCCTCTGATGAGGAATTTGGCCCACAGAGCCACAGAGAGCACCTTTGAGTGGCAGGGCTGTGATGTCTCTGACTTGGCACCGCTTCAGAATTCCCGGGTCTCTCGTTTTATGGCCCAGATGTTGCCGCCTCCTGCATGTTTCACACAGGCCTCTTGTCCCATACTCTTGCTTATCAGCACCTTGGTGTTAGAACAAATAAATCACACACACGCACGCACGCACGCTTGCACAACACACATGCATGTACGCTCGTGTGCACACACAGCCCATTGTTGCTATTCCCAACCCACTGTGGATCAGTTGCCATAGCAACAGCTGTCCCCCACCCCATTTCCTCATTTGGGGTTCCCATCGGGCTGTTTTTCTGTCCTTTCTCAAACACTGTTATTCAACACACTATTAATACGCCTTTATAGCTTCTCTTGGCAGCTGTGAGCTAGATTACATCCGCTCTGACTTCAGGTACATGCCCCTAGAAGTAAAGCTAACTTTCCTTGACTTGTTTTCTTAGTCCTATTTATTGTAGGGTCCAATATAAATACAGAGATTCAGGGGGTTTATAGGAGGGTCACGTGGAAATTGAGTTCTATTGCCACAGAGGCCTTAGTTTTATTTTCAGAGATGTGGATAGTTCCCTTCATTGTTTTGATTTTAGTTTATGGCTTTGGCATTCATTTAAGCATTAAGAGTTAGGGAAGACATAGGAGATTTTATCGGTTTGGTAATTAACTAAAAGTTTGATGCCATATCTATCTTGCTGTTTCCTGGGCAGTTAAATAACATCCTTGCTAGTAAATTAGACCATGTGAACACCACCAGCTGGGTGGATTAGAGATGATTTTTATCATCGTTGTTAACATGCCTGGGAAAGTTGTGGAATTTACTCGGACTTAGTGTTCCAAATGAAGTCCTGGCCTTCTGAAACCCAAACCAAACACAGGACTCACCCTTCACCCAGGGCTGTGAGTCAGACAGTGAATCCAGGGCCACGTTTGTCCTCTCCGAAGACTGGGGAGCTTCCATCAGGACAAGAGTCCCAGAGAGATGCCGGGTGGCCAGGGACAGCCCAGCTGGCTCCTGGCAGGGTCTCTGCCCTGGTCACCCCCCGCCCCACCCCAGGTCCTTTGCTGTCTTGCAGACTGGAATTGTGCTACAGAAAGGAACGGCGGTTATCTCTTCAAAGCGGGCCTGGCCTGTTTTCCCTCCCACCTTCCCAGTCAGCTCCTCACTTAGGTCTCCAAGGTGGGGCAATTGCTGCTGTTACCAGACGCAGCCACTAGGGGTGGTGCTGGTTTAGAGCACCGCAGCTGTGGGGCTGGGGTCGGGCCCTAAGGGGCCCCTGGCAGCCCTGTGGTTGGCAAGCTTCCAGACTTCTCAGAGACTCACTTGTCTTCTTCATAAAATAGAGATAATACTTTCCTGTCAGACCATGGATTAAATGAGACGCTTGGAGTAACCCTTAATATAGTGCTTGGCAATAAGTGGTATACACACAGTAAATGATTCTTGTTTTAATTATTAATATGCTAATAGATGATATGGGAAACTGCTCTCCCTGCAGTTTTGGCCATATTATATTATAGAGGTTTTGAAAGATGTTTTCAAGAGTCTTTGGGTGAACAAATCTCTCACTCTATTCCCCAAAAACCAGAAAGGAAATTTTTTAAATTGTGGTAAAGTACACATAACAATATGTTCACCTTTTAGACCATTGTCAGTGTATAGTTCAGTGATATTTAGTACTCCCTCAGCACTGCCTGCTTCCATAACATTTTCATCACCCCAGAAGGAAGCCTCGAAGCCATTCAGCACTCACACCCCATGCTTCCCTCCTCACAGCCCCTGGAGGCCACTAATTGGCCTCCTGTCTCTGGGTAGTTCATCTAAATCACACCATGTAATATGTGGTCTTTTGTGTCTGGCCTCTCACTTAGCATACTGTTTTCAGGATTTTTCCACCCTGTGGTACATAACAGTACTTCATTCATTTTAATATCTGCATAGTATTCTATTGTATGGCTGTATCATATTTAGTCTGTCCATTAGTCTATGGACATTTGGGTTCTTTCCACCTCTGGCTATTGCGAATAGCATTGCTATGAATATTGGTCTACAAGTTTTTGTTTGCATGCAGGTGTTTGATTCTTTTGGCTAAATGAGCCTACCTAGCAGTGGGATTGCTGGATCGTATGATAGTGCTATGTTTACATTTTTTGGAAACTGCCAAACTTTTCCACAATGGCTGTTCCATTTTTTGTTCCCACCAGCAATGTCTGAAGGTTTTCATTTCTCTGTACCCTTCTGACACTATTTCTTTTCTTTCTTTATGAAAATCTTGGCTATCATAGTGCATGCAGAGAGGTGTGGGTTTTTTTTTTTTTTATAGTACTGATTGGTCTATGTCTGGACTCAGATTTCCATAATAATGTTCATAAGTTGGTCAGATCACAAAGCAATGTGAGAAACTATGTACACAAATTTCCCAACAACACAAAGGTGTGAAGCATTTCTTCCTTCACAGCCCCTTGTGTGGCTGCGCGTTGTGGCTCTATGGTCTGTAGTGGACTGCACATTGTGGCTCTGCAGTCTGTAGTGGGCTGCACCTCGTGGCTCTGTAATGTGTAGTGTAGATGAGAATCGTGGCTCTGTGGTGTGTAGAGTGGATGAGAGTCATGGCTCTGTGGTCTAGGGTGGATGAGAGTCGTGGCTCTGTGGTCTGTAGTGTGGATGAGAGTCATGGCTCTGTGGTGTGTAGAGTGGATGAGAGTCATGGCTCTGTGGTGTGTAGAGTGGATGAGAGTCGTGGCTCTGTGGTCTAGGGTAGATGAGAGTCATGGCTCTGTGGTCTAGGGTGGATGAGAGTCATGGCTCTGTGGTGTGTAGAGTGGATGAGAGTCATGGCTCTGTGGTCTAGGGTGGATGAGAGTCATGGCTCTGTGGTCTAGGGTGGATGAGAGTCATGGCTCTGTGGTCTGTAGAGTGGATGAGAATCGTGGCTCTGTGGTCTGTAGTGTGGATGAGAGTCATGGCTCTGTGGTGTGTAGAATGGATGAGAGTCGTAGCTCTGTGGTCTAGGGTGGATGAGAGTCATGGCTCTGTGGTCTGTAGTGTGGATGAGAGTCATGGCTCTATGGTGTGTAGAGTGGGTGAGAGTCATGGCTCTGTGGTCTGTAGAGTGGATGAGAATCGTGGCTCCGGTCTGTAGTGTGGATGAGTGCCTCCCAGACAATTCACAGCTAATTACAGATGATGGCCACTGCCTCTGACCCTCTCTCTCTCTTTGTTTTTCTTTTGGTTGCAGGGCTTTCCCATGGGTTGTCCAGACTGCATTTTAACGATGTTGGGTAAGAGCTGAGCTACCTGCCTGTGTGGAACTTCCGCACCCTTGGATCCACCTCTTCTGATGGCATTTTGACGGTGTTAAGGCCACGTGACCAGCCGCTCATGATGAATGAGGAGAAGAGTCTTGGTGTGTCCCAGAAATTGGTCTCACCCTCAAGAAGCACCAGCAGCTGCTCCTCCAAGCAGGGGAGCCGACAGGTAACGGATTACTCACGCAGGTGTAGAGATGCAAATGTCTAAGTCTCCAGGAAGTTAAAATGTGTACAGTCACAGAAGACTTCCTCCTTCCAGGCTAGGCGTTTCCAGCCACGTGTTAATTATGGGAAGTGAGTAAATTACAGGTGTTTTAATGCAGCTTGCATGTGTGACAGGTGGGAAGAGCTATTTTTGGCCCTTTGTATTATTTCATTCAGCCTTTGCTTTTCAGTGTAGATGGTAATAGTCCTGTTGTCCTCACGGTCAACAGCAGACCCAGAGGCCAGAGCTAAACTTTGCTTTATACCCAGCTAACCCAAGTAGAAAAGCAATCGCATGTCCGGTAATTATCGTATCCACTCCTCCCTCCCTTTCTTCACCAAGCCTTTCCTGCAGCCTGTGACCACCATTGCCCTGCTGGGCACTGAGCGTCTCCCCTGCTGTATTTCTCTGATGGATGTGGGAACCGAGTCAACAGAGAAATGGTCAAAGGAATGAAGGAGGAGCAAGAAAATCGTGAAACAAAGGACTGAGTAATTAACTCCCTAGTAACTGTCAGTTAATGATAGGTTGTTTCTCGGCTTCCTTTCTGGTAAATCTCTGTTGGCAGAATTTGCTGGTTTGAGATCAGTGGCAGTAAATCCACATGAATCATTATACTTCTTCCTCCTTAAGTTAGGTGGGGAGGCGGAGGAGAGAGGGAGAGAGAGGGGGGAGAGGGAGAGAGACAGGGGGAGAGGGAGAGAGAGAGGGGGAGAGGGAGAGAGAGAAAACAAACACGCGAGCTGTCCAGAAGCTGGGCTTACAACCCATGGGGTTTGGGAGCCGAGGTGGCACCTGCTGGCTCTGCTGGCATCGCCTGAGCCCCACGTGGTGCTGGCCTGAGAACTTGCCCAGACTCCATGGTTCCAGATTTGGAAGCAACAGTTAAGCACCCTCCCCGCTCAGGCACGCGCTCACATTCATGATGCAGCGTCACAGCTCTCTGCGTTTGAACTTGTCTGACACCCATGAATCAATGATCTTAGGCAAGGCTGACATCTGGGGTCCCTCCGAGATCCCGCCCGAGGGGTTGAGAAGGAGAGTTTTGTCTTCACTTCCTTCTGGGACCTTTAAAAAAAAAAAAAACAACTGAATTAGTCATTGAGCAATGCGTCATGGTCCCTTGGAGTTCAGTTTTCAGAGAGGTAACTGCTTGCCTCTGTCACCTCTCCAAAGAGGTGCTTTTCTCCTTAAGCCGACATTCCGGCCAGGGTTAGGGCGGAGTCTGAGATTTCTCCCACCCACCTGTCTCTCCTTGGCACCTGGTAGCATCTGTGGCTCCATCCTCCAGTGATGCATGGCAACACCTGACTCAGCCAAGGAGCAGGTACTGATGACACCAGAGGAACAGGAGCTGTGCAGGACATTCTCACCTTAACACTACCAGAGCCTTTCCCATGTGTTGGCTGAGATTAATTAGTTTGGTTTACACAGAGCTTTTTTCCTTTGAGTTTCCGTCACAAAGGGTAGGAGGAGTGTACTCGGTGCCTCCACTTGTCTCCTGGCTTCCAACGCTTGCTCGGGTGTTCCTTCATCCAGTGGTCATCTGTCTGTGTAGGAGCTGCCTCTTTCATATGCATGTCATGCTGCTTTATAAATGTAAACACCTGTTTTGTCTGCAACAGAGAAGGTGGAGAATTTCATACGCTTCTTTCACCTTCAGCCTGGGTTTAGCCGTAAAGCCCGTGTTTAATTTCTGGGAGACATTTGCTTAGTCCACCTGCTCTCCCACCATTGTCAAAGAAAGCTGCTGTCTCCTATGTTGGCTGAGCTCTTCCATCCGTCGCTTCCACCTTGGCTGTCCCGGGCCATTCTGCCTTCACAAACCGTCCCAAGATTGCCCTCAGTCTGTCAGTGCACATAGACCTCAGAAGCCCTTGCCTAACGGTGCTCAGGGGACACAGCCATCCCCAGTGGTCTCCTGGTTGCTAAGTTTAGGGGGGTGCCACCGTGCTTCCAGCCAGTCACTGGGAAGCACTAGGTCACCCTCTCAAACCTTGACAGGCATCAGCAGGGGCACACTCCTGCAGGGACGCAGTGCAGCCTGTGCCATGCTGTGTGGACTTGGAGCTCCAGAACCCCGAGCCAACATAAATCACTGGAAACTTCACCATGTACATAGTGAGAAGTTTGAGGGGGACTGGTGCTATGGTGCAGGAGTCTTGACTGCTCCACTTCCTGTCCAGCTCCCTGCTAATGCACCTGGGAAACAGTGGAGGATGACCCAAGTCCTTGGGCCCCTGCACCCACGTGGGAGACCCGGAGGAAGCTCTTGGCTCCTGGCTTCAGCCTGGCCCAGCCTCGGCCATTGTAGCCATTTGGGGAGTAACCCAGCAGATAGAAGATCTCTCTCTGTCTCTCCTATCTCTCTGTAACTCTTTCAAACAAATAAATAAATCTTTTGGTTTTTTTTTTAAGAAGTCTGAGGAATGTTAGAACAGAAACGGTGGCCGGCGCCGTGGCTCAATAGGCTAATCCTCCACCTTGCGGCACTGGCACACCGGGTTCTAGTCCCGGTCGGGGTGCTGGATTCTGTCCCGGTTGCCCCTCTTCCAGGCCAACTCTCTGCTGTGGCCCGGGAAGGCTGTGGAGGATGGCCCAAGTGCTTGGGCCCTGCACCCCATGGGAGACCAGGAGAAGCACCTGGCTCCTGCCATCTGATGAGCGCGGTGCGCCGGCTGCAGCACGCCAGCTGCGGCAGCCATTGGAGGGTGAACCAACGGCAAAAGGAAGACCTTTCTCTCTGTCTCTCTCTCTCACTGTCCACTCTGCCTGTCCAAAAAAAAAAAAAAAAAAAAAAAGGAACAGAAACAGTCTGTGCAGCTTGTTCTCCAAGTCAGCTTCAGATCGCTCTGTTCTGTTCCTTTCCCCTGGAGCGGACACATCGGTGTTGATTTGTCGGTCACCTTTTCAGTGCTAATTGTTCTCGTGTGCTTTGGGAATATGCTTTGGAGCCTCCTCTCGAGCTGTTCCCTTGTGTTCTCCCCCTGCACCCACCGTAACCCATCAAGGGGCTGTCCCTTACTTCCTACCTCCGTGGACGCTGGCCAGAGTCACGTCTCTGCAGCCAGAGTCTTCGGTCCCTGGCGGTGATGGGATATCCAAGATCTACCACCGGGCCACACCCCGCAGGACCCCAGGCCTGGGTGAGAGGCTGTGTTTCTTCCTCCCCAGGCAGGCAAGTTTTTAAAGCCCCCTTCTAATGCACTGCAGGGGTCTCCCCTCCACATTCCCTGATGCCCAGCAGTCAGCCCGGCTCCAGCCTCACAGAAGCAGGCTAACGGATGCCCGTGTCTACAGTATACTTTCATTTTTATTTTGTTTCTCATCCTCTTTTCTTTTTTTTGGTGAAAGACCCCCCCCCCAATTTTATTGACATATAAGTCACAAATAAAATTATATGTATTTATAATTATGATGTTTTGCTAGTTTGGTGTTTGATACCTTGTGTAATAATCACCACAATTAAACTAATTAATGTGTCCAACACCTTACCTGGCTATCTTTTTGAGTGTGTGTGGTGAAACCATGTAAGGTCCCCTGGTACAGCAACGTTCAAGGGCAATTGTGCCTTGGTTAGGAGATTGGTTCCAGGACCCTCCATGGATGCCAAAATCCACACTGTTCATCTTCCTTAAATAGCAAGGTGTAGGATCTTTACATAACACGTGCACGTCCCCTGTAGATTACAATATGTTAGACAGTGTAAATGCTAAGCAGATAGCTGTTATATATTATCAGTGTTTAGAAAATAATAACAAGAAAAAAAGTCTATACATGGACAGTACAGATGGGATTTCCCCCCAAACCATTTTCATTCTGTGGTTGGTCCACTCCGTGGATGTGGAACCACTGGACACAGAGGCCCAACTGCATCCAACGCGGTCTTGTGGGCTGCAGTCCCCACCTGTGGGTTAGGTCTCCTACCCGACTGGAACTTCGTGTTCCTGGGCCAGTTTCTCCCCGTTTCCCTGCCCTTCAGCCTGGTAACCATCATTCTGCTCTCTGCCTCTGCATGTCCGGCCTTTGCAGACCCCACATGTAAGTGAGATTCTGCAGAATTAGTCTTTGTGGGCCAGGCTTATTTCACTTGGCATGATATCCTCTGGGGTCATCCATGTTCTCACAAATGACAGGATTTCCTTTTTCAAGGCTGAGTAGTATTCCTGTGTGTGGATATGTACATGTGTGTGCATATCACATTCTGTTTAGAATATTTAATCTTGGTTTTGTTTTATCATACAGACACAGAAGAACCCTTATTTGTGACTGTATATTTTTGCTGGGTTTGGAGTGGGAGTGATGGTGGGGATGGGCACTAAATGCCTAAACCTGCAACACCACCTTGCTGGAAGGATTGGGTCTTCCAAAGTCATTTTCACCTAAATTTTCATCCACTGTTGCCAGGTGACATTGGGAGTCTCTGTAGTCCCGCACCAACTTTCTCCAAGTTCCTTGAACTGGTTTGGTGCTTACTCTTGTTTCATGAACTGAACTTGAATTTGTTCTTCCTATCCCAGACCTACTCATATAAAATACCTAGGAACTGTGCATTTTTGTGTGGATGCACCCCTCTCCATGTGTATTCATAGAGCTTGCTTTCTTGGAGGACAAAATGAGAAGCAAATGAAATAGTGGGTAGGGTGCAGCCAAGATAGCACAGTCAGTAAGTGTGGGTTGAATTAGTGAATGGACCAGCGTGCATGCATTTGTTAGATGGAAAGATTATTATTCAGAGTTCTACAGATAACATTAAGTGGGTTGGCGTATGTCTAAGTGGAGGGAAGGATGTTATTTAAAAGCCTATAAAATATGAGTAATTTTAATTTCCTCTTTTTCTCACTGCCCCATTACACTTTCTTCCTGGAACTTTCAAAATAACACATCTCAGAGCCAATGGAGCTAGAAAAAGCTGAACGACTATGTTTTGTCTTTATTGAAAGAGTCCTCTAGCCCTGAGTCTGATTTATTCCACCACTATCTAGAGAGAACCAATTGCTGCAAAGCCTGGGTAGGGAGATGTGAAGCTGAGGACAGGGTAGGTGCACAGACCATCACCAGGAAGAAGGCAGCTCTGGTGGGAAAGTTGGGGTTGGAAGGAGAGCATAGCCTGCAGTCTTTTTTTTTTTTTTTTTAAAGATTTATTTTTTTTTATCTGAAAAGCAGAGTTACAGAGAGGCAGAGAGAAAGAGAGAGGTCTTTCATCCACTGATTCACTCCCCAGATGGCTGCAATGGCCGGAGCTGTGCCGATCCAAAGCCAGGAGCCAGCTGCTTCTTCCGAATCTCCTATGCAGGTGCAGAGGCCTAAGGACTTGAGCCATCTTCTGCTGCTATTCTAGGCCATAGCAAGGAGCTGGATCAGAAATGGAGCAGCTGGGACTTGAACCGGTACCCATATGGGATGCTGGCACTGCAGGCAGTGGCTTTACTCGCTGTGCCACAGTGCTGGCCCCCAGCCTGCATTCTATTATGTGTCATTAGTGTTTGGCATGAGTCAGAAATCAGAAAGTGAATCCTGCCAAAAGGAGTGACAGGTGCTTCGCTCACCATTGCAGGGAATCTGAGATGGAAAGATTTAGAACTAGGTAAGTTTCCATGCAGTTCTATTTCTCACTCTCATCACCCTGCTGTCTCCAGGCTAAGCAAAGGCAGTGTCTGTCCTCTCCCAGGGTCACCTGAAGAGAGTTTATTTGAGCAGGTGATTAGATGCTGTTGTACCCCAGAGAGCCCAGCCTGGCTGGGCCTGGTGCCAGAACCCATGGAGGGGGAGAATTTGCTGAGAGGGAAAAGTGAATCAAAGGTGTAATGTGCAGGTGTTTGTAATTTGCTTAATCCTATTTATTTCTCTCAATTCATCATGTTTTTAATCTTTTTTACATTTTGTTTATTTGAAAGGCAAAGTGGCAGAGAGATGGGGGGAGGGGGATAACAGAGATGTCTTCCATCTGCTGGTTCACCACACACACACACACACACACACACACACACACACACACAATACCCACAATAGCCAGAGCTGGGCCAGGAGCCAGAAACTTCATCCTGGTCTCCCACGTGCATGGCCAAGACCCAAGGAATTGGGAAAATTCTGCTGCCCTTTTAGGCATATTACCAGGAAGCTGGATCAGGAGCAGAAGCACTGTGGCATAGTGGGTAAAGCTGCCGCCTGCAGTGCTGACATCCCATATGGGTGCCGGTTCGAGTCCCAGCTGCTCCACTTCTGATCCAGCTCTTTGCTATGGCCTGGGAAAGCAGTAGAGGATGGCCCAAGTCCATGGGGCCCTGCACCCGTGTCGGAGATGTGGAGGAAGCTCCAGCTCCTGGCTTTGGATTGGCCTAGCTCTGGCTGTTGCAGTGAATTGGAGAGTGAACCATTGGATGGAAGATCTTTCTTTCTGTCTGCCTCTGCCTCTTTGTAAGTCTGCCTTTCAAATAAATAAATGAATCTTAAAAAAAAAAAAAAAAAAAAAAGGGGCAGAGGAGCTGGAATTCAAACTGACCCTGGTTTGGGATGTGGATGTTCCAAGCAGCGGCTTACTCTGCTGTACCCTAATACCCACCCTGTTGTACCTTTTTTTTTTTTTTTTTTTTTTTTTTTTTGAGATTTATTTATTTATTTGAAAGATGGAGTTGCAGAGACAGAGAGAAAGAAGTCTTCCGGCTACTGGTTCACTCCCTAAGTGGCCACAATGGCTAGAGCTGGGATGATCCAAAGCCAGGAGCCTGGAGCTTCCTCCACATCTCCCACATGGTGCAGGGCCCAAGGACTTGGGCCATCCTCTACTGCTTTCCCAGGCCATAGCAGAGAGCTGGATCGGAAGTGGAGCAGCCGGGACTTGAACCGGCACCCAAATGGGATGCCAGCACTTCAGACGGTGGCTTTACCCACTACACCACAGCACTGGCCCCAGGCGGTGTCTCTAACCAGCTGCACCACAGCACCTGCCCCCAAGTCATGTCTTTACAGACACTTGTGAGTATGGGCTGAGGCAGCATCGTAAGATGAACCCATCAAAGGGGAGGGACTCAGAACATCATGGTTGTGTCACATTGTTGTATGATGGTGTTTTCTGTTGCTATAACAAAAAACCTGAGACTGGGTAAAGAAAATCTTAGCCCTTGACATTGAGGCTGGGAGTCCGAGAGCATGGGGCTGGCACCTGCTCAGCTGACGGTGGGAGCCCCGTGCTGCTTCAGCTCATGGTGGGGGCTGATGGGAAGGAGGCACAGGCAGAAGAGTAGCACGAGGAGCAGCCTCGCTCTTGCAGGGACTCATCCTGTCCCACGCCCATGAGAATAACTCCTGCACGGAAGGCTTTGGCCCTCTTGGCCCTCTCATCACCCCTTAAAAGTCCCCTCTCCATGGCCAGCGCCGCGGCTCACTAGGCTAATCCTCCGCCTGTGGCACTGGCACTCCGGGTTCTAGTCCCGGTTGGGGCGCCAGATTCTGTCCCGGTTGCTCCTCTTCCAGGCCAGCTCTCTGCTGTGGCCCAGGAGTGCAGTGGAGGATGGCCTAAGTCCTTGGGCCCTGCACCCGCATGGGAGACCAGGAGGAGGCACCTGGCTCCTGGCTTCAGATGGGCGCAGCGCATTGGCTGTGGCGGCCATTTGCGGGGTGAACCAATGGAAGGAAGCCCTTTCTCTCTCTCTCTCTTTCTCTCTCTCTCTCTCTCTCTCACTCTCTCACTGTCTAACTCTGCCTGGCCAAAAAAAAAAAAAAAAAAAAAAAAAAAAAAAAAAAAATCCCCTCTCCCACCACCGCAGCGGCAGTGGAAATGTTTCAGCATGCGTTTCAGAGGGGACAAGCCGTGTTCGAGCCAGCAGCTGTCACAGGAGATGAGAGGCAACGAGCATCAGCTCTGGAGACAGACAGCCTGGATTTCAATCTCGGGCTTCTTATCCACCCTTGGGCTTTAGGCAGGTCCGGTCTGAGCCTTGATGTCTTACGATGTTGTGTGAATTGCTTGCCTAGCTGCTTGTAGGACATGCTCTGTGTTTGATAAATGAACCGCTCACCTCCCACGAGCAGTGGTTCACCTCCTCACGCAGTGCCGCAAGTGACGGCTTGCCTATGCCATCCATTCAGCTGCGTGTGTTTAGGGGGCTGGGAGCACAAGGCAGAGGTAGACCGCTGGCTTCTGGGACCCCGGGAGTTAAAGCCATCCCATTGTGTCTCTACAGCTCCTAATACCCTGTGCACGGTCCTTTGGAGTCTTGAAACAAACCCGTGAGGTCTGTGTTAATCTGCTACACCGCAGAAAGAAAAGATCACCTGGAGGTTTTCTCCAGCTCGCTGAGAGGGGCCAGGTCACTGTCTGTTTGGAGAGTCCTCAGAAGTTAGTTCATGCTCTGGGTGCCTTGTGTCCAAATGAGTGTGAAACAAGCCTCCATCGGCCAGCAAACACCTCTGAGTTCAAGGTCAAGAGCACATGGATGATTGAGGCCACTCAGGGGAGGCTATTTGCCGGCAGCTGATTTTTTTTCTAGTGGAGCCAACAGAGAAAAATAATTAGCAATACATTTCTGTCTTATTTATCTGGAGTCCCGATCTCCTAATAGCCGACCTTTTGGCGGTGCGCTGGTTGTGATGTTACATCCTGAAGGCAGGAAGAGTGGAGGAAGAGGACTCGATTCGCAGCATTTTTCTCGTCTGAGGAAGTTGGAGGGAGGCAGGGAGGAAAAAAAGGGAAGAAAGGGAGATTTGATGTTGGAAGAGTCAGCTAAAGAGGCACATTCGGGGTGTCAGGGCTTCTCAGGTCTAAGCAAGGAAGGAAGGTGTGGGATGGAAGGAGGTTGAGGAGGGTGGCTTTGTCCTTCTCCGTGGCCGCAGGTGACAGACTGCCGGCTCCGTCTCACGTGCTGAACTCACAGACGCTGGAAGTCACTGGAGCAGCTGCTCTGCAGCTGCCGCCCGAGAAGCAGAGCAGACACATCAGGGTGCGCCTGAGAAATCCCACCTGGATGAAAGCTAGCGAGGGGCCTTAAGCAAACAGGGTATTTTTTCATGGTGGGCGGTGGCCCCTGTGTAGGACCCAGGGAGACTGTGCCCTGACCCAGAGGCTTTGGTTGGCAGCGTGACTTAGCTGTTGTGCAGTTGCTGGAATGTTCTTGAGAAGCTCTGGAGGCCAAGATGAACTGAACTCAGAACCTGTTTCCTGGAGGGGAGAAAGTCTACTTCCGTCACTTGCTGAAGTTCAAGTACTGAAGGCTCAGGCAGGACAGTGTGAGAGTAGGACAGAGGTGAACGGGAGGCTTCCCTGAAATGAGTAGGGTAGGGTGATCCTACCCCTGTAGGATCTGTCACCCCTGGCCCACCGTCGGGTCCAGTCATGCGTCTCCTGCACCTGCTCACAAGCCCGTGTCCCAGCTAAAAGCACCTGCTCTCTGTTCCTCCCCCTGGGGAACCCACACTCCTGGCTCGTTCCAGCCCGGTGGTCTCACTTGCCCCGTGTGGTGGGCTGCATGGTGGCTCACTGCAACATACATCTGCCTGCTGACCCTCAGAACTGCGTCACCTTATTTAGGAAAAGGGCCTTGGCAGGTGTCATTCATTTAATTATCCTGGGATGAGGAGACCATCCCGGATTATCCTGGGGCCCCCAAATTCACTGTCCTTAGTCCTTATAAGAAATACACGGCGGGGGGAGGGGCTGTGAAGGGGGAGGCAGAGACGGCAGTGATGCAGCTGCAGTGATGCAAGGCAGGGAAGGCCCCACGGCGCCGACAGCCCCAGAAACTGGCAGAGGCATCGCAGGTCTCCCCGGGAGCCTCTGCAGAGGGCAGGCCCTGCCAGTGCCTCCAAGGTTGATTCTGGCTTTCGGAACTGTTTGAGAATCCATTTCAGTGGTGTTGAGTCACGAAGTTGGTGATAATTTATCAGGATAGCCTTGGGAAATGAACGCACTCTGCTTCCTGCCCTGCATCAATTTTCCTCTGAGTCCCAGCTGCGGCCCCTAGTCCTGGCTAAGGCAGATGGAGCCATTGGTGGCGTGTCTGCCTGAGCTCCTGCCCCAGGTTTCTTTGAATAGTGCCCCCCCTTTCTATTTCTATTTCTTTTTCTTTTCTTTTCTTTTTTTTTCTTTTTTTGCCAGGCAGAGTTAGAGAGAGACACAGAGTTATAGACAGTGAGAGAGACAGAGAGAAAGGTCTTCCTTCCATTGGTTCACTCCCCAAATGGCCGCCATGGCCGATGCGCTGCGCCGATCAGAAGCCAGGAGCCAGGTGCCTCCTCCTGGTCTCCCATGGGGTGCAGGGCCCAAGGACCTGGGCCATCCTCCACTGCACTCCCGGGCCACAGCAGAGAGCTGGCCTGGAAGAGGGGCAACCGGGACAGAATCCGGCGCCCCAACCGGGACTAGAACCCGGAGTGCCGGCGCCACAGGCGGAGGATTAGCCAAGTGAGCCACAGCACCGGCCAAAGAGATACCTTGAATAGTGCCCCCCACATTTTTTTAAAGATTTATTTATTTATTTGAAAGTCAGAGTTAGAGAGAGGAGAGGCAGAGGGAGGGAGGGAGGGAGGAGTCTTCCCTCTGCTGATTCACTCCCCAATTGACCACAACAGCTGGAGCTGTCCCCATCCAAAGCCAGAAGCCAGGAGCTTCCTCTGGGTCTCCCACATGGGTGCAATGGCACCCCCTTTTAAAAAGGTTTACTTGTTTGATAGAGTGAGAGAGAGATCTTCTATCCACTGGTTCATTCCCCAAATGGCTGCAGCAACCAGGGCCAGACCAGGCTAAAGCCAAGAGCCAGTAGCTCCATCTGGGGCTCCCACGTGAGTGGCAGGGGCCCAAGTACCTGGGTCATCATCTGCTGCCTTCCGAGGTGCATTTGGCAGGAAGCTAGATCAGAAGTGGAGCAGCCACTCCAACTGGCACTCTGATATGAGATGCCCTTGTTGTAAGCAGTGGCCTAACCCATTGCACCACAATGCCAGCCCCTAAATCTTCCATTTGGGCATTTAGAAATATCTGACCTGGTGATGTCTCTTTCTTTTCAATGCATATCAACACCTTGAGGCCAGCCAATGGGCTGATACTGCCCTTCGAACGCTGAGTAAGGACAACCCCATTAAGGAGAAGTCAATCATGACCTGGGCTGCAACGGATCCAACCCCGAGGTTATTTATTCTTTGACGTTGGACTGAGACCCTGGGCAACTCTCCAGCCTTAGTCCACCCTTGGGTTCCACTGCATGGCAGTTTGATCTGGTCCAACTGCTTTGGAGCTCCCATGTCCTAGCTGCAGAGTAGGTATACTAGGACTTCGAGTATGGAATCACTTCGAGGGTCATCTGCTGTTCAGTAAGTGCCAATGGTTACTTTCACCACTGTCATCGCTACCATGATTGAAACATGCAAATGGCCTGGACTGGGTGGGTGACATCTGTGGTTGGGGGTCACCCTGGTGGTCACACCTGCAGAGCGGAGCATTGTGTGCAGAGAACAGTGCCAAAAGAATGCTGCTCATGGCCTGCAGTTGCCTGATAGAACTGCAGGGGTGGGGACATTCTTATTTGAAAGAGCTATGCAGAGAGGCAAAGACAGAGAGGGAGAGACAGAGAGAGGTCTTCTATCTGCTGGTTCACTCCCCAGTTGGCTGCAACAGCCGGAGATGTGCCGATCCAAAGCCAGGAACCAGGAGCTTCTTCTGGGCCCCTGTAGCCTTGTGGGAGACCCAAAGGACTTGGGCCATCTGCCACCGCTTTCCCAGGCCGTAGCAGAGAGCTGGATCGGAAGTGGAGCAGTTGGGACTTGAACCAGCACCCATATGGAATGCTGGCAATGCAGACGGCGGCTTTACCCGCTACACCACAGCGCCAGCCCCATCTGGATATCTATAACATCCTTTGCGGGCCATACAAAATGATTGACTTGAAAATAAGCCTGCTTTAGATTTATTGGATTTGGAGTGCTGCCTGTGATTGCCTTGACAGGGTTAGACCTGATGATTCTGTGGGCTTTATACAGCCCGAGGGTTGGGCATTCCCCATCCCTGAATTAGGAGAATATGAAGGACCTTCAAAAGCTTGGTGGAAAATGCATGATAAAATTATGTGAGAGATGCCAAATTTTTTGCATCTGCATTGAGTATCTTTTAATACTGTTTTCCATGAAGTTTTTGAAATAACCTTCATCTTCAACAAATATTAATGACCTCTAAATATGTATGAGGACCTTAAACCGTGCCACAGATGCTGCATGAGCCACCAACACTCCTGTGCGTTAAAGGTTTTTATTAAAATGGTTCTAATTATGAATCCATCCACGGTCAGTGCACTTGGAAAGCCACGATGGGTGTGACCTCAGGTGCAGCCGCCAACAGCTCCCATGGGGGTCATCCCCCCAACACACACACTTACCTCGTCAGTGTTAGCTGAGACTGGGTGTGCATTCTACCATCGTCTTGAGCTCCACTTGGCTGGGCTCCAGCAGTTTTGGTGTGTGTGGCCTGGCCAGCTAGGCAGACCTGACGAATGCAGGGGCCTGGACACCTAGGTGCTCGCTTCCCCAGCCCTGGCCCAGGATTGGCAAGGCACACTTCTGTGTGTGCAGGGCGGGAAAGGACAGAGACCACTGGCAGGCGATGGCTCCTCTCCACGTGGCTTCTTTTTCTCTAATCTGCTCAGGCAGATCTGCAAGTCAGTGGCTCCTACACTGAAGGTAATGCTCCTGTTTGAACCTGTGTTGGAAGATGTTGGGTCCGCTCTTGCACAGAGCAGCCATACCATTTTTGTCATTCTTCACTGAGCTAATCATTGATCCGGCGTGGGTCCTTTGTGCAGAACTGGTTCTGCCCTTGGATCTGTCAAATCAGATCTCGGTTCTTCCAAACAGCCCAGTCTTCTTGAACATGGCTACTCTCAGTGGACTGTGGTCCAGCAGTAGCAGGTGCAGAGTCTCGGGCCTTCCCGCCAAGGTCTCCACCTGGTTGGTATGAACGTTACAGTTTAAGAAGTTTCGAATTTGACCTTCTACGTCACTGCTCCCCAACTCACTTTTTTTTTTTTTTTTGTAAATTGCTATTGCTATCAGACCTGCAGGGGCTCAACAAATCTTAGCTGAGAAAGAAACGTTTAACCCAAAGCTACGGCTACCACCCTCAGTGACTGAAATAAAGTGCAGAATTGCTCCGACCCCAAGGTTGTCATTCTACTACCTGGGAATCTGGTGATAAATATTCCCGTGTATCTGTAGTATAATCAGGACAGGTAACAGTGAGGATCCTTTAGGAGGTCATGGATGCCTTTGAAATCACTAACAACAGCTTGAGTTATGCTCAGCTAAATTTCATGCTGGGTGTTGCCTGGTGATTTTTACAAGACTGTCATGAGAACGGCTCACTGCAGCCGTCCAGTTGGGGTGGCCACAGCGCTTCCTTCTGCAGGAAGAGTGAAAGCTTCAATCATTTCCCATGTCCAGCATCACTGCCAGGACAGGGACTGAAATTCTGCGTGTGAGAGACGTGCGCGGTGCAGACAGCTGTGCTGGAGGGAAGCGCTTTCAATGCGTGCACTCAGCAATATGGAAATGCGCTTGGCCAGCCCACGAGGAGGAAGGGAAGAAACGCTTAGTTGCCTTTCCAACCACAAAGCAGCTTTCTATTTTGGGTACTTTTGAGACATTCAGAAAAAACAGACCAAATTTAATGCCAGATGCCAGTGCCAGACGGTCTTCAATTAAACTCAAGCAAAAACCCCAGGAAGCCACTTTCCCGAGCCCCGTCGTCTTTTTCTCCCCATCTCTTCCTCTCGGTGACCTTTGGTCCCATCGTGTGGGCTGAGTTGGCTCTTCAGGAGCCCAAGTCCACCTCTGCTGTGTCGGTCAGGGTCTTCAGCTCAAAGGGCTCGCCCTGCTCCCCTGTCTCCAGGTATGTGGATGACAGCAGGGACCACTCCCTCAGACCTGGTCTTTTGTGCCAAAAGAAACCAGCGTTCCTATTTTCTTTTCTGTCCTGAGTGCCATTTCATTCTCATCAAGGACACAGTGTTAAAGTTCTGCCCCACAGGGCCAGTGTCATGCAGCCGCTTGACATGCAATGCTGGCATCCCATATTGGAGTGTTGATTTGAGCTCTGGTTGTACCACTTCTGATCCAGCTCCCTGCTAATGCACCTGGGAAGCCAGTGGGACATGGTCCAAATGCCTGAGCCCTTGCCACTCATGTGGGAGACCCGGATGGATTTCCTGGCTCCCAACTTCAGCCTGGCCTAGCCCTAGCTCATGAAGCCATTTGGGGAGCAAATCAATGGAAGGAATACCTCTCTCTTTCTCTCTCTGTGTGTGTGTGTCTGCTGCTGCTCTGCCTTTTAAATAAATAAATAAAACTTAAAAAAAAAATTCTAACCCCTGAGGGTTCTGTAAAGCCCTTTATAAAATTTATTTATTTATTTATTTATTTATTTTGGCAGGCAGAGTGGATAGTGAGAGAGAGAGACAGAGAGAAAGGTCCTCCTTTGCCGTTGGTTCACCCTCCAATGGCTGCTGCGGCCGGTGCGCTGCAGCCGGTGCACCGCGCTGATCCGAAGGCAGGAGCCAGGTGCTTCTCCTGGTCTCCCATGGGGTGCAGGGCCCAAGCACCTGGGCCATCCTCCACTGCCTTCCCGGGCCACAGCAGAGAGCTGGCCTGGAAGAGGGGCAACCCGGACAGAATCTGGCGCCCCGACTGGGACTAGAACCCGGTGTGCCGGCGCCGCAAGGCAGAGGATTAGCCTGTTGAGCCACGGCGCCGGCCTCATGCTATTTCATTATATGTATATATTATGCAACATCCACTCAGGTTAATATATTTATCCTTTCAAGCATTCACTGCTTCTCCTTGGTGAGAACATCTAAAGATCCCATCTTCTAATTTTTTAAAATAGGGAAGTACACAGTACCTTATGGTTATCTACCTCCACCCTACTGAGCAAGAGAATCCTACAGAAAGCCCTGTTATACCCCTTGCTCCTCTGGCTCATTGAGTAGGTTTAAGGGTGCTTCAAAAAGTTTGTGGAAAGTGAAACTAAAAGATAGTTGATTCTGTACAAAAATGTCTTGAAATTCATGCATACAAGGGATATTCACAAAGTTCATGAAAAATGCATGTTATAAAAACTCAGAGGGGCCAACACTGTGGCACAGCCACACTGTAAGCCACCACTTAGGATGCCAGGATCCCATGTTGGAGCACTGGTTGAGTCTGCTGCTCCACTTCCCATCCAGCTCCCTGCTCCTGAGACTGGGAAGGCGACAGAAAACAGTCTGAGTGCTTGGGTCCCTGCCACCCACGTGGGAGACCCGGATCGAGCTTTGGCCTGGCCACGTCCTGGCTGGTGTGGGCATTTGGGGAGTGAACCAGCAAATGGGAGCTCCATGTGTCTGGTTCTTTGTCTCTGTCTCTGTCTCTCTCTCTCTCTCTCTCCTCTCTGTCACAAATAAGAAAACATTGTATATAATTTCTACTGTCAGGTGGCCTTGCCAACCAGTAGAATCATAACATTGGGAAGATGTGTAATTCTTTTTTAAAAAAAGATTGATTGATTTATTTGAAAGTCAGAGTTACACAGAGAGGAGAGGCAGAGAGAGAGAGAAAGAAGTCTTCCCTCTGCTGGTTCACTCCCCAGATGCCTGCAATGGCTGGAGCTGCACCAATCCGGAGGCAGGAGCCAGGAGCTTCTTCCAGGTCTTTCACATGGGTGCAGGAGCCCAAGGACTTGGGCCATCTTCTACTGCTTTCCCAGGCCATAGCAGAGAGCTGGATCAGAAGTGGAGCAGCCAGGTTTTGAATCAGCACCCATATGGGATGCCGGTGCTTCAGGCCAGGGTGTTAACCCGCTGCGCCACAGCATTGGCCCCGTTATGTAATTCTGTCTTCTACTTCTGCATTCATGAAGTAAGACTACTAACAAGTCCAACCATGTAGGCTTGTGCAAGGAGCAAGTGTGATAATGTAAGCATAGTGTTTAGCACACTGACAGATTATCATCCCAAATGCTGCAGACAAGAAGTGTTTCAGGGTTCCGAATTTTTTTTTTTTTTTTTTTTTGGTTTTGGAATATCTGTTGTACATGTAACTTAAGATATATCAGGGATGAGACCCAACTCTGAACACGTTTCATATAGACCTTATGTGCATAGCCTGGAGGTAATTTTCAACAATATTTTTAGTGCCCCTCTGTTTTGACTGAGACCTCTTACCTATTCCAAGTGTGTGGAATTTTCCACTCGTGGCCTCATGTTGGCACTCAAAATGTTTGAATTTTGGAGCATTTCAGATCTACAGTTTCTAGACTCGCTCCACTCAGCCTGGTTCAGGTGCTGACTGGAGAGTCGGGAAGAGCCATGGCTCACAGACGTGTTGAAGGTGGAACCACGAAAGCCTACCTGTAGGAAGATACCAAAGCCCTTGCAATTTTCAGAGTGACTTCACACGCGCCAGGCCCTGGGCACGTTTTCTTTCTCCCAGTGATACACAGCATCTGTGCCAGGTTCCTCCCTTCTTAACCTCATCCTCCCCTTAACCAGCATCCCTTACTCTCAGCGATATTTGAAGACCCCTTTTACTGTGTCTGAATGAAAGTTGCTAAATTTATGTGTTTGCATACATAATTTTGAAAATATCAAACTTTAAAGGAAAATTCAAAGAATGTGGTTAACATTAAAATGTGCTAGGGGCAGGCTTTCAGTGCAGTGGTTAAAATGCAGCTTACGATGCCCGCCTCCCCTCTGGAGAGCCTGGGTTTTAGTCCTGGTTTTGCCCCCTTTCCCAGCTTCTTGCTAATGTGCATCCTGCAAGGCAGCAGTGATGGCCCAAGTACCTGAGTCCCTGCCATCCGCACAGGAGACCTGGGCGGAGTTTCAGGCTCCTGATTCTGTGCTAGTCCTTCTCCCGGCTGTTGTAAACACTTGGGGAGTGAGCCAGAGGGTGGAAGAACTCTCTGTATCTGTCTGTCTGTCTCTCTCTCCCCTCCCCCTGAATTTCTTTGCCTTTCAAATAAAAATAAGTAAATAAATATTTTAAATACACATTTTATTATGTAAATGCCCAGACATGACTACACCAGAAGACATAGTGGAGTAGTTGGGCAGAATGTGAGTGACAGTTACTGACCAGATGATGTAGGCACGTTGTGTTAATAACTCAAGTGGCAAGGCCATTTGTGATGTTCTCTCCAGGGGTGGGTGACATTGGTGAAGTTCAAAAAAGAACAGGGTGCATAGTCTTCTCTTAGTTATTAAGTTACTTTCATTCCTGAGAACTGACAGTGTATACAAACCATGCAGACATCCTCATTATACGTGTGACACCGAGGTCAGTGCCACCTTCAAGTCATTTTAAGCAGATTTTCACTTACAAAAATGTCTGATGGCACTTTGCAAAGCCTCTCGGGGATGTGGGACACCTGGCATTCCTGCCTCCTGTCCGTGCGATGCCAGAGGACCCCCCCCCACACACACACTGTGACGGCCAGAGGCATCCCTGTACCCCCAGCTCTGAGGGAGCAGCCCCATCCCAGCGGGAACCAGCGGCCTGGGTGACGTTGGCTGTTAGGTTTGAGTCACATAACTCGCGGCTGGTGGCAGACGTGGGAGGACCTGGATGCCGTGCCCAGGAGAGGAGCTGGCTGTATAGCTTTCTTCCATCCAGGGGAGCCGTCGTTCTCCCAAATGGTTAGCTCTCACTTTTCCAACCTGCTCACCATTTCAAATCGTGAGCCCTGGTAGGGGATAAAATGAGAAAGACAGATAATTTATAGGGGGCAAAGAATGCAAACCCTTTTTGGCTTATTATGTTAGGGGCCAACAGATCCAGTCTACCTTGGCTCATTGATAGGCGTCCACGTTCTGGGTCTGCGATGGTTGGGAGCCATCTCGTTCTAACATGAAACAGTTTTGAAGTTTAATTCTTGTCTCCCTTTAAACTCTTGGTCTGCTCGCAGCCCAGCCTTTCTCCTTTCCCGGTTGGTGAAGTGCACAGTCGCAGCTAATCCCTCCTGGCATTTGCCTTGCACACAGTGGAGCGGGCCCAGCCGATGTGCCTGATTGTTCAGTATTAGCACGCTGCAGGCTGCCTTCTGCTGGGGAGTCTTTAAGCAAATAAACCCAAAGGGCAAGCTCCCAAACCCAAGCATCTCGAGCCTTGGACTTTTCCTTTAGTGACACCCACACACATCCCGTGATTCACAAATAGGGTGTGCTGTAGCTAATTTGTCAACAGCGATTTGTCCTAAAGATACCAGGCGCACTTCAAAGGCATGCTAGATTATAATGTCCCAAGGCCATAATTCTGTGCGCAGCCTTATCCTAAGACAAAGCGTCTTTGTTGGCCAGTCAGGTGCACACTGTTATCAGGGCAGCAGCTGGGGGCTTGTGAGAAAATCAGAAGTAAAGCAGACCCTATGAATGCTCAGGGAACCTGTTGCAGGGCTGGGAATACTCATCTATGTTACAAGTGCTGAGCACAGAAAAGAGAGGGTGGGATGCTGATGGAGTCTTCGGGCGGCTGGCAGTTTGCTCTGGGGGAGGTGGATTGGACTTTCAGACTTGAGGACCTTGAAGATGCATTAACGCTTAGACAGGTAAACCACTTTAACTGTTGAGGACTGATTTTCTGAGGGAAGTGTCCTTCCCATCTCTTAATCATGTGCCCTCTCCAGTTTCTGCAGAGCTGACTTTGCATAGTTGTGATAATTGACATAAAGAGATAGCCTTCAACATCGCGACCTTTCTGGAAAAGAGCTCTCTCATTTAAAACCTGATCCTTTCTTCTAAGCTTTCCTTCTGTCCATGGAGGAAGTCCTTTCACGTCACCATGATGTTTCAAAACTCTGGGGTGCCTTTGACTCAAGTTAAGGTGCAGTCACCCAGAAGGCAGGTCTGTGAGGACCTGTGTAACGAGTTCAGTTGTACAGTGGGAAAGGGTTCCTGTTACCAGGTGAGTCCCAGGTGTTAACTTGAGGACAGCATAGGAGCTGTCAGGGCCTCCCAAGGCTCCCTGTGTGGTCTGTGCTGGCCTCATTAGACTGTGTGTGGGGACTTAGGGCTCCCTGCTGCTGGCCTGGACTAAGTATCTCCTAGCACTTCAGATCTCTGCTCTGCCTGCCTAGAGGCTGGAGCCTTTTGGTAGAACATCTTAGTCAACGTGGAATTTTGGACAGAATGACACATTTGCAAAATTTAATGACCACGTGTTGGAAATATATCTGATCTGGATGAAGGTTTCTGGGTGCATATGTGTATATGTGTGTATATAGTCATTGAGTTGTAGTTTTAAGGTGTGTACATGTCATATATGTTATATCTCAATTAAAAATGTAAAAATAATTGGGGTTGGCATTGTGGTGTAGCAGGTGAAGCCTCTGTGATGCTGGCATCCCATATGGGTGCCAGTTCAAGTCCTGGCTGCTCCACTTCTGATCCAGCTCCTTGCTAATGGGCCAGGGAAAAGCAATGAAAGATGGCCCAAATACTTGGGCCCCTGTACCCATGTGGGAGACCTGGAGGAAGCTCCTGGCTCCTGGCTTCAGTCTGGCCCAGCCCTGGCTGTTGCAGCCATATGGAAACTGAACCAGTGGATAGAAGATCTCTCTGTCTCTCCTTCTCTCTCTCTGTAACTCTGAGTTTCAAATAAATAAATAAATTTTTATTAAAAATATAAAAATAATAACAGTAAAACTCAACTATCCCAATCATGGGAGGATTGTCAATTTTGATTCATCCTGGAGGTAGTTTAGCAAGGGTTTATGCATTTTTGGACACTCTGAAATAACTTTTCAGAAATTTAATGTTTTTCTTTTAAAATTCTTTAGCAGTTGAAATGACCAAAATGGCCAATAAGGGAAGATTAATTGTAATAACTGTTTTTTTCTTTTCAAAACTGGGCACAGTTTAGTAGAATAATAGCTGGCCAAAGGAGAAAAATTTTTGAAACCCAAAAAAGGGATGGAGGAATGGAATTTTCTGGACAAAGAGGATGAAAATACTTGCTATACAACCATTCTCTGATGCTTCAAGATTTCTGAAGTTTAAATACCTAAAATGTGAAGATATTAATCTTTAGCTAACTCACTATTTTGATCTAGCTGTCATGTTTCGTGTTTATTCCCTTGTATCCACTCTCATATTTTTCAGCTAATTCTTTTTTTTTTTAAAGATTTATTTATTTATTTGAAAAGCAGACTTACAGAGAGGGAGAGGCAGAGGCAGAGAAAGAGAGAGAGATCTTCCATCTGATGTTTCACTTCCCAAATGACTACAACAGCCAAGGCTGGGCCAGATCGAAGCCAAGAGCCAGAATCTTCATCCCGGTCTCCCAAGTGGGTGCAGGGACCCAAGCACTTGAGCCATCTCTGCTGCTTTCCCTAGGCATCAGCAGGGAGCCGGATCAGAAGTGGAGCAGCCGGGACTTGAACCGGCACCTGTATGGATGGGGTGGTGGCGCTGCAGGCAGCTGCTTGACATGCTGCACTACAGCACCAGCCCCTCAGCTAATTCTTAAACCAACCCTCACCCGCGCACACACACACACACACACAACTTCTGACCTGAAATTGGTAGTGTTCGGTTAGCCTTCGGATGAAGCCCAGCAGTGCGTGAACAATGACTGCATGATGGCAAAGTGAACAAAAGCAGAACTTGCAGTAGAATCTTCCCTTTCGGCCGTGGTTGCGGGAGTTCAGACACTAAGGAGAGCGAAGTGCCGGTCCAGGGAGAGCTTTCAAGAAAATCCAATTTGATGTCACTCCATGATCACATTACATCTAGAAAGTGCAGGGGCTGAACGGCAATTAAATTTGCATTTCCTAGCCGGCGCCGTGGCTCAATAGGCTAATCCTCCACCTTGCGGCGCCGGCACACCGGGTTCTAGTCCCGGTTGGGGCGCCGGATTCTGTCCCGGTTGCCCCTCTTTCTGGCCAGCTCTCTGCTATGGCCAGGGAGTGCAGTGGAGGATGGCCCAGGTGCTTGGGCCCTGCACCCCATGGGAGACCAGGAAAAGCACCTGGCTCCTGGCTCCTGCCAGGATCAGCGCGGTGCGCCGGCTGCAGCGGCGGCCATTGGAGGGTGAACCAGCGGCAAAAGGAAGACCTTTCTCTCTGTCTCTCTCTCTCACTGTCCACTCTGCCTGTCAAAAAAAAAAAAATAAAATAAAAAAATAAAAAAAGACCTTTCTCTCTGTCTCTCGCTCTCACTGTCCACTCTGCCTGTCAAAAAAAAAAAAAAAAAAAAAAAAAAATTTGCATTTCCTCTCCCCAGCCAAGCCAGCCAGGCTGGCCACCTCCCAGGCAGTTGCAGATAGCGTGGAGTGCTTCGTAACGTCATTATGTTTTCTGAAAGAGTGACGTTGAACATGAACTCTTGTGTTGGAACAGGACAGCTGGGAAGTGGTGGAAGGCCTGAGGGGGGAGATGACCTACACCCAGGAGCCGCCCATCCAGAAAGGATTTTTGCTGAAAAAGAGGAAATGGCCCTTAAAAGGCTGGCACAAGGTAAGACATGGACCCCGGCCTCCCTTTGGCTCCTATCTACCTGCAAGACCCTTTTGTGTACCCGGCTCTGAGACTCTGACCTGTCATTTGGTGCCGACACTTGAGATGAGAGGGACAGCATTTCAGTGCAGTGTCTTAATGAGCCATCCTCTCTTCCCCAGAGGTTCTTCTATCTGGACAAAGGAATCTTGAAATACGCCAAGAGCCAAACTGACGTAAGTGTCCCTGTTGGTGCAAAGTACTACGAGGAATTGTAAAGGCTGGTGTCCATCTGAGCCCTTCTGTTCACTGAACTGAAACCTTGGTGGCTCCTGTCTTCTCTGGGGGGAACAGCAGGGCTGGCTCCCCAGTGTCTTGGTGCCGAGTGCTAGAAGGACTCAGCTCACCTGCCAGGTGGAGCGCCAGGGGCTCCTCCACTACCCCACTGAGTATCCAAAGAATGTTTTGGTCCCAAGGTTGTGCTCAGGGGTTCACTGGCTGGGAGAAGATACCTTTGCTGGTGGCGTGACCTGCTTTCTCCTTGATGCCCCCGATCCTCAGTCTTCTCATCTGTAGCATGGGGAGAGTGCTTCCTATCCCACGGATTGAGAAAGAGGGTGCAGTGTACCGGCACACACCAGGGACGTGACAAGCAGCAGCGTTTGTGTTTACTGCTGGTGGATGTGGAAGGAGAGGGGAGAGGACGGGATCGCCTGGGATATCACTTTAACCCCGTGGTTCTCAAGCGGCCGCTTGGCGCCCTGCAGGTGGAGAGGGAGAAGCTGCACGGCTGCATTGATGTGGGTCTGTCAGTGATGTCTGTGAAGAAGTCGTCCAAATGCATCGACCTGGACACCGAGGAGCACATCTACCACCTGAAGGTGAGGCTGCGCCCGGGCCTCGGGGCTGCCGGGAGGGGTTGTCAGCGGCTGCCCGTGGACCGCTGCCCGTGGGTGTTCCGCCAGCGTGAACGTGTGAAGATCTTCATGGCCATCGTGTTTCTGATGGACACCACTGCTGTTTGGCCACAATAGTTCTGCATGTGCAGGATGTCCCATGCACTGCTGAAAAGCTTAGCATCCTGCTGCCTCGTCCCTTCTCCCCCAGCGCCCTTTGTGTGTCCATCCCTGCCCTCTTCAGGCAGATGTACCATCTGTGGTGAAGAACCATTTACCCTAGCATAGAACGTGTGTCCTGAAATGCAGTGTAATGGTTAGTCTGTGGGAACCTAACTGTATGGGATTCCATTAAAGTTTCCATCTTCTAGTGAAAGGTTTTCCCCTAGGAAGTTTTCCCCGAAAGTGTGGGTCTCCAGAGAGTACATCTCACAGCTGTTTACTGTCTTGTGCATACTTGTGCAATCCCTCCTACAGGTGGTCTAGATCATTAGAAGCAGGAAGAATGAGATCCAGATCTGGTTCACATCTTTTTTTTTTTTTTAAAGATTGTTATTATTCATTTTAGAGATAGAGTTACAGACAGAGGGGGAGTCAGAGAATGGTCTTTCATTCACTGGTTCACTTCCCAAATGGCCGGAGCTGGGCTGATCCAAAGCCATGAGGTTCTGCTGGGTCTCCCATGTGGGTGCAAGGGCTCAAGCACGTGGGCCATCTTCTACTGCTTTGCTTTGTCTCAGGCCATAGCAGAGAGCTGGGAAGAGGAGCAGCTGGGATATGAACCAACACCCATATGGGATGTCGGCACTGTAGGTGGAGGCTTGGCCCACTATGCCACAGCGCCGGCCCCTGGTTCACATCTTGACATGGCTACCTGCTCATTTGAACTCTGGCAAATTATTTAATCACTGAAAGTCTCATTTTTTTTGCCTAAAAAAATGAAAAGTAATGAGCATGCTAGTCTTGTCAGACTGCATGTGGAGACTTGACATAATGGCTGGCCCATAATACACTTGGTAAGTTTACTTATTGTACATAAACAGTGCCTGAGCGATGAGGTGGTACCCAAGTGATAGAAATTCATTGAAAAAATGCTCAAACTCTTTTCTTCCATGAGCAGACTACATGGGATATTGAGAATGAGGGCTGACGGTTAGGGAAAGGAAGGCACAAGGTCGAGCTCTGTGTCATAACCTACCCCGTCCCGTCCATGGTGTGTGTGTGTGTGTGTGTGTGTGTGTGGACCCAGCAGCACGGACTTGACACATGCGTGTGTGGTTGGTGGCATGGACGAGACGGACAAATCCACACCCTCTGCCCGACTAACCCTGCCCCTCTGGGTGTGCTCAGTGGTGCAGAAGCCGGATTTCTCAGTCTGGGTGCTGCCAATCGTGGGCTCGGTAATGCCTTGTTGTGGGGACTGCCCTGGGCATCGTAGGATGGTGGGGCAGTGGCCCTGGCCTCTCCCACTAGACCCTAGAGCATCCTTCCCCAGTGGTGACAACCAGAAATATCTCCAGACCATCCCCCAGAGTCCCCTGGGGGGCAAAATCATCCCTGATTGTGAACAGTCTGTGGGAAGCAAAGGAGGGAAAAGCCTGTGGTCGTTAAGAGGAGGAATTAGGAAGCCGTACTAGCCCCGCCTCCCCTCCCCTCCCCCACCCCCCATCTCAAAGGTCAGTCTCCCCCAGAATTTAGATTATTTCCTGCCTGTACTTCCAGTGGCTCTTAGTTCTGTGTTTTGACAGAGTCAGGAAATAATAGGTTCTTATCTATCCACTATTCTAGTTAACGGAATAAAAGCAATTTTGAATTCCTAGCTTTTAAAGAATTAGAATGCCTTAACATAGGTGGCGTACTTAAGATCATGATTAGCAGAGTTTCTTGTCTGTGGGGTTCCCTTCGTGTGCTGTTTGGTGTCCTGCTCCTTTTCCTGACCGTCAGCCGTGACAGCCACTGTGGGCGAGTACGGGTGCTCGGGGCTTCCAGTTCAGAGCCTCAGGGTCAGGCAGTGTCAGTGTAAGATGCGGGCCATCCACGGCCATTCTCTTCTAGAAATGAGTGGTCTCGGCCGTAGAGGAGAAAGTGGCTGTCCACCCACCATGGCAGAGCGGCCCGAGGGGCTGGGACCGCACCCTGGTCAGTTATTCAACAAGCCCTTCCATGCTTCCACTTTGTTTAACCAGCAGAGGACGAGTCGGGATATATTCTTGGGCACTGATCTTTAAGGGCTTCTGGAAATAGATCAGTGCCGAGAAGATTCCTGTAAAATTCCTCTCCAGCACAGCTGGGAAATGCAGTGCGTTCCAGGAACGTAATTGAGGGGAGGCGAATAGAAGTGAGTCTTTTCTTCCTGTAAGTGACACATGCAGTGGCACCTGTCTTCTTGGTGTTTACCCGGTCAACACAAGGGCCCACCTAACAGTTTCTCAGTGCACGCCGCTGCTGCCATTTGCTGGCACGTCACTGTTCCGAGCTGTGTCCTTAGTAAAGCTTGACCTGGATTTCGTCTTGGAAGTCAGTCGTACATGCATCTTTGGGGTTATTTTAAATTGCAGCTTCCTAGGTCTTTGTGGCCTAATATACAGAGATCTGTCATTTTCTCTGTGAAAATATTAGTACCGTAGTTCCCCCACGTATCCTTTTCCATGGTGTTAGTTGCCCCGGCCCATGGGGTAATCAACTAGGACACGAGGAGGGCAGACCTGAATGGAGAGACAAACCAGACACGAGAAGGGAGACCAAGACAGTACTCTGATCAAGGTCTCACTTTATTGGAGAAGGAGGTAGCTTATATAGTACAAGGCAAGGATTTTAAAAGTCGAGGGTAAGCAGGGGTCATCTTACAACATAGTTCAAAGGAATAATTTCACAGGAATCAGCATCAGTTTGACAAAGGGAGTTACAGCGAGGTCTTGCAGCTACCAGACGTGCTTATCAAGGTACAAGAGAGAGAGCACTGAAGCCAGATGGCCAAGCACTAACCATATCAGTGAGCTATACAAATGGAATTTTCTAGTGAATCCTCCTTACTGGAACACAGTTGAAGGTTAATCTAAACAAAGGCCTATACAGGGAACCCAGCACAGTGGCTCCCAACAGTTAGTCAGTATTGAATGCAAATATTAAAGGAAAATCCCAGAAGTAAACAGATCATCAGTTTTAAATTGCATGCTGTTCTTAGTAGAGTGGTGAAATCTCAGGCCATGGTGACCTGTCTCACCGGGGGTGTGGATAGCCCTTTGTCCTGTGTGCCTACACAGTATATGGTATTCACCTGTTAGGTACTTCGTAGCCATCTCGTTTGTCAGACCTGCTGTAGGGGTATCAGAGTGCCTGTGTTTCAGTCAACCTCATTTTACTTTAATTTAAAATGGACTCAAAATGTAAGAGGAGTGATGGTAGCACTTTGTACAAGAATATTTCAAAAAATTCATGGAAAATGAAATCAAGTGATAAGGTTATCTTGATGCAAAAGAAATAAATCCATGAGTACAAACGGTGTTTAGAAAGTTTATGGAAACAGGTATTAAGAAAAAAAAAAGGGCATGAGGCATGAATTAAGTTATTTTGCACCAAAATAAACTTATCTTTTAGCTCCACTTTTCCAAACTTTTTGATGCACCTTGTATATGTCAAAGGGAAGCCCTTAAGTGAGGAGATG
The DNA here is from genome assembly GCF_051225735.1 of Oryctolagus cuniculus. NCBI lineage: Eukaryota > Metazoa > Chordata > Mammalia > Lagomorpha > Leporidae > Oryctolagus > Oryctolagus cuniculus. The sequence goes on along the minus strand of NC_142882.1, from coordinate 53,173,841 downwards.
AAAGTGCAGTAATTTGAGAGAGAGAGAGAGAGAGAGAGAGAGAGAGAGAGAACACGCTCATTCAGCTTTTATTAAGGCATATTGTTACCATTGTCTATTTTATTAACAAGAAGGGTTGTTATCCCTTACTGTGCCTGACTTACCAACTTTATCCTAAGTATACACGCATAGAAAGAAACTGAGTACCTTGTGAGTCCAGTATTCTCCACGCTGATGGGGGTTAGTTGAGGGTCGTCCTGGGATGTAGCCTCCTTTGCATGAAAGAGGACCCTCATACACTCTGATACACAAAAATACTGACTTTTAAGAAAAATATGTGGGGGGCTGGCATTGTAGTATAGTAAGTTAAACCTCCACCTGTGGTGCTGGCATCCCATGTGGGAGCTGGTTTGAGTCCCAGCTGCTCCTCTTCCAATCCAGCTCCCTGCTAATGGCCTAGGAAAACAGCAGAAGATGGCCCAAATGCTTGGGCCCCTGCACCCATATAGGGGACCTGGAGGAAGCTCCTGGCTCCTGGCTTCAGATTAGCCCAGCTCTGGCTGTTGCTGTCATTTGGGGAGTGAACCAGCAAATGGAAGACCTCTCCCTCTCTCTCTAATTCTACCTTTCAAATAAAAAAATAAATAAATCTTAAAAAAATAAGAAAAATATGTGATATGTTTTATGCACTTGTTACATTTTTATTTTTATGAACATTTAAAATATTTTCTAATAAAAGTTACTCCTGATGGAAATTAACAATTGCTAGGTACTCTCTGTGCAGAGAATGGCCAAGTGTTTGTGAGCGTAAAAACGAAGATGTAAAACCCTGCAATGCTTGATCAGGCTTCTTTGTTCTGAGAGTGGGAGCAATGTTCTTTTACAAAACCCTCACGTTCGTTAACCTACACTCCTTGGCAGGATATTCTTTGTCAGACAAGGTAGGCAAGGTTAAATGTTTTAGGAAGAATTTACTAATCCATTCCAGTTCAGAGAAGATGGATCTGAAAAGGCAGAATTGTAAAAGAATTGAGAAAGAAACATGATGCTAATCTTTTCAGAATGGGTAGCAGAGACTGGGGTTGGAGAACCTGGAAATGCTCTAAGATTCAGAGAGAAAGGGAGCAGGCGTTTGGTGCAGTGGTTGACTCCACTTGAGATGCCTGCGTCCCACGGAGTGCCTGGTTGAAGTCCTGTGTGCACTTGCATTTCCCCTTCTGTTCATGCATGCGCTGGGAGAGACAGCAGTGGTGACCCAAGTGCTTGGGTCCCTGCCACCCAAGTGGGAGACCTGGATGGAATTCTAGGCTCCTAGCTTTGGTCTGGCCCAGCCCTACCTGTTGCAGGCATTTGGGGGAGTAGACCACTGGACGGAAGATTTCTTTCTATTTGTCTCCCTTTCTGTCTGTGTGCCTTTGCAACAAAAGTGAGAATAAAATAAATAGGGGCCGGCGTTGTGGTGCAGAGCGTTAAAGCCCTGGCCTGAAGTGCTGGCATCCCATATGGGCGCCGGTTCAAGACCCGGCTGCTCCACTTCAAATCCAACTCTCTGCTATGGCCTGAGATAGCAGTAGAAGATGGCCCAAGTCCTTGGGCCCCTGCACCCCCATGGGAGACCCAGAAGAAGCTCCTGGCTCCTGGCTTCGGATTGGCACAACTCCAGCCGTTGCGGCCTTCTGGAGAGTGAACCAGCAAATGGAAGACCTCTCTCTCTCTTTCTGTCTCTGCCTCTCTCTGTAACTCTGCCTTTCAAATAAATAAAATACATCTTTTTTTAAAAATAAAATAAATAAAAAATTTAAAAAGGAGATAGAATTGTAAATTTCAGTTTATTTAATGTGATGTTTTGCTTTCTAAAAATAGCCTAAAATTGGCCTCTTTCATAGAAATCCTGAATATATACTTAGTGAAAGCTGTTTTTTGTCTGCATTTCCTCCTGCAGCTGGTTTCAGCAGGCCATAGAGGGGCTGGTGCAGTGGCACAGCCAGTAAAGCCACTGCCTCCAATACCAGCATTTCATTTGGGCGCTAGTTCCATTCCTGGCTGCCTCTCTTCCGATCCAGCTCCCTGCTAACGTGAGTGGGAAAGCAGTAGAAGATGGCCCCGGTGCTTGGGTCTCTGCACCCAGATGGGAGACCTGGCTTCTTTCTGGCCCAGTCCTAGCCCTTGTGGCCATTTGGGAGTGAACCAGCAGGTGGAAGAACCCTTTCTCTCTCTGTAACTCTGCCTTTCAAATAACATAAATAAATACAAATAAAATAAAAAAGACTGAGTTAAAAAGAGAGAGAGGTCAAGAGTGAGCTCAGCTGGACAAGTACTTTCTCATTTCCGTGGGTGACCCTCTTGTTCCCTGGTGTGGACATCATGCTCTGTAGGTCAAGTCCGAGGACGTCTTCGATGAGTGGGTGTCCAGGCTGCGGCACCACCGCATGTACCGCCAGAACGAAATCGCCATGTTCCCCCGGGAAGTGAGCCACTTCCTCCCATCGTCCGCAGCGACAGACCCTCCTCCTGGCGTGTTTGATCCTGTTTCCAGTAGGAAGGTAATGAGCATTCTGCCAATCAGGAGTCGAAAAGAAGGGGGTGGCATTGTCCCAGGGGGAGACCCATCTCGGGAGCTAGTCTGAGGGCAGAGGTTTGTAGGGAGAAGCAGGGCAGTGGGGCTGGGGTTTTATTAGTCCCTGCCCAGTGAGGCTGAGCCAGGCCCAGACGGGCACCGTGAACAGAGGTACAGGGGCTGGAGAACAGCAGAAGGAGGACTTTGGTGTCTCTGAACACTCCAGCTCGCTCTTGACTGGCTTGGCGTAGATCTCTCATCTGATTACTACGTGCAGCCAGAACGTGTGCAGCCATAGTGGGTTGCAGACCATCTCTATACATTTATATCATTGTTTTGATGTTTTACCATTGGACACAGCATGGGAGGAAATAAGGTCTGTCCTCCAAGGCCAGATAGCCCGGGTTACCAAGCTGGGCTGACTGCCAAAGTGTTAGGGGCTCCCACGGAGAACGTTGCTAGAAGCTTCTCCAGTTCCTGGTACATGGTGTCCGTTAGCGCCTGGCCCAGCCTGTGACCCCTGCCCTACCTGAAGTGTCCCCGCTGCATTGTCTTTCATCCTCTCCTGTGCTTTTGTCTTTGCGGAACAGCGCAGCAGTATATCGAGGCAGAGCTCATTTCAAATCGGAAGCAACTTATCATTTTCTTGTGGTGAGACGCGGCTTCCCCTCTGGTTGCAGTCTTCCGAGGACATGGAGAAATGCTCAAAAGGTAGAGGGACCGGGAGCCCCTGCTCCTCCCTGCCCCGGGGGCCCTTCTGTGATCCGGGATGGAGCTCGCCCCGGGGGCCGTTCCTGTCCTTCCCCTTCGCCCATCTGCACTCTTACCCGCGCTTAGCTTATTAGGGCTGCGTGCACTGTCAGCAGCAAGTGTTTCCCATGTGACCTCACCTGGGTGTGCGTGCAGGCAGTTTCCTCTTCATCGGTGAGCACTGATGCTTCTTTTCCACATGGGCTCGTGAAGCACAGCCTGGGGTGGGGGCTTCCCAGCTCGCGCTCTCTCTCTCTCTCGCTCTCTGTGTCTCTCTCTCTCTCTCTCTCTCTCTCCCCAAGTGCCCCAAGTGATTCCGATGCACATCCAAGACGGAGAGTAAGGATCCTGAATGTGAGTGGGTGGCCACTTGGAACTCCCCACCTTGTAGGTGTTCTTTCCCCAGGCTGCACGTTAGAGGCATCAGTCGAGCTTTTATGTACTTGTTTATTTGTAAAGATTTATTTATTTATTTGAAAGGCAGAATTACAGAGACAGGCAGAGAAAGAGAAGTCTTCCATCCATTGGTTCACTCCCCAAATGGCCACAAAGGCCATGGCTGGGCCAGACAGAAGCCAAGAGCCAGGAGCTTCTTCCGGGTCTCCCATATGGGTGCAGGGGCCCAAGGACTTAGGCCATCTTTTACTGCTATCCCAGGCCATAGCAGAGAGCTGGATCGGAAGAGGAGCAGCCAGGACTCAAACCAGTGCCCAGATATGATGCTGGCACTGTAGACGGGGGCTTAACCTTCTAGGCCACAGCACCGGCCCCCAGGAGAGCTTGCTTCTAAAATGTAGGGATGCCTGTGTCCAGGCCTTGCTGCCAGAGACTCTCTTTAAATTCGTCTGGGGTGGGGCCCTGGTAGCACTGACTTTCCTGGGTGATTCTGAGCCATGGCTGGGACCCCCTTCCATAAGGAAAGTTGGCATTCTCCATTTTGATTAGCAGGGAACTAAAAGACAAAAAAATCAACAGTGGGACTGGCAGCATTCTGATTCAGTTGATGGCAGGTGGGTCTTGGGCAGAGGCAATTATCAAAATTTCTCCAGTTGATCTTTAATTTTATTATTTTGGAGGTAGGAGTGGAGAGGAGAGAGAACTTTCATGTGCGAGGAGCTCTCAAATGGCCTGCAGTGGCCAGGGCTGGGCCAGGCCAAAGTCAGGAGCAGGAAACGCAATCCTGGCCTTTTACCTGGGTGTCAGGAACCTGGTTACTTGAGCCGCCGTCGCTGCCTCCCAGGTTCTGCATTAGCAGGAAGCTGGAGTCAGGAACCAGATCCAGGGATTCAACCCATTCCAGTGCAGAACGCAGGTGACTCAACCACTAGGCAGAATCGCCTGCCCTGCAGTTGAGTTCTAGAAAGCGGAACCACAGTGGAGAGCCACTCTTGGAGAGGATGCCAGCTCCAGCCTTGAAGAAGGCAGGTGTTATTGCTGTCCAGTCACTGACACTTGGTCATGGGGTCCCTGAAGCTTGTCTCTGGGCCAGCAGCCTTGGCCTGGGACTGTACCAGAAACGCAGATTCTCAGGCCTAACCCAGATGTCCTGAATCAGAAAGCGGAAGTGGCTCCAGTGAGCTATGGTTTTTTTTTTTTTTTTTTGGACAGGCAGAGTGGACAGAGAGAGAAAGACAGAGAGAAAGGTCTTCCTTTGCCGTTGGTTCACCCTCCAATGGCCGCTGCGGCCGGTGCACTGCAGCTGGCGCACTGCGCTGATTCGAAGGCAGGAGCCAGGTGCTTCTCCTGGTCTCCCATGGGGTGCAGGGCCCAAGCACTTGGGCCATCCTCCACTGCACTCCCAGGCCACAGTAGAGAGCTGGCCTGGAAGAGGGGCAACCGGGACAGAATCTGGCACCCCGACTGGGACTAGAACCCGGTGTGCCGGCGCCGCAAGGCGGAGGATTAGCCTAGTGAGCCATGGCACCGGCCGAGCTATGTTTTCATGAGTGCTGCACTTAACACTGGTGACACCAAGGTTTGAGAGCCTCTAGGCTCAGGCACTGGCCTCGGTCCTCACCAGAGACATCCATCCACCTCCACCGCTCCTGAGTCCGTGACACGGATGTGGCTGAGACCACGCAGGCGGCCTTGAGCTCCTTCTGCTCAGGCTCCTCCGGTCCTCGTTCAGGTCCAAGTTCAACACAGTCGTTCTCAGAGACTGCTACAGCCCTCAGTTGAGTCTCATCCATTGAGTGTATCATGTCCTTACTAAAGATAGCAGCAGCCTGTTATCACAGGATTAGGAATGATGGTGATGATGGTGATGATGATGATGATGGGTGATGGTGATGGTGATGGGCACTAATTTATCCTTGTCACGTAGCAGACACTGTTCCCAGCACCCTGCATATAGCAGCTCCCTTACCTCTCACAGTTGTATAATTATCCCCGCTGACCAGATGAGGCATGGAGAAGTCATTTCATCTGCCCAAGAGTCTCCATTAAGTGGATTCCAACTGGGACAGAGTGGTTCTGCAGATCCACGTCCTTAGCCGCTGCTGTCCACGGTCTTTTTTCTAGAAAAGGAAGGCAACATTTCCTACCACTCTAGATGAGAAGCAGTCACATAGAGGCGAATAAGGGAAGTAGCTTGGGGGCTGGCGTCGTGCTGAGTGGGTTAAGTCAGTACCTGCAATGCCTGCATCCCATAACAGAGCACTGGTTCAAGTCCTGGCTGCTCCACTTCCAATCCGGCTCCCCGTTAACATGCCTGAGAAAGCAATAGAAGATGGCCCAAGTGCTTTTACCTCTGCCTCCCCTGTGGGAAACCAGGATGGAGTTCCTGGCCCCTGGCTTCAACCTGGCCCAACCCTGACCGTTGTAACCATTTGGGGAAGGAACCAGTGGATAGAAGATCTGTGTGTGTGTGTGTGTGTGTGTGTGTGTGTGTTCATACCTCTCCGTCTCTTCTCTCTCTCTCTAAGTCTGCCTTTCAAATAAATAAAATAAATCTTCAAAAAAAGAAAGAAAAGAAGAGTAGTTTGCACCAGCCCACAGTCCCCCTTGCGGCTGGAGAATCCCAAGCTGTCTCCTCTTCTGCCCACAGACCTGGCACACTGCCATGCTTCTCTGGTGGAGATGAGTCAGTTGCTACAAAGCATGGACGTCCTGCATCGGACCTACTCGGCGCCAGCCATCAACGCCATCCAGGTTAGCGAGACCCCTCTCCTGCAAGCGCCCTGCCTGTCCACTCTCTCTTCTCCTCCCCAGTCTTTGACTAACAGTGGGGTGCTGTCTGGTCAGTTGCTTTAGTCAAACTTAAGGGGATGGAGGTGGCCACTTTGCTCTGTGTTTATCCCTGCTGGTTTGGTGGACCTTACTGTCTCTGCTCTCTTTCCCATTTTGAAACAAAGGGTGGCGCTTTTGAAAGTCCCAAAAAGGAAAAGAGATCGCACAGGAGGTGGCGGTCCCGAGCTCTTGGCAAAGATGCTAAAGGAATGCTGCAGGTAACCGCTGCTTCTGCCGACAGACCGCTTGGCGCTTTGTCACCGTGTCCCGGGGCTGTTTGACTCAACTTGGAGCACACAGAAGTGAGGACTCAGTAGTTGTTCTCCCTGGTCCCCCGGGCGGAGACATGGATTCAATCCCTTCCTCTCTCTGGGGACTGGAATATGTGTGTTAGCAAGCCCTGGACAGGAGAGAAGATTTTCTAAGGGAAACGTGGCAGGAGGTTGGAGGAACTGCTTGGTTTCTCTGTATGTTTCACCTGCCTGCCCTCTTCCCGGGTTGGGTGGTGTGTGCCTTGTTTGGTGGCTGCTGTGGCCGTGTGCTGTGACCCACCTCTCCTGGGGACGCTATGTGGCCTTGCCATCCCTCAGAGCCCCCAGAACAGAGTCTCTGGGCTCAGGACCTTGTGTAGACTCTCCTTTGCCTCTTACCACCAGTCCATCCCCCGTCCGAGCATCGCTGTGTCATGCTGGGGTCTGTCTTTCCCAATGTGTCTGCTTGGCCTTTGCAAATTACATTGCAGCATCATCAGAATCACAGTCAATTTCAAGGATTTAAGTGAATCATCGAATGTGCTCTTGGATATGTACTCTTTGGTTCAAGGCACTTTATGGGTTGAGGTTAAGTGCTTCTAAAGTACTGAGTATCCCAAGTGCAAATGCCGGGAGTCTCAGGTGCAAATAAAGGAACCGCTCCCAAACTTAGCCGCTACTAACAGCCGGGTACTGGAGGGTGCTTGCCACAGGGAAGGAATTGAGTGCAATTGAGAAAACCCATCAGCTTTAGCTGTCAGTTTCAACCCGCAGTTTTAATGCTTCATCACTTCTGAAAGCATATGAGATTCCTCACGCATTTTCATTTCACAAGAAGCAAGTGGCTGCAGAAAGGATCTCCCTGAGTTTTTGTTTATTTTTCTTCTTACGAGTCATGACTCGGGAGAAAGATTTACCTGTTCAGGGTTCTGGCTCAGTGCCCCAGTCCCAGAACCAAAGAAGCACTCGAAGCATTCGGGGACTGAAACGCCGTCTCTTGCTTTGGCATCGCTTTAGGTCCCTAAACCCTTTCCTGGCCCCGTAAGGCTGCATTCCTCCAATCCGAATTTGTCAACGCTGGATTTTGGAGAAGAGAAGAATTATTCTGATGGCTCGGAAACCTCATCAGAGTTTTCTAAGATGCAAGAAGATCTGTGTCATATTGCACATAAAGGTGAGTGGGCCCTGTTTCTTCCCGTTGTGTCTGATGACACTGGTCCACGCACGTCTGGACCTGGGGTGGCTGCACAGAGCATAGTGTGGTGGCTCCTTTTCCGCTCTGTAACATTTTGACCACCTGATTTCTATGTATTTCTTTGGTAGTGGAGACTATGTTGGCAAGAGGATTCTTTTTCATTTCTAAAGGAAGGCAGAATGTTAGAGATACAGTCAGCTCTCTGAATCTGTAGGATCTGCATTCACTGATTGAAAATACCAAAAACATACGGCCGGCGCCGCGGCTCACTAGGCTAATCCTCCACCTAGCGGCGCCGGCACACCGGGTTCTAGTCCCGGTTGGGGCGCCAGATTCTGTCCCGGTTGCCCCTCTTCCAGGCCAGCTCTCTGCTGTGGCCAGGGAGTGCAGTGGAGGATCGCCCAAGTACTTGGGTCCTGCACCCCATGGGAGACCAGGAGAAGCACCTGGCTCCTGCTTTCGGATCAGCGCGGTGCGCCGGCCACAGCGGCCATTGGGGGGTGAACCAACGGAAAAGGAAGACCTTTCTCTCTGTCTGTCTCTCTCTCACTGTCCACTCTGCCTGTCAAAAAAAAAAAAAAAAAAACAAAACCAAAAACATTGTGCTGGAAGTGCACAGACTGTTTTGCCTGTCCATGCTCCCCAGGCAGTGCAGTAACAATAAAGATTTACATAGCATTCACATTGTATTAGGTATTAAGAGTGATCTAGAGATGGTTTAAAGTGTATGGAGGATATCAGGGCCAGTGTTGTGGCACGGTCAGTTAAACTACTGTTTGTGATACTGGCATCCCATACCAGAGTGCCAGGTTGAAGCCCTGGCTACTCCACTTCTGATGCAGCTCCTGGTTGATGCACGTGGGAAAGTAGCAGATGATGGCCTCAGTGCTTTGGCCCTGCCACCCATTTGGGAAACCAGATAGAGTTCATGGCTCCTGTCTGTGAACTGGCCCAGACCTGGCTGTTGCAGCCATTTGAGGAGTGAACCAGCAGATGGAAGATCTCTCTCTCCCTCTCTCTCTCTCTCTCTCTGTCAGTCTGCCTTTCAAATAACCAACTAGATAATTAAAAAAAAAAAAAAGTATGTGGAGGGTATGATACCAAGGATGACTGTAGTTCAAGTGCTACCCAATTCCTATGATGCTAACGAGGCATCTGGTGATACTATCTAGAGGGCAGTATGACTTTATGTTCCAGCTAGTTTGTTTTTTAATTTCCCTGTCTAGTAATTACAGTTTGAAGAATCCATTTGCAGACATTAACTTAAAATGTATCAAATAAATATGTTCACTGTAGTATTGTTTATCATACAAAAAACTAGAAATAGCACTGTGGTTTAAGCCACTGCATGGGATGACTGCATCCCATATCAGGGTGCTGGCTTGAGTCCCAGTGGCTCTGCTTCCAATCCAGCTCCCTGCTAATATGCCTGGGAAGCAATGGATGATGGCTCAGCCATTGCTTGAGTTCCTGTCACTCACATGGCAGATCCAAATGGAGTTCCTGGCTCCTGGTGCAGCTCTGGCTGTTGTGGGCATTTGGGGAGTGAACCTGTGGATAATTGACCTCTTTCTCCCTCTCCCTTGTGTGTGTGTGTGTGTATGTGTGTGCACGCACACACGTGTATCACTCTGCCTTTCAAATAAATAATCTTTTTTTAAAAATTAGAAACAAGTGTTCAACATCATTAGCCTTTAGGGAAATGCAAATAAAAACTGGATCTCTTAGACCTTGCTTCTGGCCACATAACGTGGTATAGTCACTCTGGAAGGAGTTTGGCATTGTGTAAAACTGCTCATGTATTTACTGTACAACCTAGTGGTTACATTTCTGGACATTTATCCCACCTGAAAAAATGATAAGCAAATGTTAAGAGCAGGTTTATTTGCATTGGCCACAGATGGGAAGCAGCTCCAGTTCCCCTCAGCAGATGAATGGTTAAATCCATACAATAGAATACTACTCAGCAGTACACAGGAATGAACTGTTGATGCCTGGATGAATCTCCAGGACATTACTCTGAGTGAAAATAGCCCGTCTCAGAGGGCTGCGTAGCAGATGGCTCCATTACCAAAGCACATTCAGCTTGACACAGGTACAGGGGTAGAGAAGAGACGGATGTCCACTGCCTGAGTTAGGAGCAGGGAAGAAGGAAAGGGCAGGAGTTAGGGCGTGATTATAAGGAGGGATCTTTGTGGTGCTGGGAAGCTCTGTGTGCTGACTGTGTGTTTACATGTCCACACGTGTGGCCAAATACACGTACACAGGTTAGTGTATTAGCATGTAAATCTGGCAGAATCTGAACAAGATCTATAATGTGAGTTTCCTAGTTTTTCAATTGTACCATTTTTAGGTGAAAGTGTCCCACTGGGAGACACTGGCTGTAGGGTACACAGGACTTCTTTATTCTGATTTTGCAACTTCCTATGAGCTCATGATAATTTCAAAGTAAAAAGTTTTTTAAAAAATTAGAAGGTCTGGCCCTGTGGCACAGCAGATTAAGGCCCTAGTCTGCAGTGTTGGCATCCCATGTGGGCACCCGTTCGAGTCCCGGCTGCTCCTCTTCCAGTCCAGCTCTCTGCTATGGCATGGGAAAGCAGTAGAAGATGGTCCAAGTGCTTGGGCCCCTGCACCCACGTGGGAGACCCGGAAGAAGCTCCTGGCTGCTGGCTTCAGCCTGGCCCCTGTGGCTATCTGGAAAGTGAACCAATGGATGGAAGACCTCTCTCTACCTCTCTGTAATTCTGTCTTTCAAAATAAAGAAAATAAACCTTTTTTAAAAAGTTAGAAATAATCTAAATACCCAGTAATAGGGGATTGGGTTGTGTTAAATGCAATATAATCGTATAGTAGAATACTCAGTCCAAATAATGGTAGTAGCTGCCCTATATTGAGCAGGCAACTGTGTTGGGTGTGTGCTAAATTCATTAAATGCATTGTTTGCTTTACTTCTGGCAGCCATGCGTGGAGTCGATATTGTTGTTATCTCCGTGGCATAGGTGAGAACTGAGGCCTGGGAAGCTAAGAACTCCCTGAGAGTCAGATGGTTTCAAGGCAGCCAGCCTGAGGCTTGAGTCCTACCCTGCTTGATCGCGAGTCTGTACTCCTCGCTTGGCTCCACTGCCCTTGGAGGTGGGATGGCCAGGGGATGCCATTTCCACATATTCATATATATATTTATAAAAATGTAAGGTTATAAAATAATGGGATAGACCCGATCCCATTTTGTGGGAAAAATAAAATACTTTTGGCATGTGTAGGCATACTGCAATGTCGGGAGGACCTGCACCAGTGCGTCGGTGATGGAGGCTGGGTGATGAGGACTTTCCGTCTCTCCACTACCCTTTTTTTCTATTCTGTGTTCATATACTGGTTGTTTCCCTTAACGAGAAAGTGGATTAAAAGGTGTTCAGTGGGACGGAAGTGTTTGCGGCCAAGGAGGAGATGCCTTCCTCTCTCTGGCCCACGTTTTTCTTCCCTCTCGTTACCGATCCCTTCAGCTCTCTCTTCCCTCAGCCTGCAGAGTCGGGGCCTGTTGGTTAGGAGGGTGGTTAGAAGGAAACCTTGTCGCACTTCTCACATGTTCCACCTGAGCCTCTTGTCCTCGCTGCCCATGGCTTTCCTGCAATGTCGCTGTGAGATGAGGGGTGCGCCCTGGCCCACGCTCCGCATGTGCGCCCTTGGGCCTGCTCTGGCGTGGAGTCGGGTGCAATGAGGACTCTCTAGCTTTTGTGGGAGGAAGTTTCTGTGCAGCACCGTGACTTTTAATAGCACGAGCTGGCTTGTTTGGCAATGAGAAGCCATGCCTTCCTGCCAACACGAGTGTGCTGGATGCAGGTGCCTCAGCAGGACACAGGTTGCTCTGTTGAGTGGATCCGTGGATCCTGCCCCAGAGGAGCTCTCCGGCTTCTTGGAAGTCTAGAAGGGGCCCAGCCGGCTGTTCTGTCTTTCGGGCCTTGTGTGTGTAAAACAGCTGGCGGCAGAGCTGCCACCTCCCTAGACTCGGTCAAGGTTTGTGCTCTGAGAAATATCCAAGTGCAGACAGTGACTTCCACATGGAGGCCAACAATTCAGGCCTGTGGTTGTAGAAGGCGATGTGCAGAGAGGGGCACGTCTTCCCTCGACGGTCAGGGAGTGTCTTCTACAGCTGTCACTCAGGGCCACAGCTGGGCCCCGGGACCGTGACCTTGGCGTGCTTTCTCACTTTGATATGTTCGGATTCGTTCCGATTCAGACCCTCTCCTCCTGTGTAAGCCTTGTTTGGTCACAGACAGTGTCTGTTGTGCTTCCCCCACTGCGTCACTGTTCCATTGCTGGAACATTCCAGAACTGCTGGATGCGAGGCGAGAGTGCCACAGGTGTAACGTGTTCTGTGCAACCTTCGGCTTGCTAATGGCAGCTGAATTCTCCTGGTTTTGTAGATCAGGTGGTGGCCGACGATCAACACCTCCCCTAGTTTTTAGAGTCCTCAGTAGGGTGGGCATCGTGGTGCAGTGGGATCATCTGCCACCACCAATGCCTACATGTCATATTGGAGTCCTGGCTTGGCTCTGTTTCCGATCCAGCTCCCTGCGAATGCACCCGGGAAGCAGCAGAACATGGCTCAACTTGAGCCCCCAGCACCCATGTGAGAAACCCATTCCAGGCTTTAGCCTGGCCCAGTCCCGGCTGCTACAGCCAAGTGGGGAGTAAACCAACGGATGCAAAAAGATACCGCTGTCTCTCTTCTCTCTCCTCACCCTCTCTGTTCCCTCCCTCTCTGTCACTCTGCCTTTCAAATACATAAATACATTTTTAAACAATAGTAAAATTCCTTGTTAATATAGACTGTAGATTCGATTTTAATGGCAAAGCATTGAACTAATTCTTGTGGATTCGTGTTTCTGGCTTTGTGTGGAACTGACTCCCACAAAAGCAAGCAATGAATGAAGTTGTAAATCCTGGAAGTTGTCAGGCATTTTCGTTGTATATATCAACTTTTACGTTTCCCGAAACGTATCTTGCAGAACACTTTACCCACAAAATGCTTTAAAAAGGAACAAAGCAAGAATGTAATGCTATGACATGTTTGGAAGACACTGCTTCTGGTTCCCTTTGGATTTCCACAGGAAGCAGCAAATAGTAGAGGCTCTGAGAAGTCCTAGAGCAAAGAAACTGGGTAGTGTTGCCTCAGTGATTTCCGGGGTTACTTGGGAAACCTTCCGCCCTGACAGTTAACATCCTGGACGGCAGTCACTGAGAAGCACCCTAAAGACCTGGGGAGCTGGCCGTCCACACCGGCGGGGTAACCATGCCTGCTGCTGCCCGGCTGTGGAACTCTGACTTCACTGCTTAGCCCCTCTGGTCCTCCCTGGCCTCCAGTGTCCAGTGTCCTGACGGTCGCCCCGACTTCTGGCTCTCACGTCCTGCAGTTAGCTCCCATGGCTGAGCGGTCCTGCACAGAACAGAGACTCCCTCCTGTGGCTTGTTGCTGCCAGAGCTTTCGTGGGAATGTTCTGTCAGCGGCAGAGGCAGCAGTGACCGGAGCTGGTGAGCAGGGTGAGGGTAGCAAAGGCAGGCAAGGGTAGGGCCAGGGTCAGAGCCCAGCTGGGACTTGAAATCAGGCACTGCAGTTGTCCCAACTGATGTCTTAACTCTGTGCCAAATACCCTCCCCTGGGCTGGTGAATCTCTAAAGGCTGGGATTGAGCAGAGCCTGATCAGCTCCAGTGCAGGCCTGTGGTTGGTCCGCAGTGCTCATGGCCTTTGGCCTTTGTTGTTGTTGTTGTTGTTGTTTAAATATTTATTTATTTATTTATCTGAAAGAGTTACACAGAGAGAGGGAGATCTTCCATCCGATGGTTCACTTCCCAAATGGCCGCGGTGGCTGGAACGAGGCCTCTCTGAAGCCAGGAGCCAGGAACTTCTTCCAGGGCTCCCATGTGGGTGCAGGGGCCCAAGTGCTTTCCCAGGCCACAGCAGAGAACTGGATCAGAAGTGGAGCAGCTGGGACTAGAACTGGAGCCCATATGGGATGCTGGCGCTGCAGGTGAAAGGCTTAGCCTACTACGCCACAGCGCTGGCCCTGGCCGCTGTGTTCGTTTCAAGGTGCTGTGATGGCAAAGTGGGCTGTGCCCCATGTGGGTTCCAGGGATAGATGGGGGGTTGCTTTGTTTGATCAGGAAGCTTCTGTGAAGAGTCTCCAGATAGAGTCTAGAGTTAGGATGTTAATTCTGAAGTCACCACTGAATTCTGAATCTTGAAGAACAGGCTCATCTTGTAGGGTTGGTTAATCTTCAGTAAGGAGCTGACTTCAGTAAGGAGAGGACAGAGGAACTGCAAGCTGGGGGAGGGGGCTGGGGCCTGATAAAGTCTACACCAGAGACATGAGGGGTGGGGGCTCGGCCTCACGCTGAGCACTTGGGTACATGTGCAGTGCCGGCAGGTAAGGAGGAGCACTTGGTGAAATTACCTAATGCACCTCAGTCAGTCTGGATGGAATCGGGGTTAGAAGGATTTCAAGATCAGACATCCTGTGAGGTTCGAAACTGGGGCAGATTCTGGAAGATCAGATCATTCCAGGCAGTTTAGAAATGTTCAAGGGCCAGCGCTGTGGCATAGCAGGTAAAGCTGCTGCCTGTAGTGCCTGCATCCCATATGGGCCCTGGTTCGAGTTCCAGCTGCTCCACTTCCGATCCAGCTCTCTGCTATGGCAGTAGAAGATGACCCAAGTCCTTGGTCCTCTGTGCCCATGTGGGAGACCCAGAAGAAGTTCCTGGTTCCTGGCTTTGGATTGGCACAGCTCCAGCCATTGTGGCCAATTGGGGAGTGAACCAGTGGATGGAAGACACTCACACACTCTTTCTCTCTCTCTATCTGCCTCTCCTCCTTCTCTGTGCAACTCTAACTTTCAAATAAAATAAATAAATCTTTAAAATGAGTCAGCATTATAAAAATGCACAGAAAATGTGGTTTCCATGAAAAAGGAAAGAAAAATGAGTCCTACTGTGTGTTTAGTACCGTATGATAGTACACAGGGACTTCACAAAGCTCGTGGGAGATGAGATGACAAGATAAGTTCAGGGCAGGCATTTGGTGCAGCAGTTAGACATCACTTGGGATGCCCATCTCCCATAGCAGAGCCCAGCTCTGCTTGCAATTATAGCTTCCTGCTGATGTGCACCCGGGGTGGCAGCAGCTTGGGTCCCTGCCACCCATGTGGGAGACCCGGATTGAGTTCTGGTCTCCTGGCTTTAGCCTGGTTCATACTTGGCTGTTGCAGACAGAAGATTCTCTTGCTCTCCCTCTCCCCCTCTCTCTCTAGTATTTCAATAAAATACATACATACATATGTTTTTGGAAAGAGATAAATTTGGACAACAAACAAAATTGAACCCCACGCATAGTTTGTGCATTAAAATGTTCAAAGAAAATGTGTATTTTGCTTCAAAATTTTTGGAACCAAAATAAAATTTTACTCCATTTTCCATGAGCTTTTTGAAGTAGCCATGGATGTTTTCTCATTGTTTCCTGTCGACTTTATCTGTATATGCAGATACGGAAGCAGATTTATTCCAAATCTGAATGGCAGGTCGGTGCCGTGGCTCACTAGGCTAATCCTCCGCCTGTGGCGCCGGCACCCCGGGTTCTAGTCCCGATCGGGGCGCCAGATTCTGTCCCGGTTGCCCCTCTTTCTGTCCAGCTCTCTGCTGTGCCCCGGGAGTGCAGTGGAGGATGGCCCAAGTCCTTGGGCCCTGCACCCACATGGGAGACCAGGAGAAGCACCTGGCTCCAGGCTTCAAATCAGTGGGGTGCGCCAGCCACAGCGGCCATTGGGGGGTGAACCAACGGAAAAAGGAAGACCTTTCTCTCTATATCTCTCTCTTTCATTGTCCACTCTGCCTGTCAAAACAAAGTTTCCAATCTGAATGGCAATGAAGTGTAGCAGTGGTAGCAGCAGGACTCCCCCTGCAGCTCTGCATCCCCGAAGGGGCAGTCCCGTGGCATTCATGGCCACGTCCTTCGAGGCCTTGACTTTGTAGATGCTGAGGAGCTGCTGAAGCCAGAGCTCAGGTCAGTTAAGAGTCCAGTGGTCCTTCAGGCTTCACTGTTGCCACCCTCCCAGTGGGTCCCCGTGACACCCTCACTGTCCCAACTCAGCAACGGTGCATTACAGAGACTGTAGAAAGGGGAAAGGTCGAGACCACCGAGAGTCAATTGTTTGAGGCTTGTGGTGTTCCATTCTGTGGATGCAAATTAAGGGTTTGTTTGTGGTTTGTTTTTTTTTTTTTTTTTTTTTTTTTTGGTAGTCAGCCCATGTCCCGCACTCACAGTGCAGCAAGAGGGTCTGTGGAGGGGCTGAGGACAGTGTGGGCGCGAGAGGAGTAAGCGGAGGAGCCCTCATTGCCTTCCGATGAACATCTCATGAGAGAGGAGATGATTCTGGTTGGCCTTGAGGGGACAGGGAGGCAGCTGATGTCTTGGCAACAGGAAGGACCGAGTACGTCCCAGGCAGAGCGTCCTGCCATGGGAGCAGGCGTGTATTGTGGGAAGGCTGTGCTGGGAGCCTGGTGAGGGAGCCGGCCATGCTGTAGGGCAGGTGCGGCGGTGCCTCTGAGGCTCTCTCTGGCTCTGAGTGTAGAAGCTCATCAGACATCCACAAGCCTGATACACTCATCTGGATCTTGTACTTTTTTTAAAAGTTTTATTTATTTGGAAGAGAGGGAGAGAGACAGGTAGACAGGCAGAGACAGACAGATCTTCCATCGGCTGGTTCACTCTCCAAATGCCTTCAACAGCCAGAGTGGGCCAGGCCAAAGCTGGGAGCCAGGAACTCCATCCAGGCCTCCTGTGTGGATGGCAGGCACCCAACTACTTGAGTCATTAACTGGTACCTCCCAGGGTATGCATTAGAAGAAAGCCTGAATCAGAAACAAAACAAGGACCCAAACCCAGAATCTCTGATGTGGCATGCTGGCATCCCAGGCAACATTGTAACTACTAACACCAGGTGCCCGCCCCACTGTAACTTTTGTGTTTGTCTCTGATGAACTTAGAATCATGTTAGAAAAAAAGTAACACTGCTGTCACAGAGCTTACGCCTAACTTCTGGAGAGCCCTGTGCCTTTAACAATTCCTGTCTCCCCTGAGCAGCCTCTGACAGTGGCTCTGTGGGCGCTGGATCACTAGGTGGCTGGGAGTGACAGTCGTAGTGCCTGTCCTCTGTGGTCGTCGGAGAAACGTAGTGCCTGGGGAACTGGTTCTGTGACCTGTCAGCCAGGTGCACCGTGGAGGGGGAGTGTCACCCCTTCCAATGAAGCGTCCCTGTGCAGGCATTTCGTTCTGCTGATTTCATGCCCGCCTCAGTCTGCTCAGCTATGCATTTTGAAACAAACTGTGTATTTCCAGCCAGTTTTAAAATTTCAGTAGAAATCTTCAGTGTGGTTGAAAGCCAGCGGAATTCATCTGGGGCAACGGCGGCCAGCTGAGCACTGTGTGTATTTTGTTTGGAGCAATAAACAGACAGGGAAGTAGCCGCCCCCGGAGCCCGCAGAGGTGGCTGTGGTGAGCCTGTGCTGGGGGCTGGGTTTGGCCGCTGGTGCTTGTCTAAACAGCGAGTTCACTGCACACCTCGCTGCTCTCCCCGAGTCTGTTCTGCTCAACAGATTCTGGCCAGTCCCTCGTTCACGGACCCTCTGTCCCATGTGCACCTAATTACAAGTGCAGTCCTAAAGCGTTGACTCAGAGCTGGCATCCAGATCTCAACAGACCACAGTCCCCATTGCTCTCGTCCTCATGTAGCTCTCACCACCCTCGTCATGAATGTGGGAACGTTCATTATGTGGTACACGCCGCACACTGGGTTCAGGGCTTTCCCTGCAGCATCTTCTTGAATCCTCGTCCCCATTGTGCATGAACCCTATAGATCAAATAGCTCAGAAGTACGTGCTCTCATTATCCTCACCTGTGAACAAGGTGCTGGGCTTTAAGCAGCCACATACTTGTTCAAGGTCATGGTGTGCATAACTGATGGAGCAGGCAAACCTGGTGCTGATGGTGGAGCCCCGAGTATTGGTCCCTTTGCTGCGCTCCTCTTTGTCTTCTGTTGATTGAATCAGCACTGTGTGTGTGAGAGAGAGAGAGAGAGAGAGTGTGAGAGAGAGAGAGAGAGATGAGGGCTGTGACTTTGTGAGGATGCTCTAGGGCCATCACTAAATGCCACAACCTCAGACAAGTGCAGTGACAGCGTAGAGAGGTCCAGCCATCTTCCTGGCTGTTAAGTGAAGGAAATAAGTCAATAACACGCATTTAGTTTCTGTGCTACTCCCTAGGCCACCCTGAGATGCTAATGCTTCTAAAAAGGAGAGCCTGTGGAATTCAGTCACACGCCAGGTCATTTGAGAAGAGGTCTGTCTCAGGCTCTTCCTTCTCCCTGTCCTTCTGAAACAAATACCATACAGGAGACTGGAAAGATGATACTCACACGGGATAATCCACACTCAGTCATTTAGATGGCAGTGTTCTCCTTTCTAGCAGGTAACACATAATGCAATCAAACCCCGATGAGTTTTTGGCTTTATGTGTTAATGTGTGTGTGTGTGGTGTTTTGTTTTTTTTTTTTTTTTTTTTTTTTTTTTTTTTTTTTTTTTTTGACAGGCAGAGTGGGCAGTGAGAGAGAGAGACAAAGAGAAAGGTCTTTCTTTGCCATTGGTTCACCCTCCAATGGCCACCGCGGCCGGTGCACCGCGCTGATCCGATGGCAGGAGCCAGGTACTTATCCTGGTCTCCCATGGGGTGCAGGGCCCAAGTACTTGGGCCATCCTCCACTGCACTCCGGGGCCACAGCAGAGAGCTGGCCTGGAAGAGGGGCAACTGGGACAGAATCCAGTGCCCCGACTGGGACTAGAACCCGGTGTGCCGGCACCGCTAGGCTGAGGATTAGCCTAGTGAGCCGTGGCACCGGCCGTGTTAATTTGTTTTAGAATTTCCGGTTAGGCACTTGGATACCTGACAGTACTAAACTCTGATTACCCCTGAATGCTCGCTCAAGGTCAGGGCAGCTGAATGCCGGGATGAAGTAGGGGATTCTGGTTCTGCAGTTGGACGAGCTAACAAAGAGGGCAGGCAGCACCTTCTTTTGAAATAATTTCAAACTTAGAGAAAAGTTGGAGGAATAATATCAAAATTTATTATTTTTAATATTTTGCCACATTTATTTATTTGAAATGCAGAGTTACAGAGGGAGAGAGAAAGACCTTACATCTGGCGGTTTACTTCCCAAATGGCAGCAGCAACCAGGTCTGGGCCTGGCCAAAGCCAGGAGCCCGGAGCTTCTTCCAGATCTCCCATATGGGTGCAAGCACTTGGGCCATCCTCCACTGCTTTCCTGGGAGCATTAGCAGGGAGCTGGATCAGAAGTGGAGCAGCTGGGTCTTGAACTGGTGCCCGTGGGATGCCAGCACTGCAAACAGCAGCTTTATCTGCTACATCACAACACTGGCCCCATATTTTATTTTTTAAGATTTATTTATTTATTTGAAAGTCAGAGTTTCGTGGGGGGGGGGGGGCTTCCATCTGCTGGTTCACTCCCCAGTTGGCTGCAATGGCCAGAACTGTGCCAGGAACCAGGATCTTCTTCTGGGTCTTCCACATGGGTACAGGGGCCCAAGGACTTGGGCCATCTTCTACTGCTTTCCCAGGCCACAGCAGAGAGCTGGGTCAGAAGTAGAGCAGCCAGGACTTGAACCAGCACCCATATGGGATGCCGGCACTACAGGTGGCAGCTTTACCCACTATGCCACAGTACTGGCCCTGATGCCATTCTTTTTTAAAGATTTCTTTTATTTAGTTGAAAGGCAAAGTTACAGAGAAAGAGGGAGAGACATGGCAAAGAAAGATATCTCCTATCCACTGGTTCACTCCTAAAATGGCCACATCGGCCATGGCTGGGCCCGGCTGAAGTTAGGAGTCAGGAACTCCATCTGGGTCTCTCCCATGGTTTGCAGGGAAACACGTACTCAGGCCATCTTCCCCTGCTTTCCCAGGTGCATTAGCAGGGAGCTGGATAGCAAGCAGGTAGGGATGCCATCATTGCAGGCGGCTGCTTAACCTTCTGGGCTACAACACTGGCCCCCGTCATGTCATTTTTTATGGCTTAATTCTTTATTTCTAACAAGGGATATTCTTTTATATAACACAGTATGGTTATCCAGTTCAGGAAATAATTGAAGCAATACTCTCATCTCTCCTACTTTCCACATTCCAATGTTGCCAATGGTGCTAATAATGTCTTTAATACCCTTTCCCCTTGAATATGGGATCTGGTCCATGACCACACCCTGCAGTGGCCGGTTATGCTTTTTAGCTGCCTTTCATTGGGACCAATTCCTCAGCTGATGCTTTTGAAGAATACAGGCCAATATAAAAAACAAAAAACAAACAAAAAACAAAACAGAAGGCTCCTCATCTTGGCTTGTCTGCGTATCCCAGGGCAGATGTGCAGAGAAGCGACTGTGCCTTTTCCAGGGCATCACACCCGAGAGCACACAGAGTCCATCTGACTCTCACTTGTAATTAATTCTGAGCCCCTGGTTAAGGTGCTGTGTAGGTTTCTGGCTGCATTACTATTATCATTTTTCAGCTAATAGCCAATAATTTTATTCTTAATCATTTCCAGTCTCTGGGTACATAAAGCAAACTAAATGCTGATCATTGAGAGTGCAGAGCATATTCCAAGTATCAAACCATCTTGATGACAGGTTGTAAAATCGTGGGCTGTCAGAGTGCATGGGGGCCTTAGAATTGCCACATGCATGTGCATACGTTTGTTAACTTTAGTAGACTTTATTTTTTGAGCAGTTTTGGGTCCACAGCAGAATTGAGCAGGCAATCCAGAGGGTTCTCATCAATCCCTCAACTCCTTGCAGGTGCAGCCTCCACTACCAAGCACCTCACACCAGGGAGGTGCATCTGGTACAGTACATGAAGCTACAGGGACACATCTGTCCCACCCCAAGCCCATAGTTTATGTCAGGGTGAACTCTGGGTGCTGTGCCTTGCAGTGTCTTTTTGTAAGTCAATGTGGAGCGTACATTTGCTGCATTCAGAATATTCAGGGCTGTCACTTTGCTAAATGCCATGAGAAGTGCAGTTTTCTGTGTTCTGTTATAAATTATGCCTCTTATTGCTTTGTGTAATGATTGTATCTTTATAGTTTACTTCACTTTAAGGTCAGCTTTTAATACCATATCAGCGGAGAGAGAGAAACTGAGGCAGCTGATGGAGCATGATGCCTCGCCCTCCCCTTCCGCTCAGGTCCTCGGTCTGAAGCACGCCCTGTCATCCGTAAGTTACATGTCTGTGTCATGCAAATGCCTGGAAATGTATCCAGCACATGAAGCTTTTATATTTTCCATATCAGCAGTTGTGTTAGAAATGCATGAGAAACCAAACAAATGACCCAAAGAATATTCCAGTCTTTCATAGGATCTGGTTACCAAAAGCACCAAAACCCAGCCTACTCCGAATCTCAGTACCTAGTATTTTGTCAACTGTTAAATTCTATCAGTTTGGTTTTCTCTGATTCATCTCAATTTTTCCATTCCTATCAGACTTGTGTGGGGTGTTTGTGTGTTTGTCTTACAGGCTTTTGTTTGTTAACATTCACAAAATCTGACAGTTGGGAAGCAGTTTTGTGTCCCTGAGACCCCACACGCCATAGACCGACCTAACAGATGCCAGGTGGCCCAGCAAAGCTCCCATTCATACTCTTAGCTGCTCTCCTGCAAAGCAGTGAGCCAGCTGAGGGCTCCTTCAAGGGCAGGGACATTATTCCATCTGTTAAGACAGTGCAAAGCGTCTAGAGCAGAGTCATAGGCAGGGGTCTGTCAGGTTAGCCTTGTGTCTGCAACAGCAGGAAAGCCTTCATGATCTGCACTTAGCCTTTCTCTCGCACGCTCTGTCTCCCCTCCTCATCAGCTTCGATTCATTCATCAGAATAGTCGGGCTCCATTAAGGAGATTGTCCTTCTGCTGTTGAAATAGCTGAAGTTATCTGATTATTCACTCTGTTGAGAAGCTAGAAAAGTTTAGAAGCACCATACTTCCTGTGTGTAGTCTTTGTTTATACTTTGGAATTCATATTTTAAAAAAAGAAAGAGTGTTTGTGCATGCGAAATTGCCACCAGAAGCAAAACTGAAATTTCTATTTCAGATCAGGTAGGAGATGAGTTGTAGAATCTTGTTCCCAGAAACAAAGACAGACATGGGAGATCTAGAAAAAAATGTCCATGTATTTTTTCTATTCATTATGTCACTGAGACAAGTAATTCTCTTGGTATAAAGTTAGTGGTAACTCTTTTACCAGTGGCACATATGATTGTTGTACAATATTTAAGGACTGCTCACTCAGTGAACTATTCTAAGCATGCTACCTTTGAAAGAAAAATTAAAAACAATGTTAAGAATTGAACAAGAGGGGCCGGTGCCATGGTACAGTAGGGTAATCCTCCACCTGGAGCACCAGCATCCTTCGTGGGTGCAGTTCTAGTCCCAGCAGCTCCACTTCCGGTCCAGCTCTCTGCTGTGGCCTGGGAAGACAGTGGAAGATGGCCCAAGTCCTTAGGCCCCTGCACCCATGTGGGAGACCAGGAGGAAGCACCTGGCTCCTGGCTTCGGATTGGTGCAGCTCCAGCCATTGCGGCCATTTGGAGAGTGAACCAACTGAGGGAAGACCTTTCTCTCTGTTTCTCCCTCTCTCCCTCTCACTGTCTATAACTCTAACTCTCAAATAAAATAAATAAAATCTTTAAAAAAAAAAAAAGAATTGAACAAGATAGAGTCTTAATGTTGTCTCCTGGTCTGAGATAGAGAAACCCCTTTGGATTGTGGTGGACCATAGGCTACACACCAGGCACTACTTTGGTTCGAGAACAGCAAAGTGTTTGGGTTTCTAAGCTTATTTCTGGGTGGTCCAGTGCACGTCTTACTGTTCCCATTAGGCTGGCTTTCAGTGCACTTGGGAGATGCCTCCACTGGGCTTCCCAAAGACATTCGTTTCTCCATGACCGACCGTCCCCTCCCTGCCCTCTTCCCAGGGAGGTGTGCGCTCACCTGTTGATCTGCTCGTGTGCCCATTGAAGTATCTTGGGCCAGCGTTGTTCTCACCTTTGCTGAAGAACTCATTCTCACCCAGGTTGATAATTTTGGATTTGTATGATGGAACAGAAGGGTTTTTCCCACCCCTCCTCTTTTGGGGGGTGGGTCTTGGATTCCTAGTTAGATTCAACTTTGCTTTTTAAAAATAAAATGTTTAGAGTCCTCTGAGAATGATATATTGATGCTGTATAGATATAGTGACATCTTGGTGTAACACACACACGCACACCAATGATACATAGATGACATATTGATATAGTGACATCTTGGTATATTTCTTTCTTCTGCCTGTGCTTTACAAAGGAAAGAGAAGCTACTAACATAGTGCAGTTTTCAAGCTCTGCCAAGATTCCAGCCCCTGTACCCGTGGCGTCCTGGCCGAGAGAAAGTGAATGTCCCAGAGAGGTTGTCATGTGTGGGCTCCGTGGTCACTGTTTCCTAAGCAATCCTTGCAGGCTTTCACATAACCCCTCCTCTTTCTGTGGGCACCCAAACCAAAGCTTCCACCACTGCTGGAGATGCGGGCGGTGGACGAAGCAAGACCCAGTCCTTTGATGGCAAAGCCTGACTTTTAGGACGTCAGGAAGACAGACAGGGTGGACCTCCATGCAGGCCCCTGGGGAGCTCACTCTGGGAGTGTCTGGGGGACCCCTCAGGGTACCTTGTCCCCTGAGAAGACAGACCACTGGGGGCCTGTGGGCTGCGAAGGAAACCTTTGACCTTTGGCCAGGCCTTTCCTTGTCGAAGGGGCTGAGGAACGGGCCCTGTGCAGGGGAACACGAAGCAGGCCTGGGGTGGCACTGTGGATGCTCACATCTCACGTCCGACCATTGCCATTGCCAGGGCTATGGTCCTTAAGTCCTTGTACAGGTAAGTGAAGTGCCATTTGTAATCTGGTTTTAAAAAGCAGTAGCCTTAATCCTAAAGAATGAGTGAAATAACCCACCTCTATTGGAACAAAGCAAAGCTGGTCTCCCACAAGGTTTTGTTTCTCAGCAGTTTTCCAAGGGTCTGATTCCACTGGTGTGACCATTAAATCACATTGAAGTTGGCCCAGTTGTAGGAGCAGGGGCCATTGTTCTCAAGGAGGAGGGAACAGAGAGTGGAAGTCTCAGAGGAGGAGGAGACGCTGGGAGACCCTGTGCAGGGGCCGGTGTGGCCCATGCCTGCCTGCCCTGTCTGGAGGGAGGACCCCTCTCCCTGCCCTCCACCACAAAGTTTCGTGTTGGTTCCCTCACGGGCAGCTCAACTCCCAACCCCTGTGCCTGCATTCAAGGGGGCGCCACTGCATCCCCGGGAGGTTTCCTGGGCTCTCAGGGACCTCCTGGCTGGGCCCACTGCTGTGCATCTCTGCAGCATCCACTCATTAATGGAGCCCACTATTTTTTTTTTTTTTAACATGTTCCAGGCCCTAGCACAAAACACAGAACTTAAAGAACGCTTACGCAGAATCCATGCCGAGTCTCTGCTCCTCGAGCCCCCCGCCGGTGCCACATCCGGTGACAGCCTGGCAGAGGTGGGTAGGTTTCCCCGGGCTGGTGACATCTCTGCCGCGGCCACCCCTGCCTCATGCCTGGCTCTCGGGATTCCAAAGCCTTCTTGAGCCCCTGCCGCCAATCGCACTTGACAGCTGCTCTTGTCTTGCTTTGGCCTGCTTTTACCTCATGGCGTCCTAAACATCACCCCTTGCAGAGGGGCCTCCAGGGGGTGACAGGTGCTTTCAACCCCCACCCTCCCTGCCCTGTTCTCCGTGGCTTTTCCCTTCCCACTGGTGCCTCTCTCTGTACATTCTCAGGGCAAGCACTGCCTTGTGGCTATAGCAGCTCTGCTGGTTCTTCTGAAGGTCGGGGGTGCGTTTCGAATGAGAAAGAGAGAGACGCAGGTGCATGCCGCCACAAATAAGTCAGAAGGGCACATGTGTATCTCTGGCTGCCTCCAATGCGCCAGATGTTTCAGGAACCAATTTATTAGACTGAGTGCATTAAAAAACAAGGCAAGGGAGGTAAGAAACACAGCACATATGTGTATGGAAATTTTTTTAGAGAAGCTTCCGATGTTTCGATATTTTCTTATAATCCTCCTTCCTTTCCAGGAAAACGAGCCCCTCCCAGCCTCCTTCCCACTTTGGGAAGCTGTTGAGTGGGGGCACTGAAGTCAGTAGAGACCCCAGGTGGCTGCTCCAGATGAAGTACAGACAGTGCCACCTGCTGATGGCCCCTCTGCCTGGCAGGGGGTGGGAGGGGGGATGGGGTGGGTTGCCCTGTCTCTGCAGGGAGTCTCTGGTTTAGTATACTTATACGGCCGTGGCAGTGATGGACTAGGGAATTCTACAGACCCATTGTCCCCAGAGACAATAGAACCCAGACCCAAACAGCCACCGTGCAGGATTGAGCGCCCTAATGTGACAGGTGGCCTCTGCTTTAGACCTAGGCAAAGACAAGTGCTCACCAGGCGAGCCCCGCTTTGAACGTGCACCTCATGGGCCAGCACCGGGCTGGTCTTGGCCACGAGTGGCCTCCCTCAGGGCTGTTAGCTGCCAGGCCTTTCTCTGGTTTCATGCGTGTTTCCTGAGAGTGCTTGCCTTTTCAATGCCATGGCCACAAGAATCGCATTTATCCACAGAGCAAAGAGTTAGATAAGCTTTACTTGAGGCTTGTTGAATTCATGCTCAGCGTGTATATTTGGGGCTTTGTGTATCTTGGGAAGAAGTCCAGAATCACAGCCCTTTTAAAATGCATATGTTTAACCTGATCTCAAAAGAGACAGTGTCCTTGAGGGGTGGCAGCCACACCCCTCAAACTCCCACCTCCCAAAGCGGCCTCCTGGAGACTTGAACCAGGGATGCCCTTGTCTCGTTCCCTCTCTGGGAGACTCTGCATCCCGTGTTTTATCCTTGTTGCCACCGAGTGACTCACGCTGACTTTCCCGGCAGAGGAAAAGCTGTTGGTATCTCCAGGAAATGGTACCGGAGTCGGTGGAAATGGCTGCCCACACGGAAAACTCCTGTCCGTGTTTGTGGTGACTCCCAGGCACTTTGAATAGTACTCTGCTGGGTAGTGCCAGCCCCTGCCCTGTGGTCAGGGTGAGGTCCCCGTTTCGAGGACCTCTTGCTGTCTTTGCTTACTTCCTGTTACCTCTTTTTAGCTGCACAAATGACCCACCTTTGGTGTCAGGCCTGACCACTTGAATTTTTTACAAAATGTTTTTTATTATTATTTATTTATTTGAAAGACAGAGTTCAGAGAATCAGAAGCAGCGAGAGAGAGAGAGAGAGAGAGAGAGAGAGAGCGCGCGCTGCAATGGCCGGAGCTGGGCTGATCCAAAGCTAGGAACCAGGAGCTTCTTCTGGGTCTCCCACATGGGTACAGGGGCCCAAGCACTTGGTCCATCTTCTGCTGCTTTCCCAGGCCGTAACAGAGAGCTGGATCAGAAGTGGAGCAGCCGAGACTCAAGCCAGTGCCCATACGGGGATGCTGGTGTTGTAGTTGGCGGCTTTACCCGCTATGCCACAGCGTCGGCCTCCACGTAAATTCCTAAACATCCCCCTTCCAGGGTGGGCATTTGACTCGGTGAATGTAACACTGGTCGAGATGCCTGCATCCATTTTGGAGTACTTGGGTTCCAGTTCAGACTCCACTCCTGTTTCCAGCTTCCTGCTACCATGCACCCTTGGAGACAACCAGTGATGGCTCAAGTACTCAGGCCCCTGCTGTTCACATTGGAGACCAGAACTGAGTTCCCAGGTCCCAGTTTTGGCCTAGTGTGGACTTGGTCATGGCAGTCATCTGTGGGAGGGAACCAGTGAATGAGAGATCTCTCTCTGCCTGGCTCTGTCTCTGTGCCTCTCAGATAATAAAAAATAATTTTTATTAAAAAATAAAATACCCCCTTTCCTATTAGAAATTACCCCCATAACCTGTCAAGTCCTATTTTTATTTTCCTGAATGTGAAGATTTACTATTATCACATTTTCAGTGCTTAGATTATTCTGTATTATTTCAGATTTCAAATAAAGGCCAATTGATTTTCAGAAGTAGCATCCCATAACATTTAAAGTTCATCTTTTAAAAATACATTTTTCTGACCACTAGGAAAAGAAAAGAAAGTTCATTTAAGATACGAAAACAGAAAGAACCTTAAAGAAAAATCTGAAAGAGAAAAAAAGGATCTAGTTCTTTTCTTTGCCAACTGTTTCCTATATTTCTAGATTCCACCAGCATTTGAATGTATTAACTCACAACCCTAACTACTACTTTATGTAGTAGATGGTGATAGATTCATTTAAGAGACAAGGAAATTAAAGCCTAGAGGGTTTAAGTAGTTTGCCCAGACACGTAGCATGGGAGAGAGAGAGCTGGAACTGAAATCCATGTGTAGTGAGGCCAAAGCACCGGTTTTCTCAATAGCATCACTTTGCTACACAATGAAGAAAGCCACACCACGCTGGAAGACTTCCTGAAGCTCCAGGTGAGAGTCAGAGGGTAATGGTGTGAGAGAATGGGGCACTGGAGCATTTTATATATGAAAGAATTAAGTATAGGAATACAAAAGGCATCAAAAACCAATGAGAAAGAGATGGATAAATTAGGTCAGTGCAGCCCAAAGCAATTTGAAAGGAAATTTAGATCTTTTAATTGCATGCTAAAATGAATCACCAGCCAATTTGAGTTAAACATAAAAATTGACACAGAAGGAGATTGATTTAAATATTTACCAAACTTGGAGGAGAATTTCCTGAATTATGGAAAAGAAGATTGCAAAAGAATTGTTAACTAAATCTGAGAAAAAAAATGATTGTCAAAAAATTAAGGC
Source organism: Oryctolagus cuniculus (assembly GCF_051225735.1). NCBI lineage: Eukaryota > Metazoa > Chordata > Mammalia > Lagomorpha > Leporidae > Oryctolagus > Oryctolagus cuniculus. The sequence goes on along the minus strand of NC_142882.1, from coordinate 53,145,936 downwards.
AAATAGTACATTAGGAAAAATATTTTCAGAGAAATATGTCCGCAGTGAACAAATAATATCAGAAACTTATGACCTTAATAAGTAAATGGAAAATGCCCATGGCACTGGCATCTCATATGGGCTCTGGTTCCGTTCGAGTCCCGGCTGTTCCTCTTCTGGTCCAGCTCTCTGCTATGACCTGGGAAAGGAGTGGAAGATGACCTAAGTGCTTGGGCCCCTGCACCCACATGGGAGACCTGGAGGAGGCTCCTGTCTCCTGGCTTTGGACTGGCCCAGCTCCAGCCATTGCAGCCATTTGAGGAGTGAACCAGCAGATGGAAGTGCTCTCTCTCTCTAATTTCTCAAATAAATATTTTTAAAAATTATTTATTTTAAAGGCAGAGTTAAGGGACAGGGGTCTTCCATCTGCTGGTTCACTCCCCAAATGGCCAGGGCTGGGCCTGATCAAAGCCCAGAGCCAGGAGCTTCTCCCACGCCTCCCATGTGGGTGCAGTGTTCCAAGGACTTGGGCCATCTTCCGCTGCTTTCCCAGGGACAATAGCAGGGAGCTGGATCCAAAGTAGAGCAGCCAGGACTTGAACTGGTGCCCATATGGGATACCAGCATTGCAGGCAGAGGCTTTAACCACTTTAGCACAACAATGCTCCCAAAGGTCATAATTTTTTTTGAAAGATTTATTTATTTATTTGAAAGAATTACAGAGGGAGTCACAGGGAGAGAGTTTCCATCCACTGATTCACTCCTCAAATGACCACAATGACCAGGGCTGGGCCAGGCCAAATCAGGGATCCAGGAGCTTCATCTGGGCCTCCCACTTGGGTGCAGGGGACCAAGCACTTAGACCATCCTCCACTACTTTCCCAGGTGGTTTAGCAGGGCTCTAGATTGGAAGAGGAGCAGCTGGGGCTTGAACCGGAGCCCACATGGGATACCAGCATTGCAGGCAGTGGCTTTACACACTACACCATAGCACCAGCCCTGGCATAATTTTCAACAAATTCCCAAATGTAGATGGTTGTGGGATTTTTTTTTTTTTTAATTCTTGCTCTTTATAAATTCACAGGAAGGTGCAAAGAAAAGCAGTAGAAGGTCCCATTCACCCTTCTGCCCACATTCACGTATCCAAGAATCATTCATTCATCAGCACCATGAAAGTTGAAACAATTAGATTAATTTAAAAGTTTTTCTGCATTATAATGTTCGATGCCCTTAATGTAGAGTTGTAGAGAAAGTAGGGGTTTTCTTCCTTATGAGTGTAATTAAGCATGTGTTGCTTATAGTATAGGTTTTGCCTTAAACATTTTTAATAATTCACCTGAAGATTGATTCTAAGAACTAAAATAGAAGCAAAGACAATGCTTGCAAATAGACTCCCCATCTTTGTAAATCCGAAATTGCCCTTAATTTCCAAGAAAGAGAATTGTTATTCTATGACCCACACATCTAAAGAAATATTAAAGTTCCTTGTCTCCAAGAATCTTTAGTAGCCCAAGAAATGTTCACAGTTTAAAGGTAATTAAACATAGCAGATGATATACAGGCTATGAACACTTTCATCCTAGTTTAATAAAAAGTAAAAACAAACCTAGGGGCAAGTATTAAGGTACTGCTTGGATTGCCCAAATTCCATATCAGAGTGCTGGTTTGAGTACTCACTACTCCATTTGTGATCCAGCTTCCTGCTAAGGTGTAGCCTGGGAGGGAGGTGATGCCTCCAGTGCTTATATTGTGTGATTACAGTGATTTCCAAAGGAAGAAAAACGATATGCATAACAAGGATTGGACTTGTATCACAATGCTGGGCATCTGATGGTATTACAGGATGTGCCTTTCTGTTGATTTTGTTTGCAATATGAACAATAGCTTAGTAACCCCTCATGCAGTACAAACACAAGGGACAATTACTGAATTGAACTGACTTTGTTAAGGTTGTAATAAATGAGACCCGGAGCTGTTACAGCCCTGCTGAGCTTCCTATTGGAGTTCATTTGAAGTCACTGGAGTAGGGGGACACCAGATAGGGCTAGGGGCCAGGAGTACAGAGTGAGCATCCCTCATCCAAAAACCCCAAGTACTCCAAAGTCAAGCTGAGCACTGACAACACCACAAGTGGAAAGTTCCAGTCCTGACCTCACATGATGAGTCACAGTCAAAATTCAAGTGCACTAAAAATATTGCATAAAATTTATGTTCAGGCCCTATGTATAAGGTGCACATCGAACATGAGTGAGTTTTGTGTTTACGCTTGGGTCACATCCCCAAGATACTATGTTTTATTTATTTTTTATTTTTGGACAGAGTGGACAGTGAGAGAGAGAAATGTCTTCCTTTTCCATTGGTCCCCCCCCCCCCCCAATGGCTGCTGCGGCTGGCGCACAGTGATGATCCGAAGCCAGGAGCCAGGTGCTTCTCCTGGTCTCCCATGTGGGTGCAGGGCCCAAGCACTTGGGCCATCCTCCACTGCAGTCTCAGGCCACAGCAGAGAGCTGGACAGAAAGAGGGGCAACCGGGACAGAATCCAGCGCCCCGACCGGGACTAGAACCCGGGGTGCCGGTGCCACAGGCGGAGGATTAGCCTAGTGAGCTGCGGCGCTGGCAATACTATGTTTTGTACATGCACCTATTCCAAAATCCAAAACATCTCTGCTCCCAAGCTTTCGGGGTAAGGGAAACCTGTAATGCTTTAATCAGCCAGGAAATCCTTCTGAGCCTTCAGGGTAGGAAGAAGAAGACAGGAGAGCGCAGAGTGACTGGTGATCAATTATTGAGTAGAACGAGTGAATAAATCATTGGCCTCTCACGCAGCCGGCACATGAAGATTCCATTGCTTAAGTGAGCCTTAGAGAACTCGGCTAATCACTGGGGTGTCTTCCAGCTCCTCGCTCGGGGCCAGTCTCCCTCCCCCGGAAGAGGACAGTGGTCCTTATTTACAGAGTCTAAAGTGACCTCCTGGGGAGGGCAGAGGCACAACTGCTTTTCAGAGGGCTGCTTGGATGTGACATGGGTCGGATCTTTGGGCTGTTGGCTTAGGCAGATGTCTTATTTAGGAAGAACGGGGGAGAAAGGGATAGACATTTCCCTGTTTCCTGAATAGACACTTCATAAAGGGACCCCTTGTGCTTTGTTGATTAGGAAAACCCACAGTGGCCCTCCTGGGTTGATGACACTGAGGGGTGTATTCATAAATCTCCTGGGCAAGACCTTGCCTTTTGTTCCCCAAATTATCCTGGGACTTCCTCGTGGGATGCGTCACACTTTGGAATCAGCCCCGAGGGAAACAGGAGCTCTCCGGGAGTGGCCTTTTCCTCTGACTCAAAGGCCTTGAATCCTCCTGTCCCCAGTCTTTTTCCTCAAGGGCGTGGTCAGGTGTCACCCCTGTGAAGCCTTCCCCAAACCGGAGCCCCCTGATCAGAGGCCAGTCTCACTTCAGTGGCCCTGTCCCCTGCGCAGCTTTGTTCTGATGGGTGTTGAGGTGCGTCCCCTGCTCCAGGTACTGAGGCCAGAACCGTTCTCTGGCACCTCGTTCAATCCCTCCATGGCCAGCTCCGCTCAGTTGGTTGAGTTGAATTTTCACTTGCAAACAGGATGAAAGCTTAGTCTGAGTATTTAGGTTCTTTCCAGGGGACAGGTCCAGACCCAGAGGAGTGGAGATGGGGGCCCAGGCGAGATGAGGAAGCCACTCCGTTCTCTGGTGGTGGTTGTGTAGAGCTTTCCCAGAGAGCTGGTGATCTCCTTCCCTCAATGAGATGATGTGGGCGGAGAGAGACAGACAAAGAGAACCCAGCTCATCCGTCATGAATAATGAGTGATCTGCCCTCAAGGGCTCTTCTGGAACCAAACACACTGTTTCTTTGTGGAGGGACACCTCAAAGGCAGCCTGGTGGCTTCTGAGTTCACCAGGGGCACAAGAAAGCTCTGCCACTCTCAACCAGCCGGGCAAGGACATGCATTCAGTGTCATTCAGAGGAAATCTTAGGATAAAAATAAGCATCCTGTAGCAGGAGAGAATAAGAGGATGTGATTCAGGGCACACAGGAATTCCCCCCTCCCCCTTAGATGGAACAGAGACTGACCTGCTTGGAGATTGGTGGCATGCCTGACAGTGCCTGCAAGTGACGTGCTCTGCTGGGGGGACCTTCGTTTTTCATTTTCATTTTCCTCCTCTTTGGAGCTGACATCTGCTTTTAGTGGCTTGTTTGCATGGGCCCGTGACCTTGAGAGTGATGCAGCTGAATCATGTGTTTCTTTGCCTGTGCTGAATTCTTCCTAACTACGTGCGGTTTTGTTTGGGCTCTTCTGATAGGAGAACTCCGGAGACGAAAACCGCGCCCTGGTCCACCAGCTGTCCAACGAGAGCCGGCTCTCCATCACCGACTCCCTGTCGGAGTTCTTTGACGCCCAGGAAGTCCTGTTGTCTCCAAGCTCTTCAGAAAATGAGGTCTGAGTGCTGTTCTCACTGAGGGGTCTCAACAGTCTTTTTGTTGCTGTGTTCATTAACCTGCTCAGTAAATAGTCCCATTTAGCCACGCTAAATTCCATGGCCCCTTTCCTCCACTGCATCCTGACGCCCCCAGACACAAAATGATACGATATACTAGAAAAATGCTGTAGAAATTGAGTGTGTTGGGTTACTCTTCAATTCTGTTACTTAATTTTTACTTTTCTTCTCAATTAAGGGTCAATAATTCTGACTTCTACCTATTTCATTATGAAGTATTTCCATGACAGGGAAAGCAATTACCCATTCTATGCATTCTTTAAACCATGGAATCTGTCTTATATTAATTTATAATATGCAGTTATATTAATCTTTGTAATCTGGCCATTGTTATGTTAATTAATAGTAAATAGTACTATCAGATTGATGCTAGAGATCATCCTTTCCTAGTTAGCATTGCTCTGTGTGTACTGATAATTTCACCCCTTAATAGAGGTAGTGATCTAGTTTCTGTGTTAATTCTCATAGAAGATCTGTTTGCAAATAGCTCAAGAACAAATTGTAACTCCTTCTACCCAAACACTAGTAACTTCTGAAAATGCAGTGTGAATTGATAAGGATTTTTTAATAATCACAGGAATCCTGAGTTTACTTGCAGTTTTCCTCTGGAGAACTAATCAAGAATGTATAAGAATTTTAATAACAGGTGTTTGCAGTGAACACCTCCTGGGTAAACTGAGGTATGAGCCTCTGAATACGGCAGCCAAATTATGTTTGCAGATTGGAAATGTGGGACTCAAAATATAGGATCATTTGGAGTAAGGGTTTTATGAAAAGCTGCCTCTTCTTAACTCTTATCCTAACGTGCGAATTTCTTCCTTCTCGTAGATTTCAGATGACGATTCCTACGTCAGTGACATAAGTGATAATCTTTCCTTGGACAATCTCAGTAATGATTTAGATAATGAGAGGCAGACCTTGGGTAAGATTTCCATTATCTGATCTCTGAAAGTTTGCATCATTGTAGAATACTAATAAAATGTGTACCCAGTGCCTGCCTGCTGCATGCCGAGAACGGCAGCATTCTTCCTACGGAAGAAAATTAAAACGTGGTCCTCACCCTGCAGGATCTGATACCCTGGGTCAGAAGACAGCACCTACATTTGGAAGATGTATTCATTCAACTAACATGTCTGCTTGTGCACATTTTTATTTTATAAACTGTGGATAAGCCAATTATTATGTGAATATACTAACAATGCACCCGCATCCCTTATGCCATCACTCTGCAAATCTATTAGTAAATAGCTTTTTGCCTTTAGGTATCTGGGGGGTGGGGGTTTATAATGAAAGAATTTGGTAGAGTATATATGATAAAAATCTGATCTAAGTGGTGCATTAAGAGAACACATTGGAAACTAACTTCCAAATTTCTGTCTCCTCTCAAGGCACCTTTAGATGTCCTCTTGCTAACTGATTGATCCCAAAAGGGAAAGTGATGGCCAGACAAGGCATTTCATACTGCTGGTTTGAACCGTGGGGTATTTGAAGTGCCTACCTATTCCCGAAGTGCTCTGATTAGGACTTCAGCAAACAGGCTGAACCTGTTTAGGAAGATGCCCTGAAAAATACTTTTCCCTGCGTGGAGGTTTATAACATCCAACTCTCCCAGTCTGGGCACTCAGTGTGCCTTGGGGCCTCTAGTCTGTTTGCTGTGTGCACTAGATACTCAAAGCATGGCCCATTTTATGTCACTGGAGGGCAGGGAGCATATTATGACCTTTGTGATATTGCAGGGTTTCCCAGCTCAGGGGTTAGGTGTGAGCCATGATAATGAATTGTTGTCTGGACACTGAAGAGCCACCTCTTGGGGGACCACAGTATAGACAACAGGCAGGTAGTTCTCTCGCCCACTGGAGGAGCGGCCTTTCAGCATCGCATCTGCTATAAGTGAGACGCTCATCATGCACGGTGTTTTGCTTGCATTGTTTCCGAAGAGATGACCCTGAACCCCTTGGTGGAAAGTGTAAAAAAAAAAAAAAAAAGGGTTCTTAGGAGAAGGCCAAGTTCATGTGCTGCTTGTGTTTTTTAGAGAAGCAGGGAGGCAGAATGAAAGAGAAAGGAAGAAACATCACTTCCTCCCCTGGCAAATCACCCTCCGAGCTCCCCCTGTGTGTGAGGAAGGCCACACTGTCTCCTTGAGGACATAGGGAGGGAGCCAAAAGGGCAGAGAGTGAATGGAGGGTTCAGGGGTCAGAATTGGGAAGAGTGGACATGGTCCAGACCCGAGACCGTGGCTGTGCTGATGCCAGCCAGGAAAAGCCCCCAAGACTCTCAGGCCCAGTTTCTCTTCCTCCACCGCTGTTTTGCTGGGATGCTGACCAGCGTTGCACAGCTTGAGCAAACCCCCGCCCTCACCTGGCTTTCTGTTTGTGTTTGGATCCTGGGAACACATGTTGTCCAGTGTTTTGTAGACACTGAGGAGGAACAGATTTTTTTTTTTAAAGATTTATTTATTTATTTTAAAGTCAGAGTTGCACAGAGAGAGAAGGAAAGGCAGAGAGAGAGAGAGAGGTCTTCCATCCACTGGTTCACTCCCCAGTTGGCCTCAATGGCTGCAGCTGTGCTGATCCGAAGCCAGGAGCCAGAAGCTTCTTCTGGATCTCCCATATGGTGCAGGAGCCCAAGGACTTGGGCCATTCTCCACTGCTTTCCCAGGCCATAGCAGAGAGCTGGATCAGAAGTGGAGCAGCTGGGACTTGAACCGGTGTCCATATGGGATGCCAGCACTGCAGGTGGTGGCTTTACCCATTATGCCACAGTGTTGGCCCGGAATGGATTTCTAAACATCAGTACTCTGCTGAAGATAAGGGGAGTGGGAACACCTGTATGCCCTGTAGCACAGTTTTGCTTACCAAGGAACTAGGATGGGATCAAGGTCTTGATCCATTGTTACACTAGAATTTCTCTGAGGTCATCGTAAATGCGTAAATAATAAGTTTATAATGTTTCCTGCCAACTCCCCAGTCCCACCCCGACCCCCCAAAACAGTCACTGCACACACTGAAGCTCCATCACTGTTCTGGGAGCTGTGGGAGTTAAGTAGTTAAAGATGTTGATTCAGGACCACACTTCTCCATTCACCCCAGCTTTGCCTCTCGCTGGCTTTGTTCTAAAGCAAGTTACTTAATGTCTCTGGGCCCCATTTCCTTTCTGTAAAATGGGGATGATAATGCTGCTTCCTCAGGAGGTTGTTAGAATAATTAGGAATAATATATGGAAATTGCTTAGAAGGCTGCCTGCCGGGGACGGCGCTATGGTGCAGTGGGTAAAGCTGTTGCCTGTGGTGCCAGCATCCCATATGGGTGCTGGTTCGAGTCCCAGGTGCTCCACTTCCAATCCAGCTCTCTGCTATGGCCTGGGAAGGCAGTGGAAGATGGCCCAAGTCCTTGGTCCCCTGCATCCACATGGGAGACCCAGAAGAAGCTCCTGGTTTCAGACTGGCATAGCTCCGGCTGTTGCAGCTAATTGGGGAGTGAACCAGCAGATGGAAGATTCTCTCTCTTTCCGCCTCTCTTTCTCTCTCTGGGTAACTCTGACTTCCAAATAAATAAATTAATTTAAAAAATAAAAAGAAGGCTGCCTGCCACGATGTAAAAGGCAAAATGTGTGTATATGTAATATTTGTTGATGGTGGTAGAATAACATTCTGTGATAATTTAGATTAGTGTAATCAAAGAATATTTTCATTCTCCACAGAAAGCTATTTTTAAAAATTACTATCATATGCACCCACTTATGTGTCAGGTTTTGCCTATGTTAAGCAATTAAAACAAATTCAAAAATTAATTGGATGCTTAGATGAAAATGAGACTGCACAGTTTGACCTCAATTTCATTTTTTTTCTGTTCATCAAAGCAGCCTCTTTATTCAGAGTGATTAGCTCCATAATGAGTATATGTTAAATATTTATGGTTAATAAATAAGTGCACACGAATGAACTATGTTGGTATAATGCAGAAGACTTTATTTGGAAATAGGCACGGTTAGGATGGGAAAGGAACTTCAGAGTGTTAAGTAAAGGGAAGCTTAATAATAAATTTACACGCCCAACACGCAAATGTTTCACTCACCAAAAAAATCCATGCACCAGATTTACAAATACAATCCAGGTGAGGATTACGATGTAAGACGGACATAAAAACCAAAGATTCTGCTCCTCTACTTAAATAGAAGGCATACAGTTCAGCAAGGAAGAAATGCTGAAATGAAAGGAGAGTATTCCAAGCCACACTGGAAGCTTTTTAAATGTGAGTTACAATGAGGAGACCACGCTGTCTGCCTAACAACTTGACAGGAATTTAAACCAAACAATGAGAGGCCTGGGAGGCCCTGGGAAATGAAACTCATGATAAAATAAAAATTATGAAATTATGAAAATTATGATGAAATTAAAATGAAATAGATGCTGCCCTTAAATGGGAAAATCGGTCCAGCCTTGTTGAGCAGTCGTCTGATTATGTGCATTGAAAGTCTAAAGACATCCACAGTCTTGGACAGAGTGGTCCCACTTCTGCGTATCTCAAGATCATCAGAGCTGCAGGCAGGCGTTTAAGTGGGTGAAGATTCACTGTTGGTTTTTGTTGTTGGTTTTTGTCATTGTGTCATAACAGAACACTAGCTCTGAGAGTCTGGCAGCAGATGAATGAGTCAGTAAATTGTGGCATATCTATAACATGGAGGTATTTTTGCAGTCATTAAAAATGATGCTTCCATAGTATTTTAGGTAACATGGAAGTGACATTTCTGTTAAGTTGGACAGAAAACCGCATAGCGTAGGAGAGCTCTGTGGATGGAGCATACTAAGAGATACTCCAGGATGTGAATGGTGGCCATTTTGGGGTGAAGGACTAATGGATGACTGTGATTGCCTTTTAAAGTGTTCTGTAATCAACACAATTGTTTACCAGAATTTGAAGTGATTTCTCTGAAAGTTTATAAAGCTTTATAAACAGTCCCCTTCTGTAGGCATAGAAATCCACTCTCCAGTTTTATCCTTAGCGTATATGAGCTATGAGAAACTAGCTTCGGAGTAAGGACTTAAGGGCCCCTGTGAACACACTCGTGAGTTTCCATGCATGTGACATTCGGTATTTAATTGCTCAGAATTCTTTTACTCCCTTCCTGACCTCTCATCATATTGTGGACAACTCACTCGGACAGCCAGACTGCGTCCCTGCTGGGTAAAGTTTTGGCTGTGGATTGAAAAGAGAACCACAGAATGAAACAGCTGTGTAGACAACCAGGCCTCTCCCCCTTTCAGATCCCATTCTCGACAATGGTGCTGGGGCAGTGAAGTCCACGCGGAGAACCTGCCTGCCCGCGCCGTGCCCCAGCTCCAGCAACGTCAGCCTGTGGAACATTCTGAGGAACAACATAGGCAAGGACCTGTCCAAGGTGGCCATGCCCGTGGAGCTGAACGAGCCCCTGAACACACTGCAGCGCCTGTGCGAGGAGCTGGAGTACAGCGAGCTCCTGGACAAGGCCGCGCGGCTTCCCAGCGCCCTGGAAAGGATGGTGAGGGGTCAGCGCGCCGCCCACCTGCTGCCCAGCCCGCCGCCTGGCCCGCTCTCGTCCCCTGGGGCTCCGTGCGGATGGCGCCGTAGATAGGTTCACTCCCCAGAGATGCCTGGTTCTGCGTGGTCACCCTGGGCCTGCCTGGCTCCAGGCACCTGGTCAGGATTTGTCCCAGGGAGGGGGAGAGGGGAGGGACACTCCTCCCTGGCCCCAGTGCCTGGGGGCGTCCCGCTGGGTGGACCTGGCCGCCTCCTTTCTCCCAGGTCTTCCAGCTGACAGCTCTGCCACACCTGGCCGGAATTAGGGCTGCCTGCCTGTTTATTTCTACTACCTCTAGGTGGACAGAAGTTAACTTTTCGAGCTGGTTTTTCCATCCTAGGTAGATTTCCCTTGAGAATGTTTTTGTTTCTTTTTGGAATTGTCCCAGGCATTCCTAGGTTTTTGGACAGTAGCATTCCCAGAAGGGATTTCCACATCAGAAAGATTCCTTTTTTTATTTTACTTTTTAAAGTAAATTAAAAAAAAAAAGTTCAGCCTAGAAAAATTCCACCTTCTGTTCTCCACCTTCTGTGCTGTTCTTGGTGTCACACAGCTCCACTCACAGATTCTCCGCTTTCAAAGGGGGCTGCAGATGTCCCTCATCCTCCCTGGTTTCGGACATTACCGGGTAGACAGCCAAATGGCTGCGTGCATGTGGTGCTGGGGTCATCCGTGTCTCTGAAAGGCTGAGTGTCCCCTGGGCCTTTGCCCGCTGGCTGAGTTGGCCTTGGGGTGCCCTCTGGGTTTCCCAGAGCTGCCCTTTTCTCAATGCTGGGTGTTTGCACCACAGGGGGTTTTTACCTCCTGCTCTTGCCCTAGATGTTCCACTGGCTCCCCAGGCCTCTCCGCATCACACTCTTTCTTCAAACCAGCCATAATATGGGGCAGAGAGAAAACAAACTGTGTTTTCTTTTTTAAAAGATTTATTCATTTGAAAGTCATAGAGAGACAGAGAGATCTTCCATCCATCCGCTGATTCACTCCTTAGATGACTGCAGCAGTCAGGGCTGGACCAGGCTGAAGCCAGAAGCCAGAAGCTGCATCCGGGTCTCCCACGTGGGCCATCTTCTGCTGCTTTCCCAGGCGCTTTAGCAGGGAGCTGGCTAGAAATGCAGCAGCTGGGACTTGAACTGGTGTGCATGGGCCATTTTACCCCCTAACTCACAATGCCTGGCCCCAAACTGTGTATTTTTTAAATCTTTGTTATTTTTTCCCTGCAAAAGAAAAAAAGAAAAGCCACTGTTAAGGCAAGTGTTACAAGTCCGTACTCCTGATGGCTGTGTTTTTAAAGAAAATGATTGACTTGGAAGATCCAAGAAGTCTTTCAGGTGTTCCATGCTTGGCGCGATGTGGGGACCCTTAGGTGTTCAGATGCCTGATCCCTCTGATAGGCCTTGAGCAGGTGGCTGGGGAGGACCTTGCTTCTCAGCGCTAACCTTACCCTTCATGGATTCGGTTTGCTTCCCTGTGGGTCAGTGTATACTTGTCACCAAGCCCAGCACAAAGGTGCTTCTCCTGCCTACCCTGGGGCTCCCTTCTGCACTCAGGGTGCTAAGTGACACTAGGTTGTTTTACCAGTCGTTAATATTTTAACCCACGAGGCTGATTGAGGGTTGATTCAGCCTCGCACACAGACCTGGAACCTTGGCGCCTCACAGGTCTCCAGCCCTAGGAGGCACGGACAGGAGCAGATACCTGGGTCTCAGTGGCACAGGTAGCATGGCTGCAACTGATGCCGTGTACAGTGGGCCGGCATCTGCACTTGGACTTAGCCAAAAGGCCAAGAAGCGATGGGTGGGCTGGCGTCTGTACGCGACCCAGCAACTCCACAGCCATCTGCAGCGGGCCCTAGCAAGGTGGATTTTGCTGTGAGCAGCACCCAAAACCTTCGCAAAAGACTCATGGAGAAGGTTGTGTGAGCAGCATACATTTCCAAAAGAGACTCAACTTGTTCTCAGCATAAAATGTCACGAAGCGTGCTAGGAAGAAAAATGTTGAGATGGCTGCAATTCGATTTTAGAAAGGGAAATCTGCCGTCACCACCTAGCTTTAACTTTTTTGGCTTGAAAAAGAAAAGAAAAAGTGGGAGTGTGCTCACATGTCTTCGCTGCCTTGCAAGGGGGCTGATGGAGATCCGGAGGATGGCCGGGGCTGCTGTGTGGTGCAGGCGGTGGGGCTGGTCCTGGGACTCTGGCATCCCACGTGGGAGGCCTCTTTGAGTCCTGGCTGCTCCCCTTCTGATCCAGCTCCCTCTCCCATGCCTGGGAAGGCAGCAGAGGATGGCCTGAGCGTGTAGGCCCCTGTATCCACATGGGAGCTCCGGATGGAGTTTCTGGCTCCCAGCTTCTGCCTGGCCCAGCCTCTGCTGTTGCAGCCACTTGGGGAGTGAACTAGCAGATAGAAGATCTCTCGTCCTCTCTCTCTCTGTCACTCTGCCTTGCAAATAAATAAATCTTTGGAAGAATACGGAGGTCCACACAGTGAGGGCTGTGAAATGGTTTTGCCCATTGTCATTTCCTGTTTTGCCTTTTTGGGTTTTGTTGTTGTTTTTGTTTTCCCCTCCAGAAGAGGAGAGAGTCAAGGCCCCTGTGTCCTGTGACTGCATGCCAGGCATGGGAAGTGACTCTGACCCATTTTCTTTGGTCAGAAGGAGCTTTTAGGTTTCTAGGGTATCAAATTGTGAAGGGTTACACTTCAGCCCTTCAGTCCTGAATTCCAGGGCAGAATTTGGCTATTAGAACAAAAGAAATGCTCTTGCTCTTCCTTGTCCCCAAAAGCGACGCCAGCAAGATGCTCAGATAACATCAGCCTCTGAAATACTGGCGTCGTCGGCTTACCAGTTCATAAAACAGCACGGTTCGTCTTGCAGCTGTCTTCGTGTTAATAGCATCTTCCGATTTGGGCAGTTTGGTTCATTTGTTTGTGGACCCAAATGAACACTGTTTGCACGACAACTTTAGGCCTGTGTGGGTTGGGTTTTCTGTAAACCAAAGACAAGCCTTTGACTGAAATAAAACGACTCAGGGAGAACTCAAGTTTTGTTCTTTGGTTTCTTTGTGAAAATGGATTTCTCGGGGGCAGAAGTCACAGGCGCTTTTCTTCCCGTGCTCAGGTGTACGTGGCTGCCTTTGCCGTGTCCGCGTACGCGTCCAGCTACTTCCGGGCCGGCAGCAAGCCCTTCAACCCGGTTCTCGGAGAAACCTACGAGTGCATCCGTGAGGACAAGGGCTTCCAGTTTTTTTCAGAGCAGGTGAGTGTGCACCCTTTTGCTTGTTGGGAGAAGTTGCCCACCCCCTCCCCCCCCATTAAATATTTATTTTCTGCTGTTCCCTGGCTTCGGAGCAGCCGCAATCATGACATTGCAGCCAGAGATCCGTTTCCTTTCCCCTGAAACCCAGCTGCCGCCTTGGGCACAGGAGCACTGGTGATTCTGCACTGGTACTTGGCCGTGCGCACCTGCCATGTTGTTCCTCTTTGTGATCTTTGGTGCAAGCATCGTCACACATCAAGGGTTTGCCCACGCTGCTGTGTCAGCTCCCGTGCTCCCTCCCATCATCCTCCGGGAGCTTCACTGTCCCATCAGAATGGGCCCTAGAAAGTAAATGCATTATTCTCTATTTGAAAGGGAATCATTCGGGCATGTATTTATTCAAGCCAATAACGTTATTAGTTGGAGAGCTGCCATGTACTCGGTGTTGTTCCAGATGTGAAAATACCAGGGTGGGAGTTGAGAGGGGAGTTGAGCCAAGAATCGACTCTCCCTCTGAGGGGGTGGAGGTGTGTCGTGCTGAAGCACTTGAAGGCCCTCAACTCCACAGAAGACGGTCAGCACAGAACAGTATTCAGGAGCCGGACGGGAGAAGCAGGTGTCTGGTGTGATGTTTAAGATGTGGGTTAAGGTGCCTGCATCCCGGATCAGAGCATCTGGGTTCAGTGCCCACCTCCACTCGTGATTCCAGCCTCCTGCTACTACAAAGCCCTGGGAGGCAGCCTCCGGGGGTCAAGTCATTGAGCCTCTGCCACCTGCGTAGGAAACCAGCAGAGTAGGAAACCAGCATTGTGTTCTTGGCTCCTGGCTTCAGTCCCTGCCCTGCCACCAACCACTGCAGACATTTGGCAAATCAATCAGTACATGGGAACTCTTCCTCTTTGTCCGACTCTCGTATAAATAAATAAATAAATAATCTCAAAAGGAGAGAGGCAGCCTAGGTTGAAATCTCAGCTCCCCCTCCTGCCAGCCGTGTAACCCAGGGCCAGTTGCCTGACATGGGTGTGCTTTGGTTTCTCTCTAAACGGACAGCAACAGCCGTTGTAGGCACCCTGGGTCGCTCTGTGACGATTACATGAGGTCCACAGTGCACCCACTCCGTGTCTGCTACAGGAATCTAAACGTTAGGTGTGTGTCTGATGCCTGACAGCCGGGTTTGCTGCCAAAATGTCGGAAACATCCAAAAACATCTGTTGATAAGGAGCTGTTTTGCTCAACTGGAGTGCGCATGGACTGGAAATAAACCTGTCTCCCCTAAAGGCGGCCACTGAGCCTGCCCACCCCTCTGTGTACGCCCTCGTGCCAGCCCGGGGACCCTGACCATCCTTGCCATGACGCATTGCTCTTCTCCCCGTTCTTAGGAAGCCAAGGGAAAGGGCAGTGGATGGCCGACACTCCTCTCCGTCCTGTTGTCCTGCTGCCCACTTTATCAATGGGATTGCCTTGTGGGGATGGTGGGGAAGGAGGGGTGTGGCTGACAGCGTGAGAAAAGGGTGATGGTCTTAACTGTACATGACAGGCACTATTCTCTGGGACTCAAAAATGAGGATGAATAATCCCTGTTGGAAGCTAACATGAGAAACACCACGCCTGGGGAGACTGGGGGTGAAGCCTGCAGCTACCAAGGGAAGATAATCTGATTCAAATTCTGCCGGGTTATTTAAATACCAAACCGAAAATGGAATGGGAATAAATGAAAATATAATTTGGTTACCATGGTATTATATGCACTCTCATAGAAAAAAAATATACAAGCCCAAAATAGCCCCACACTACAGCAGACTATCAGAGCAAGATGAGCAGCTGTAAGAAATGAGTGGTCCCAGGAGCCTGTGTGCAGTTAGGCGTCAGTGCTGGGGCTCTCCCCAGCAAGGCCAAATGCAGGCTCTGCTGTTTGTCTCCTGTGGGGCCCGGGGGGACATCAGCGCTGGGGGCGTGTGCACAGGTGCACAGCGACAGGAAGAACTTCACGTGTTGTGTGTGAACTGGAGCCCACAGAGACGAACAAGAAAGGGGTCTGGTCCTTGTTGGTAGCATAGGATGGGCAGGGAGTGGGGTTTGTGGACCTGCCTGGTTCAGACCCTGACCTTTCCATCTGTGAGGCTCTGTGTGTGGCCTCGTCTGAGCTTCTTACGCACACTCAGCGTCAACTGTTTCTTTATGAAACAGGACTGATACCGCTTGGTTCCTAAAGGAAGTAATGTGACGATATGAAGGTTCAGTAGGTCACGATTGCTGATTTAGAGGGGACTTTTAGGAGTGGCTTTAACTTCCTGCTGCTGCACACCCTGGGAGGCTGCAGATGATGGCTCAAGTGGTTGGGTTCTTGCCACCTACGAGGAAGACCTACAGTAAGTTCTCAGCTCTCAGCTTTGACCCCAGCCCAGCCCCAGCCATTGTGGGCATTTGAGGAGTGCAGATGGGTGCTCTCCTTCTCTCTCTCTGCCTGTCTCTCAAATAAATAAGTAAATAAATCTTTAAAAAGTAAAAGTACTCTGTTTTTTCATTTTTTCTTATTTTTGTTTTTTATTTTTTTTTAAAGTAATTCTTGTAAAGAAGCCAGGAACTTCCTCTGGGTCTCCCACATGGGTGGCAGGAACCCAAGTACTTGAGCCATCATCATCATCACAGTCACATTAGCAGGATCAGAAGCCAGAGTAGCTGGGACTCAAACCAGTCACTCTGATACGGGATGCAGGTGTCGCAAGCAGTGGCTCAACCCCCGGTGCCACAGTGCCCACCCAGAAGTAATTATTTATATTAAAAAAAAAAAAAAACAGTAAGAGAGGTGTTGAAAAGGCAGAGAGGAGCTTCAGGAACTCCTTGACCTGAAGAAACTAGAACGGTCCGCATGCGTTCTAACGCGTGCCTTGGCCTATGATAACACAGGGCACGAGGCCCGCTCTCAGGCAATCTGAAGGCGGCGTGCTGCTGCTGGTGAGACCAAAAGCTGGCTGCAGGGCTACCAGGGGCCCTTGGGGCTGGCTGCATGCGGGGGTCCCGCCAGTGTGGCTCGCAGCTGTCTGAAGGTCACATGATTGAATCTTTTTTTTTTTAAAGCCTGACCAATGTTGTTATTTTACTCTTATTTTTTGATGGTTTCAGAGCCACACTCTTTTTTAAAAAAAATATTTATTTATTTATTTATTTATTTATTTGAAAGGCAGAGTTACAGAGAGGCAGGGAGAGAGAGAGAGAGAGAGATATCTTCCATCTGCTGGTTCACTCCCCAGATGGCCACAACTGCCAGAGCTGTGCTGATCCAAAGCCAGGATCCAGGAGCTTCTTCTGGGTCTCCCGCATGGGTGCAGCAGCCCAAGGACTTGGGCCATCTTCTACTGCTTTCCCAGGCCATAGCAGAGAGCTGGATCAGAAGTGGAGCAGCCGGGATTCAATCTGGTGCCGATGTGGGGTGCCGGCACTACAGGTGGCGGCTTTACCTGCTACACAGCTGTGCTGGCCTCGGTTGATTCTTTCCACGCCCCTCAGCCTGGATAAGTCTCTCTGGGGCTTATTCACTCCAGCTCAGGTTACCAGACTACTGTATAAACTAGAATGCTGATCCACAGTAGCATTTGTTGTGAAAAGTGGACTTGCCGTGGCAACCAGCGGGCTTTGGCTGGCGTGGCCAGGGGTGATTTGGACTTGGGCAGCTAGATTAGGATCAGGGGTGAGTATTCGATGGGAGGAGGATGAGGCTGGGTGATTGTGATGCCAGACTGCCCTGTGCCCTAGGCTGGGAGTGGCTCTGGGCCAGGCCCTCTCTTCTTCGGCCTGCAGGAGATACAGCAGTTCGGTCCCCGCCCCCATCCCTCTGTTGACCCTGTAGTTTGTGCCAGCTCACCCGTGACCTCCTGCTCAGTGAGCACATCTGGAGAGGATGCCAGGCCTTCCGCTCTGGTTCATACCAGTGCCTGCCGGCACCTTCCAGGTAGCTCCTTGTACTTCTGCCCAGGCAACCGTCTGCCTGCATGGAGACAGCCCGACCGTGCCCCACCCACTGTGTGCACAAGACCCTGAGCTCTCGCCGCCTGGGGGATCCTCGGACCTCTCTACAAGTGCCCTTTCTGATCACCTGGGCAGGGCTCCCAAAGCACAATTTTTGGGTGGAATTTTACGCACATCGATGGGAAAACTCCTATCTCCAATTTATAGGACCTGGAAAAAAACAGCAACTTGACTTTTCTAGATGACGGTCCGTGATTTGAAAAGGAACAGTTGTCTCTTCCTTCTGAGGCTTCGTCATTTTCCTGGGGACGTGGCCATTCGAAGAGAGAGTACGTGGGGCAGCTGGAATCTTTGCTGGCCCCAGAGAGGTCAGCCACATCAGAGCCCGCCTCTCTTTGCCATCTCTCATGTAGAAGGCCCCAAAATATGGCCTCCGAGGGACTCCTGCCGTCCCTAGCCGGAGGAAGCATTTCTTTCCAGCTCTTCCCAGCGACAGTGATGCATTAGGTCTGTGGTGGGCTTTATTCCCACAACCGAGGATGGCAAGAATCAGCTGCAGGCAGGAAACCGAGGCCAAGGCCAGGAGAGCTCTCCGGAGCCCCACAGCCTCTGCGGGACCCAGGCCCCCTCTTCCCTTCCCAGTGTGTTTTCTGGGCGCTGTGAGGAAGGCGCAGGAGCTGGAGTTGCTGGCTGTGCGTCTGAGAGTCTTTTCATGCGTGGATCCCTGGGTGGGATTTTCCTGAGTCGTTGTCCCTTGAACCTTTCATCCCACTAACTCACCTACCCGAGTTCTTGAAAAAGTTCCTGGGAGCGGGAATGAAAGCATAACCTTATTCTGATGCAGGAAGAATTCCAAAATCCATGCACATGGGGGATCTTCAGCCATTTGTGGCACATGCATACTGTGGACAAACTTCATGTGGATTCCAAAACTTTCTGTGCCAAAACGTGCATGTTTTCAGTAACTTTTGGGAAGTGCCCCGGGCAGGCCTTTGGGAAAGCGGAGCCCACATTCCTGGCCCGCATCCTCCCCTTGGGGCTGTTCCAGCTTCCCCAGGGCTGCCTTTGTGCCAAGAAATCTGATTCAGCTGCGGCTTGCTAACTCAGCCAGGAGAAGGGGAATTCAGGAAGAAAAGACTTCCTGTCCTCGCCTCTGCCTCCTGCTGCCCGGCAGAGCGGAAACACGGGGTCTCCGCTTAATCTCAGGAATGTGTGGTTCTGCGGCCAAACGCTGGTTTCAGTGGGCTGTGCTTCCTCCCTTAGACCCTGAGGGAAGGTTTGGTGTCCTGAGTGACCACCTGGTGGTTACTTTCCCAGGCCGGTGTTTGGCACAGAGAAGCCGGGTTTGGTTCCTGGCTCCTGGCTCCCGCCATTGCAGACCCTGGGAAGCCCCGGGCAATGGCTCAGGTGATCGAGTTCCCACCACCCATGTGGGAGACCTGGCTTGAATCCCCAGCTCCTGGCTTTGGCCTGGCCCAGTCCCCGCCATTGCAGGCGTCTGGGGGAGTGAACCAGGAGATGGAAGTGCGCTTTCTCGCTCTCGTCTCTCCCTTGCTGTCTGTCCGTCTCTTTCTCTGTCATTGTCAAATGATCTGTAAAAGATAGTTCCCCTAGTTACATGAGATTTCAGTTGTGCAGAGTATTGTCCAAGTAATTTTAACTGTTTATCCCCCCAACACCAGACTGTGGAGTATGTCAGAAAAGTTAAAAGTGGTTATTTAAAAAGTTACTAAAATGTAGAAGATTAAAATGAAGTCTTTGTTCAGACTCAGCACTTCTTCCTGCTTGGTTACTCATTAGGGGAACTCAGGACGAACATTCCTGGACAGACTTAGAAATGCCACACCCATCAGCACACTCACCTCTCTGGACAGTTCTTTTACCTGCTGGTGGGCGGGGCTGTTTACTGCTAAGATGGCAGCTTTTTAAAAGGGACTGTCACAGGGCAAATTCCAGCTGTTCAAATAAAACTAGCACTTCACCTTCCAAAAAAATCCCAATAAATCTAAAAATAAATCAATCAAATGTAAGTCAACTAAACCATTGTCTTATGGTTGTCTGCATCATCACGAAAAGTATTTTATTTGTTTTTGCAAGGAGCCCCTGTGTTTGTGAGATCAGTGATTAACTCTGAACATGGGGAAGACAAAACTTAGGGCCGGTGCTGTGGTGTAGTGGGTTAACGCCCTGGCCTGGCATCCTATATGGGCGCTGGTTCAAGTCCCGGCTGCTCCACTTCCAATCCAGCTCTCTGTTGTGGCCTGGGAAAGCAGTAGAAGGTGGCCCAAGTGCTTGGGCCCCTGCACCCATGTGGGAGACCTGGAAGAAGCTCCTGGCTCCTAGCTTTGGATTAGCACAGCTCCGGCCATTGCAGCCAGTTGGGGAATGAACTGGCAAATGGCAGATCTCTCTCTCTCTCTCTTTCTCTCTGCCTCTCTCTGCCTCTCCCTCTCTCTGTGTAACCTGACTTTCAAATAAATAAATAAATCTTAAAAAATAAAACTTCATTGTCAACTGCATTCTTCCGAAAGTCAGGCTGGTGATCTTGGCATTGTCCTGCGATGCTCCATGTCCTGTTTATCAGCAAATCTCGGATCTCCCTCCAGGGACCTTCCTTCCAAAGCCAGTCAGTTTCATTGCCACCTGACGTGCTGGCCTGCTGGCCTGTGCCACTGTGAGCAATGGCTGGGGCTATGGCAGCAGACTCCTTGGCTGCTCTCTCGTCCCCGAAGCCAGCTCCCCGTCCACCCGCCGGAGTGATTGTTTTAAACAGAAACAGCATCTGCTCTGCAGCCTCCAGCAGCTTCCCGTGGCACTTGGGACAAAATGCACAGCCCCAGCCATGGCCTGCACAGCCACCGAGACCCTGTCCCCAACCCCAGGCTTCTAACCACTTCCCCTCCCTCCTTTAGCTTCAGCCACAGTGGCCTTTGCTTCTCCAGATTCAGCCGCTGGTAGACGGCTGCCTTGGCCTCTGCCTACCCTGTGCTTCTCCCAGACCCCTGTGTGGTCACTTCCTTCCTGCTCATGGCCTCAGAGCTTTCCGGTGTTAGAGTGCGCCCCCCGCCAGTCTGTATGGAGTCGCACCCGTGCACCCCTACACCCTACCCTCCCATCTGTGGGCCCTGCTTAGTTTTCCCTAACATACGCCACTGCTGACAAATCAAGTGCCCCTGTGTGTGTGGTGCGTCTCATCATCTCCACACTCCACATCTCCACTCCAGCAGGGCCACGGCTTCGTCTCTTTGGCTTGTCCTTATAGCACCAGTGGCTGGGACAGGCCTGGCCCTGCTCTGGCAATGGACAGATGTTGGATGAGTGGCGTGGGAAGGGGCACTGCTCTGGAGGGCCAGGAGCTGGGGAGATGCTGTACTTACAGTTCTGGGCACTTGCAGGGGAAAAGTGATGTGTTTGAGGGATGTTTATCTATACCTGGAAAAGAAAAGCTTAGAAAATGCATGAATATTGGAACATGTTCTTCCCCCATCTGCATCTCCATGGACCACATGCCCCCTATATAAAATGCAAAGTCTAAACCCAAAATGGTGAGGTCGGGTGAAGAACAGCCTCTCTAGACAGATACACGGTCATTGGCAAGAACGTTTGCTCCCAGGGGAACTGACCTGTGCTTTCAGACAGGACGGCACTTGTCTCACCAGGAGAAAAGTCATGTGAGCTGAGGTATTGGCTGCTCGGGACTCCCTACCACCAGGGCAGCGCTCCCCTTTGCAAAGGAGGTGAAGGAGCAAGACGCTAAACACCAGTCTAAGCCAGATGGATCCAACAGGCGAGCCCAGCAGCCTCCAGGGCTGGATCGTGCGCACTCAAGCGCGTCTGCGGCCCCTTCTCTGCCGGGGTTAGGACGTGAGGAGGACAGCCCAGGTTAGGCTGCCAGAGGACACATTGCTCTCAGCAGAGGCTCGGCCTCTAACCACGAAGGGGAATCGTCCCTTCCTGTGGGATTCAAGCTACTCGAAGCCTCAGTGTAAGACGTTCAGATGTGTGGGCATCCACCGCCCTCTTTGATGCCACGGTTTGGGGAAGACGTTGCGAGCAGACGTCGGGATCACTTCATTTCAAAGCCTGGATGGGTCACCTTACAAAGCAATAAATAAGACTGAGGAGAGGTTGGACCGTCAGATTTCAAGGTTCTTTGTCTGAATGCCCGTGAGAAGGGACCTTTGGGGTGCTCTGGGGACGGACAGAGGCCCAACCTTGAAAGCAGTCATGGAAAAGCTGCTGGGCAGACAGCGGGGGCTGTGGGAGCCTGGTTTCACTGCTGCCTGGTCACTCATTAACGGTGCAGTGTTAGGTTTATCGCTGGGCAGAAACACTATTTCTGAGTTTATAAAACAAGGCAGGGGGCTGGCGCTGTGGTGTAGCGGGTAAAGCTGCCACCTGCAGTGCTGGCATCCCATATGAGTGACAGTTCAAATCCCAGCTGCTCCACTTCTGATCCAGCTCTCTGCTATGGCCTGGGAAAGCAGTAGAAGGTGGCCCAACTCCTTGGGCCCCTGCACCTGCATGGGAGACCTGGAAGAAGCTCCTGGCTCCTGGCTTCAGATCAGTGCAGCTCTGGCCATTGTGGCCATTTGGGGAGTGAACCAGCAGATGGAAGACCTCTCTCTCTCTCTCTCTCTCTCTCTCTCTCTCTCTCTGGCTCTCTGGCTCTCTGCCTCTACCTCTCTAACTCTGCCTTCCAAATAAATAAATAAATAATTTTTAAAATGGGTAAAGATACATGGTTACCATGAGAACTAAATGGAAATATATTAAAAAAAAATTCAGTCTCTGACTAACTCATACCTTGATCCTGGATGCTTTACAAGTGTTCTGTTTTCTGGTTAGCCACGGCAGAGCCATTGTGCCCTTTTCATAGATGAGATAACTGAAGCCAAGAGGGCTTAAGAAACTTGCGCCAGGTCAGAAGCCAACAGGTGACATTGTGCAGTTGGGAGCTGGGTCTGTGGGACAGCAAACGGTCACGCTCCTTCCCTGACACCAGTGCGGCCATGGCAGGTGCTCCAGGAATGTGTCCCAAATGAGCAGCTGTGGTGAGGAAATAATTGTGCAAGGCGGACAAGGCCTCTGGGTAGAGTCCCCTGCCCCGGGCAGCTGTGCAAACCTGGTAACAGCAATGGGAAGTAAATGAGCCGTCCTCTCAGGCCACTGAGCCATAAGGAAATAAGCAAAGTCGTTGGTATTTGAATGCTGAGCTTTGTTCCTTCAGAAAGCATCATCGGGCCCATGTCAAGGCGCTGTACTGAACACCGATCCACCAGTCTGGTGCTGTAGTTTTATAAAGGGCAGATGTGCATTTTTATGGGATGTGTGCATACTTCATGGTGTAAGAAGGCTGCTTTTATGACTCAGGTGGACAGTGCATCCGGTTTTCTGTTCTAAAATGGTTTCAGAACAGGTGCATAGTTGTTCTGGGCCTTATTTTGCTTGGATGTTTGTATTCAGCTACACTCATACAGAAGCCAAGTTCTTGATCAGGCTCTGATGCTCCCTTTCCCCCGACCCTGCACTGTTTCTTTGACATCATTGTAATCTGCTGTATAATAATCTGCTGGAAAGTCTTCCTACATTGTGGGGGAGGGGAGCATTGCATAGCACTGTGGGCGGGGTCTTGCCCTGATTTAGTTTCCTGTGATCCCATGGCGCAAACATTAGCTCCATTGATTTCATTGAGAGCTGGTGGTGTGTGGAAACTGGGGGTGGGGGGAGGTGGTTGTCAGCATTTTGAGATAGGAAATCTCTCCAAGTAGTTGGGTCTTTAACAAAATAATAAATGAAGACAAAGCAAAGCGTGGCATTGTAGGAGTCAGGTTTCCAAGTCAGGGCATGAATACTGCCCTTGTGATTCCCACAGGAGAGCGCGAGGCCCCCATTCTAAGGATGCACGTGGTTCACTCAGACCATACAAGCTTCAGCTTGCACCTGGGCTTATGTTCACAGAGCCACATGAAAGATACCCATTCGATTGAAATCTTTGTCTCCACGTGTCCAAGCTGGTGTGGTTTATTTGAAAAGCAGAGTGACAGGACACATACACACATTTCCATCTGCACTCTCTCACCACAACAGCTGGATCTGGACCAGGCCAAAGCTGGGAGCCAGAAACTGCATCCCATTCTCCCATGTGGGTGGCAGGGACCCAAGTGCTCGGACCATCATCTGCTGCCTTCCCAGGAGCTTTAGCAAGAAGCTGGTTTGGAAACAGAGCAGCTGGGGCCCTGACGTGGGATGCTGGCATCACAGGCAGTGGCTTAACCTGCTGTGCCACAGTGCCAGCCCCCAGGATTATCTTGGCGTGATCTCCTTGTAGGTGATGTGAAGAGACTGGACTTCATGAGGCAGAGTTTTCTAGTTAGCTGTGCTGAGCCGGAGGGAGAGAGTATCTGTGTTGCTTACAGGTAGTCTGATAAATACTTGCTCTTGCCTCTTAATCGGGATATTTGCAAGGGGTGGGCAGGTTAAGCTGCTGCTTTTGGGACACCCGCATCCCAGTTCTGAGCCTGGGGTCCCCTGCTTCGGATCCCACTCTGCTCTGCACCTGGGAAGCAACCGATGTGCTGGAGTTCCTGCCACCCATGCGGGAGGCCTGGATGATGCTCTTGGCTCTTGGCTTTGTCCTGACTCAGCCCTGGCTATTGTGGGCATTTGGAGGAGTGAACCAATGGATGGATGATTTCTCTCTGTCACTCTGCCTTTCAAATGAATTAAAGATTTATTTTTTAAAAAAGATTTATTTTTTATTTATTTGAAAGAGAGAGAGAGAGAGAGAGGTCTTCCATCCGCTGGTCACTCCCTAGATGGCCGTAACGGCCGGAGCTGCACTGATCCGAAGCCAGGAGCCAGGAGCTTCTCTGGGTCTCCCACGTGGGTGCAGGGGCCCAAGCACTTGGGCCATCTTCTGTTGCTTTCCCAGGCCATAACAGAGAGCTGGATCGGAAGAGGAGCAGCGGGGACTAGAACCGGTGTCCATATGGGATGACAGCCTTTCAGGCCAGGGCTTTAACCCGATATGCCACAGCGCCTTGGCAAGTACTTTCAGAACAGCCGATAGCGATCGTGACATTGGTGGTCAGCGTCAACTTACCTTGTTTGTTTCTGTGTCGGTAGACCTCAAATATCCCTGTTTTTACTTTTACATCTTTCAAGACAGATCTCTGTCCTCAGCACCCACCACCCAGCCTCCCTCACGCTCTCAGAGACCATCACGCACCTGTCTTCCTCTCACCCCATGCAACCTGAGCAAGTCTAGCTGACTGTGTCAGGAGCGCCCTCTTGAGGACAGGCTTGCTGAAGGCAGCTGGGGAAGTTTTCCTTCAGTTAATGCATCGAGCATTGGAGGAAGCCCCAGGGACAAGGTACAGATTTCGAAGACATGGAAGTGCATTCATTTTTTGCTTTCTTGCCCTTTTTCTCCCATCAGGTCAGCCACCATCCACCTATCTCTGCGTGTCATGCTGAGTCTGAGAATTTTGTTTTCTGGCAAGGTAATATGCTAATATATTAGAACTGTGTCTTATGTCATGTTGTGGATTTATTTTATTCAGGACTTGCTCTAAATCTTGCTAAGATCAGACGTGGTCCCAGGACTTGGTCCTCATCCATTTGATGTTCTTGCTTCTCATCGATCAACAGTGATTGATACTTGTCAATGATGAATTGGTATTAAGCATTTGATTTTAATTGGTTACTAATTGATATTACATATCCTGGGGGGATCATCCAGCTTTTCCCACTTTTAAAAAATCCTCAGTCTTTACTGACCCACTAGCATTTACTGCTGTGACTTTTTCCCCGTCTCATTCCACAGCCCCTTGAAAGACCTCACATACTTCAGGAGACTGGTATCACAGGGTGGACAGCAAAGGGGATTTGGCTTTGGAAAAGCAAGTCTGTTTTATTTCTGAAATCACATTTGACATTGCTGACTTGTTTTCAGTTTGAGGTTGTTATTCCTGAAGTTTTTTTCTATTTATATTTTGGATTTGGACAGGGAGGAAATTATTCTCAAGATTATGGGTGGGGGTTTAGCCTAGCAGTTAAGACACTGGTTAAGATACCACATGCACCAGCATCCCATATGGGTGCCGGTTCGAGTCCTGGCTGCTCCACTTCTGATCCAGCTCTCTGCTATGGCCTGGGAAAGCAGTAAAACATAGCCCAATTGCTTGTGCTCCTGCACCCACGTGGGAGAACCAGAAGAAGCTCCTGGATCCTGGCTTCGGATCAGCGCAGCTCTGGCCGTTGCAGCCATCTGGGGAGTGGACCAGTGGATGGAAGACCTCGCTCTCGCTCTCGCTCTACCTCTGCTGCTCTAATTCTGCCTTTCAAATAAATAAATATTTAAAAAAAATAAAAAGTGCCACATCCCACATTGGAGAGTTCCATGCCAGATCTGGTTTCCAAGCTTCCTACCGTGCAAATCCTGGGAAGGCAGAGGTGGAGATGGTCTCAGGTACTGGGCTCCTGTCACCCCCGTGGGAGGCCTGGACTGCGCTCCCAGCCTCTGGCTTTGGCATGGCCCAGTCCCCACCATTACAGGCATTCAGGAAGTGAACTAGCAGAGAGAATTCTCTGTCTCTCTCTGTTTCCCTCTTTCATAAATCAACACATAAGTAAATGAATAAACAAGGCTATAAATAATTCCTATGTAGATTAATTTTGTTAATGTCTTTGCTCAGAAAAAGAGTACTCAATAGAAACCGTGTAATATAGAAATGTAAATAGATAGATATAAAGTTTTCATTTTTTAAAAAAAGATTGCGTTATTTAAAGGCAGAATAACAGAGAGAGAGGGACAGACAGAGAGCTCTGCCACCCACTGGTCCTCTCCCCAAATGTCTGCAGCAGCTGGGCCTGCGCCAAGCCAAAGCCAGGATGCTGGAACTGCATCTGCATCTCCCATGTGAGCCATCTTCTGCTTCTTTCCCAGGCGCATTAGCAGGGAGCTGGATTGAAAGCAGAGCAGCCAGGACTTGAGCCACCTCGGAAATGGGATGCTGCTGTGTCAGCTCAACCCACTGCACCACAACACTGGCCCCCAGATACGTGGAATTTTTAAAGTATGGAAGAGTGAGCTGTAATAGTGTCCCCCATTTCCATCCATGTACCCAGTACCCAGTTCTTCTCTCTGGCGGTAATCAATATTACTAATTTGAAGTCGCAAACATCATGATTTTCTTTCTTAATCTTTGCCATTGAAGCTTCATTGGAAACATCACTAACTTTCTCCAAACTCTTAGAAGAGATTTCTTCTAAGTTTCCTAACCCAGGGCTCGTGTTGTGGCGTAGCAGGTTAAGCCACTGTCTGCAATGCCGGCATCCTAAAAGGGCACCGGTTTGAGTCCCCACTGTTCCACTTCTGATCTGGCTCCCTGCTGATGCACCTGGGAAAGCAGCGGAAGATGGCCCAAGTGCTTGGACCCTTACAATCACATGAGAGAAATGGAAGAAGCTCCTGGCTTCAGCCTGGCCCAGCTCTGGCTATTGTGGCCATTTGGGGAGTGAACCAGTGAATGGAAGATCCCCCCACCTCCCCCTAACTCTGCCTTTCAGATAAATAAATAAATCTTTGAAAAGGCAAAGGTAGAGAGAGAGTGAGAGGTCCTCCATCCACTGGTTCACTCCCCAACTGGCCACAACGGCTGGGGCTGCGCCGATCCAAAGCCAGGAGCCAGGAGCTTCCTCCAGGTCTCCCACACAGGTGCAGGGGCCCAAGCACTTGGGCCATCCTCCACTGCTTTCCCAGGCCATAGCAGAGAGCTGGATCAGAAGTGGAGCAGCCAAGACTCGAACCAGTGCCCATATAGAATGCTGGCACTGCAGTCAGCGGCCTTACCCGTTATGCCACAGCGCTGGCCCCATAATTGAATACTTTCTATAATCCCATTTTATATCCTCTGCTGGATTCTGAGTTATGCCTTTTTTGTTTCTTAGTTGTTACTTTAGATTCATTCTATCTTTCATTTACTATAATCTGTCATCCAGTAATGCTATGCCACTTCACATTGGGAGTAGGAAACCTGTCACTGTGTTTTTCTACTTCTCTGCCACCTTTGTGCTATTTTTGACATTTTGCTTGTGTATGTTATAAATCCCACAACAACATTGTTGTTATTTTTGCTTTAAGCAGCCAGATTTTTTTTTTACTTTTGATGACAATTTTATTGAGCTATATATAATTCTCACGCCATATAATTCACCCTGTAAGGCATACAGGTGGATGGATTTTTTAACATTGTATTCACAGAGCTGTAGTACAGTTATCAGTACAACTGATTTTGCTTTATTTTCATCACTCCAAAAAGAAATGCCCTTAACACATATCCTCCACCCCTCATTTTACTCAACACTCTGCAGCCCGAGACGATTACCAATCAACTTTCTATCTCTAAATTTTCCCTTTTGGGGGGTATTTCATATTAATAGGATCATAAAATATGCAGCCAGGTGCGCCTTGGTCCCAGCCCCACCTCACCCAGACCACGGCTAGGCCTCCTGCTGGTCCCCTGCCTCCCTCTTCTGTTGGTCCTCAGTGCCGTCGCCACAGAGGGACCCTCCCCAGTTGTTCTTTGCCCTGTGTTCTCACTGTCGTTGGTGCCACCGTTCACGCTGGTTAGAGAGATCTGACGTCGTTGGTAAATGCGCCCGTTCTTTCACAACCTGTGTCTGATTTGTCACCGAGTCTGCCTCTGTGGGATCGCTGCACACCCCCGCCTCACCCCAGCTGTTGGCTTTGTTCCCGCTGATCCCTTTGCCTGGCTCTTCTCTCTCCTGCCCCAGCCCCAGTCGCCCGGCGCCCTCCAGTTGTCCCTGCAAGGTCTGTGTCTGACCACGTCAGTCCCTGCTTGCCTTCCCCGCAGCACGCAAACCAGGCTGCTCAGCAGGCCTTGCAGAGTCCACTGTTTCCTGGTTTACTTTGTTTGTTTGTTTGCTTAATGTATGTATGTATGTATGTGTTTGAAAGACAGAGTGACAAAGAGAGATCTTCCATTGGGCCAGGACAAAGACAGGAGCCTGGAACTTCATCTGATCTCCCACATGGGTGCAGGGGCCCAAGTACATGGGCCGTCCTCTGCTGCTTTCCCAGGCCACAGCAGAGAGCTGGATCGGAAGTAGAGCAGCTGGGACTGGAACCAGCGCCCATATGGGATGCTGGCATCACAGGCGGCGGCTTAACCCGCTGCACCACAGTGCCAGCCCATTTCCTGTTCTCTCTAGCCAGCCTCAGACCTGTAGGACAAAACCCTGCTGTGCTCTCTTAGGTCCCCGTACCTTTGAACAAGCTGTTTTTTCTGCCTGACGAACTCCTGTGCATTCCTCAAAGCCCTGTGTAAATGCCCCTTCTGAGGAGCCTCTTCTGATGCCTTCCCCAAGCATGCCGGTCATTCCTTGTTCTGCAGTCTTGCTCCTGCTGTAACACACTCGGCCACAGCCCGTGGCCGTCCACGTGGCCACTGTGCTTACCCCTCTGTCCGCCTCTGTTGCATTAACTTTACCCAGTGAAGGACATTTTTGGGTTTGGTGCTCTGTTCCAGGTCCCCAGCTGCATGAAGAGTGATCCTACACAGTACTTAGGAGGCAACTGTGCTGTGGAATCGTGTATTTAGCCTAGGGACTCGGACCCACCTGGCTGCTCTGCTAAACGCATCATATTTGCTATTCCATTTCAGACGTGAGATGGAAAAACAAGTTCTGGGGCAAATCCATGGAAATCGTTCCGATTGGCACAACGCACGTGACTCTGCCTGCGTAAGTGCTTCCTCTGTGGTCGGGGACTCCGCGGAGTGTAGGGCCTGGGTTCTCGCCACGCCGTGGCATCGAGTGCCTGTGCTTCCTCTGTGTGACGGTGGCTTTACATGGCCCTCAGCTTGAAAATACCATGCTTTCTCCCCTTCAGCCGGGTATGCCCCCGCTCTGCCTCAGGACAACACTCGTTTTTTCAAAAAATATTTTTAATTTTTTGATTATATTTATCTGAAAGCAAGAGAGAGAGAGAGAGATCTTCCATCTTCTGGTTCACTCCTTAAATACTGAGTGAACAAAAACTGAGGCTGGGCCAGGTGAAAGCTGGGAGCCCAGGACTCCATCTGAGTCTCCCACGCAGGTGGCAGGGACACGAGTCCGTGAGCCAGCGCCTGCCGCCTCCCAGGTGCGTGTTAGCAGGGAGCCAGAAGGGGGGGCTGAGCGGGCACTCCAGGATCAAATGTGGGCGCCCTCAGCCGCGGCTTCACCGCTGCACCACCCCAAAAGGTGCCCTTCACAAAGACGTGGCTTCTATCTGGGAAGGACGGGCGTTTGTAAAGCAACAAGGGTATAAGCGAGAACTCCAGGGCCAGCTGCTAAGATCTATGCCCCGCTGTGGGTAGAGGGAAGGGGCTGCCCCACCTTTTGATCCACAGCTGTCTCATGTGTCACACGGGGATAATAAGCACCCGCTTCATAAGGTTGTGCTCAAGACAGACGGTCTACACCGAGAGCTTGCTTCAAAGAGTGCTTGGCGCATGTTCGCACCATGCCAGGGTTGGTCTTACACGCTGTAGCACATAGTCCTACCTGAATGCTTTCTCCTTATAAAGCTTGCAAGGCGGGCCGACACCGTGGCACAGTGGCCCACACCCCACTTGGGACACCCACGTCTCATGTCGGTGCCTGAGTTCCATTCCCTTCTCCACTTTCCCAGCTTCCTGCTGTGCGCACCGCGGGAGGCAGCAGTGGTGGCTCAATTACTTGGGACCCTGCTACCACAGGGGAGCCGTTGATTATGTTCTGGCTTGGCCCTGGACCCGCCCCACTGTTCAGGCCCCTTTGGCTCTCAGCGGCCGCCTGTCAGAGGAGCCGTGGGTTCCCAAGCACCTGCCTCTGGTGGGGGCCGGTGGGCGTCCCCTGTGGTGCACAGGGCCACCGAGAGGGGGCGCTCGCGGACCGCCCAGCACGGGTGCCCTGGCTTCTCCTGCGAAGGAGGCACCGAGGAACGCCCCCGGGGGTCAGTGCCTGCCGGCGTCTGCTTCGGGGCGGCTTCACGTCCATGCTCTCGTCCTGTAGCTTTGGAGATCACTTCGAGTGGAACAAAGTGACCTCCTGCATCCACAACATCCTGAGCGGCCAGAGGTGGATCGAGCACTACGGCGAGATCGTCATCAAGAACCTGAGCGACGCCTCCTGCCACTGCAAAGTGACCTTTATTAAGGTAACGCGGAGGGCGGAGGGCTGCGGGCTCCGGGTTGCAGGCTGTGGGCTCCGGGCTCCGGCGCCGCAGGGATCTCGGGGAGAGGACGGAGGATGGAGAGTCATCGTTTCCTGGGTGGAGTTTCTGACGATGAGAATGTTCCAGAATAGACGGCTGTGATGGCTGCGCCGCGTTCTGCCTGCATTTCATGCTGCTGAATCGACACCTGGGGGGTGGCGAAAGCGGCCGTCCTGTGGGTGTTAGCAGAGTTAACAAAAGGAACAGTCGTGCACTGTGGGTCCCTGAGCCCTGCTCCCCTTTCTCAGCTGGAGTGCACAGCGCACGCACAGGACACACCCACACTCTACATGCACACAGTACACACAGTCACACACCCATGCTGTACATGCACACATACACACACTACATGCACACGTACACATACATACACATGCACACACAGTTCACTCATGCACAGACACACACATGCACACACACAGTCACACACCCACACAGTACACACATGCACACAATACACATGTACATATACATGTGCATTCGTGCACACACACATATACACATGCCGTACATACATGCACTCATACATGCTCACATATACACGTACATATGTGTGCACACATACATACATGTGCTTGCGTACATATTCACACATGTACACACATATACAGGCATACACGTGCTATACACACACTTGCACACGTACACATGTACACATATATATACACATGCCCACTCACACGTTTACACACACTCGTGCTCACAGCCCCCACCCCGACTGCTCCTTCCTCACTGTCTGAGACCCCTGCCCCCATTCTCTCCCTTTACCTCTCCTCCTGGGCCGCGGGCCCAGATCCTCGAGTCACCGCGCGTCCCGTCGTTGGCCGTCTGAACCTGCCTTCTCAGGGTGGCTCTGACACTGAAGGCGCTCGCTCTCCTCACTGCGCCACCCGTGGCCACTCTGTGCCTGCTGCGCCCCAGCCCTGCGGCTGGGCTGAGCACACCCCTGGTCTGCCTTGCTCTTGCTGCGGTCCTGGGCCCTGATGGCAATGGTGCCTGGTGCATCAGAGGCTCAGAACCATCCGGGGAATAAATGCAAGGATTGGCCAGGGGCAGAAGTACGGAGGGCTCTCCATCTTCCCGCCTGCCTTGATTGGAGGCCCCATGCACCTGCTCGCCCTCCTGGATGCCTTCCAGCCCGGAAATGCTCATGTACCGGGACCGGCTTTGCGGTGCTGCCCTCCCTCCTAGCATCAGAATCACAGACTGGGAGATTGGCTCTGATGGTTGAATCCCACGCCTCCCTCTCTGCCTCTCTGTCACCCCTAGAGGATGATAGCCAAGAGGTGGGTGGGGTCTTTATGATACCCTGTAGATCGGACTGGGTGATGGACAGACATAACGCTAGCAGTGACCTCACACGTGGAGCCGAGTAGAAGTGACCTTATCCTGAAAACTTCCTCTAAGCTCTCTGTAAAAAGAGCAGCCCGGGAGGTGGGGGTGGGGCGCACAGCACGGTGCCTGGGTCTCAGTGATAGCTTCACGTCCAATTCCTGCTTCCTGCTAATGTGCACCCTGCTAGGTATCGGGTCATAGTTCAAGTACTTGGTTCCTGCCGTCCACGTGGGAGACCTGGATTGACTTCCCGGCTCTTGGGTTTGCCCTGTTGCAGCCATTTGGGGAATGAACCAGCAGACAGAAGGTCTGTGTGTGTGTGTCTGATCCTCTCCCTGTGACTCTGCCTTTCAAATAGTAATTTATTTATTTATTTAAAAGATTTATTTATTTTATTTTGAAAGGCAGAGTTACAGAGAGGCAGAGAGTGAGAGAGAGAGGAGAGAGAGAAAGGTCCTCGAACCACTGGTTCACTCTCCAGATGGCCACAACGGCCAGAGCTGTGTTGATCTGAAGCCAGAAGCCAAAGCCAGGAGCTTCTTCTGGGTCTTCCATGAGGATACAGGGGCCCAAGAACTCAGGCCATCCTCCACTGCACTCCCAGGCCATAGCAGAGAGCTGGATCGGAAGTGGAGCAGCCAGGACTTGAACCAGCACCCATGTGGGATGCTGGCACTGCAGGTGGCAGCTTTACCCACCATGCCACAGCGCTGCCCCCAATAAAATATTAAAAAAAAAAAAAAAGCAAAAGGCACCCTGCCACAGGGCTGTGTAGATCTGGGTGAAGGCCGCCTGTTCCTCTGCATTGTGCCCCAGAAGTGTGCACTGCTCGTCTGTCTGCCCCCGGCTCTCCTCCACTTAGGCCCAGGGGAGGGGCTGTTGTAGCTGGAGGAGGGGATTGGCAGCCACACCTCTGGTGTGATGGGGACCGGGAACAGAGGTCCCGCTGTGGTTCCCATGGGGCTGTCAGCACCGGACTTGCAAACAGTCATCTCTGAAAAAGTCTGACTCCTGCTTCAGAACAGACTCACGAGCCTGGGTGGTCTTTATTTTTTTGTCCCGCATTCTTATGTGGTGGAGGAGCTCAACTTTAATGGATGGCTTTGCTGGTGAGGCACCCCACGCCCTGCCCACCCTTCCTGCTTATACCAGCCTAGGGATGCAGATGTTGAACCATCAGAATGTGGCCTGAAAATGCCACTCTGCCCTGTTGGTTTCCAAATATAGGTCTGTTTCAGCTAAAAAAAAATAGTGCTAGGATTTTTGATTTATGGAGAAATGCCTTCTGAACTTTCATAGAATTTTAGGGCAGCCAGGTAGGTCGTTGGATTTGAAGAAAAACCATCTCCGGAGGTTAGTGCTCCCTCTGGTGGATGGAGTGTGGTCCTGCATACAGCCAACAGCTTGGGCTGAGCTGAGCTGAGCCTTGCACACTGAGACCAACACACATTGAGAATGAGTTGCACAAGGCTCTCCTGGGCCGGGTGAACATTCCCATTTTGGGGGAAAAAATAATAAACTGAAAATTCAAACTGCCTCCTTGATTGTTTTTTAAAGGACCATCTAGTACATTTAGAGAAAAAAATTATGTGTTGCTTCTTTTTTTATTTTTTAAGATTTATTTATTTATGTGAAAGGCAGAGTTACACAGAGGCATAGAGACAGGGGGAGAGTCTTACGTCTGCTGGATAACTCCCCAAATGGCTACAATGGCTGGAGCTGGGCCGATCAGGAGCCAAGAGCTTCTTCCGGGTCTCCCACATGGGTGCAGGGGCCCAAGGACTTGGGCCATCTTCTACCACTTTCTCAGGCCATAGCAGAGAGCTGGATTGGAAATGGAGCAGCCAGGACATGAACTGGTACCCACGGGGGCTGCTGGCCCTGCAGGCAGTGGCTCTACCTGCTACGCCACAGCGCTGGCCCTGAGTTAAGTTTCTTCTAAATTGCAATTGTCAGGGGCAGGAATTGTGGCTCAGAGGGTTTTGCCATTGCTTGGGACCCACAGTCCGTACCAGGGTGCCTGGTTCAAGTCCCAGCTACTGCACGCTGCCAGTCCAGCTCCCTGCTAGTGCACCTGGGAAAGAACAGAAGATGGCCCAAGTGCTTGGATGCCTGTCACCCACGTGGAAGACCCAGATGGAGTTCCAGGCTCCTTCCTGGCTTCAGCCTGACCCAACCCCAGTTGTTGCAGGCATTTGGGGGTATAAACTAGCATCTGGAAGATCTGTCTCTGCCTCTCCCTCACTTTCTCTGACCCTATGTCTTTCAAATAAATAAATACATACATACATCTTTAAACCACTGATGAATTATCTGCCATCATCACGCCACAGTGGCAGCCATGAGACAGCTGTTGCACAGGAAGGGCTGACCCAGCAGCCTGCGATGTCGGAGACCAGACCTGAGGTTGCTTTTTTTTAAAAAATATTTCTTTCTTTATTTGAAAATCAGAGTTACACAGAAAGAGGAGAAGCAGAGAGAGAGAGGTCTTCCATCCAATGGTTTACTCCTAAGATGGCCGCAACGGCCGGAGTTGCGCCAGTCCGAAGCCAGGAGCCAGGAGCTTCTTCCAGGTCTCCCACATGGGTGCAGGGGCCCAAGGACTTGGGCCATCTTCTACTGCTTTCCCAGGCCACAGCAGAGAGCTGGATCGGAAGAGGAGCAGCCGGGTCTCGAACTGGCGCCCATATGGGATACCGGTACTTCAGGCCAGGGCGTTAACCTGCTGTGCCACAGGGCCAGCCCAAGCTTGCTTTCTTATGTCAGAGGTAGTGAAAATAGGGAAAAAGGTGTGTCTTATGCAAATGTTGATTATCAAGTTATGCACTGCAAACAGAGTTAACTTTAATTTTTGTTAACTAGCCAAAGAGCTGTTTTTCTTTAAAAAGCCAGAAACCACACATGAAAACAGGCAGATAGACCAAGAGGACAAAATAAAGAGCCCAGAAACAAATCCATGTGTTTACAATTAATTGATTTTTGACAGTGGTGCCAAGAACACCCAATGGGAAAGGACAGTGTCTTGAATCACCAACAGTGAGGAGACTGGGTATCCACATGCAAAAGAACAGACCCCCGAAAGTAGACATCCACCCGAAGCGGATCAAAGACGCAGACCCGAGCCCTGAGCCTCACAAGCAGGGGCAGGACAGGAAAGCTCCATGTGCTTGCTCTGAGCACTGGTTTTGTGGCTCAGACCTCAAAAGCTCAGGCAAATTAGCAAAAGCAAATTAGACAAATGGGACTACATCAGACAGAGTGAAAAGACAACCTATAGAATGGGGGAAAATATGAGCCAAATGCAGATCTAGTAAGGAATGCGTATGTAAAATACATGAGGAACTCAGCTCCATAGCAAGGAAACTAACTGAGGGGCTGGTGCTGTGGCTCAGCGGCGTAAGCTGCCACCTGCCACGCTGGCATCCCATATGGATGCCGGTTCAGTCTCTGCTGCTCCACTTCCGATCCAACTCCCTGCTAATGCACCTCGGAAAGCAATGGATGATGGCCCAAGTACTTGGGACCCTGCACCCATGTGGGAGACATGGTGGAGTTCCAGGCTCCTGGCTTTGGCCTGGTCATTGTGACCATTTGGGGAGTGAACCAGCAGATGGAAGATCTCTCTCTCTCTCTCTCTCTCTCTCTCTGTCTCCCCTGTGTCTCTATAACTGCGTTTTAAATAAATAAATATTTTTTTTAAAAAATGAACATATTAAAAATGGACAAACGACTGAACAGACATTTATCAAAAGGCGACATACAAGAGGCAAGTGGGTGTAGGAGAAACGCTCCACATCACAGATCGCCAGGGGAACGCCAGCCAAGGTCAGGATGAGACACCACCACGCACCTGTTACGATGGCCAAGGTTGAAAAGTGGAAAGATGAGAAGCATTGGCAAGTTTGCAAAGAAAAAGCCATCCTGGTACACCGCTGGTGAAAATGCCCGTTAGTACAGACATTGCACCAAACGGTAGGGAGGCTCCGCCAGACATTAAAAATAGAGCTCCCGTGTGATCCAGCAACACTGCTACTAGGGATGTGGCCAAAGGAAAGGAAGCCGGCGTGTTGAAGACCCTGCACGCCCACGTTTATCGCAGCTATTTATGATGACCGAGGCATGACGTCACCCCGAGGGCCTGTCAGTGGGTAAACAGGAACGGAGAATGTGCTGTGATCCTGTCGTTGGCAACAACACGGAGGATGTTACATTAGGTGAAGTCAGCCAGGCACAGAGAGACGAGTACCGCATGATGTTGCTTACATGTGCAGTCTGAAGAAGTTGAACTCCCAGAGGCAGAAAGTAGAACGGGGCTTACCAGGGATAGCGTGTGCAGAGGAGGGTCAGGATGCAAAATCTCCGTTAGGGGAAGGCAGTCGGCCTAGCAGCCTGGAGACGAAGATGCCCGTTAAGATTCCCACGCCACCCATCGGAGTGCCAGGGTTCAGGGCTCGGCTCTGGCTCCTGGTTCCAGCTTCCTACAAACGTGCACCCTGGGAGGGAGCAGGTGGGGACTTGAATACCTGGGTTCCTGCCACCCATGTCGGAGACCTGGGCTGAGTTCCCAGCTCCTGGCTTCTGCCTGGCCCTGGCCTACCTGTGGAGGGCATTGGGGGAGTGGATGGGAACTCTGTCGGTCTGGTTCTCTCCGTGTGTCTGTCTGTCTCTCTCAAATAAATAAATAAAAATTTATTTAAAAAGAACACTCCAGTTAGGAGAGTTAAGTTCAAAAGCTCTGTTGTACATTATGGTGACTATAGTTAGTAACAATGCATCATATCTTTGAAATTTGCCAAGAGCAGATTTTTAGGTGTTCTTACCACAAATCCGTGATAAGTATGTGAGGTAACATGCATGTTAATTAGCTCGATTTAGCTACTTGAAAGTGTATACATATGTCAAAGCAACATGCTGTATGTGATATACATACACATTTTATTTGTCAATTAAAAAAGCCCAGAACCCAGACCCAGCAAGCTTTACAAGCTTTATATAGTCTAGAATCACTCTTAATGATTCTTTAAAAAAAAAAAAAATTATTTACTTGAAAGACAGAGTTAGAGAGGCAGAGACAGAGAGAGAGGTCTTCCATCCACTGGTTCACTCCCCAGATGGCCGCAACAGCCAGAGCTGCACCAATCCAAAGCCAGGAGCCAGGAGCTTCTTCCAGGTCTCCTATATGGGCACAGGGGCCTAAGGACTTGGGCCATCTTCCACTGCTTTCCCAGGCCACAGAAGAGAGCTGGATTGGAAGAGGAGCAGCCAGGACTAGAACCAGTGACCATATGGGATGCCGGTGCTTCAGGCCAGGGCTTTAACCTGCTGTGCCACAGTGCCAACCCTGATGATTTTTTTTTCATATGAGATGCTAGTGCTGCAGGCAGTGGTTTAACCACTTGCACCATGGTGCTAAACCCTCCTTTTTAATTTTTTATATTTATTTGAAAGAGTTACAGAGAGAAAAGGAGAGACAGAGAGATCTACCATCTGCTGGTTCACTCCCCAGATGGCCTCAACAGCCAGGGCTGGGCCAGGCTGAAGCCAGGAGCCAGGAACCAGGAGCTTCTTCCAGGTCTCCCAGCAGGTGCAGGGGCCCAAGCACTTGGGCCATCTTCTGCGCATTAGCAGGGAGCTGGATTGGAAGTGGAGCGTCCTGTATGGAACGCCGGTGCTGCAGATGGTGGCTTTAGCCGCTGCACTACAGCACCGGCCCCTCCTAACGATTCTTTCACAAGCTTTTCTCTTGGCTTCCCTTCTTGTCTCCTGTCTTCCTCTGTAATAAACTTCCTCTGTAATAAGTACTAAGCAGACCGCTGTCGTTTGAACCTAGGCCAAATACTGGAGCACGAACGCCCATGAGATTGAAGGCACGGTGTTTGACCACAGCGGGAACGCGGTGCATCGGCTGTTTGGGAAGTGGCACGAGAGCATCTACGTCGGTGGCGGCTCCTCCTCCTCCACGTGCGTGTGGAGAGCAAGTGAGTGTCCAGAGCCCTGCATCCCAGGGCGGGGCCGGGCGGTGCACACGGCAGGAGGAAACACGGATCCGCCAGTGCCTGTGAGCTAGGTTGGAGGTAGTGGCTCCTCCTCCTTTCCATCTGATTGGCTCTCGAACACCGCCCACGTGACTGCGCTGGGCCCGAGGACAGAACCTCAGTGACATACACGGAGCCACTCCAGAGCCCAGCCAACTGCGGGCGTTGCTGCCCGAAAAGCAGAGTGAGCTCAGTTTCTACAGGAGTTAGGGATCCCCTGGCTGAGCCAACGTGATGGGTCATCCTGACGCCTGCTGTGATTCCAGAAGCTCACTGGGCCCTTGGAGCAGCTGTGGGAAGTGGGGCTTGGGAAGCCCCAGCCCTCCTGGGCACGTCTCCCCAGCACTTTCACGCCTGGCTCACCTCCCTGAAAAACAGGCTGTTTGCAAGTCCCAGACGTATCGGGAAGCCCTTGTTCTGAGATACAGCACTTAAGATGCTTTACCTGATCCAAGCCAAGCAACAGAGCAGCCACACTGGTGGTGGCTTCAGCCATGGGGACACGTGCTATTGCTTAACAGTGAGCAAGGGTGTGGATGGCCCCAGGCTCATTACCTGTGCAAGGACACAGGCCGTGCTCCTGCTGTGCCGTGTCCCCTTTCATAGATACCACTTGACTCTCACAACTCAACAGCTCCTCTGCCTGGGAGCCAGTAGTGCACCTAGCGGGGAGGAAGTGGGGATGGAAGAACCTGCTTGCCCGCATCTCCTGCAGTTCCTTAGTGAATTTATCTTTGCATCCTGTCAGCCTGGAGTGGGTCCAGACCCAGCCCTGTAGGCAGGAGGGAGTAGGATGGGCGGGTGGGAGCTGGGAGGGATGCGGGGCCACCTGAACAGAACCAGTGTTCCATTAGCAAGTGCAAGAGAGGGGGACTGGAGCAGGCAGCCAGCGACGCCTCCTTCAGTGGGTACAGCCAAAGCCGCCTTGCCCACAGAGCTGTCTGGGAAGCGAGAATGAACTGGCCCAGCGGATACCTTCCTAGCCTCGGAGGTGTGCGTGAGATTTTGTGAACGGGGCAGTCTTGCCTCTGCTTAAAGTGTGTGTCACAGTAAGAAATACCCGTCATGCCGGATGTTTAAGTAGCATTGTGGGACCAGTGTTTGGCATAGTGGTGAAGATGCCACTTGGGGTACCTGCACCCCGTATCCAGGAGCCTGTATTCATGGTCCTGCTCTGCTTCCACTCCAGCTTCCTGCGAATGTGTAGGAGGCAGCTGATGATGGCTCAAGTACCCAGGCCCTGCCACCCACAGGGGGGGCCCCCGGTGAGCTCTGGACTCCTGGCTTTGGCTTGGCCCAGTCATGACTGGGCATTTGGGGAGAGAACCACCAGATGGAAGATCTCGTTCTGTCTCTCTTTCTAACTCTCTCTCACTCTGTCACTCTGTCTCTTTTGAATACAAATGAAAATAAATAAAAATATTTTCTTCAGGTAGCACCATGACAAAGGGATGTCTTTTTTTTTCTGAAATAAATGTTTTTATTGGGATTATTGTAGATACAACCATTTCTATTAGAATTGGCATCTTACGTTGACATTTTTTGGACGTGGTATGACTTACCACTTAACTGTTTTCTTCATACAAAACATAACTACAGTTGCTGCTTAACTCATGACGAGGTTACATCCCTGGGTTTGGTTTGGAGAGTGAAGCAATGAATGGGCGCCTGTTGTCTGTCTCTCAAAATAAAGATTTGCACCTTCTTTTCACACTGCTGTAAAACTTAGAAAATTTGCCTCTTCCTATGGTACAGGCCTGGAACTTGAAACTTGGCTGGTGCAATTAGGAGGGGCGCTTGTGTTTATTAACTACTACCTGTAGCAGTTGGCAGCTTTGATATTTACAGACCAGTAATCCTGAAAAGGGACATCATTCAAGTTAATTTTGTTTCCTGATTTCATGTCTCTGCACTGGTCAGGAGCATCCTTGGTCCACCTTTAAGAAAAGCCACCATCAGGGCCAGTGCTGTGGCATAGTAAGTTAAGCCACTGCCTATAGCACCAGCATCCCATATGGGCACCGGTTCAAATCCCAGCTGCTCTTCTTCTTCTTCTTTTTTTTTTTTTTTAAGATTTGTTATTTATTTATTTATTTGAAAGGCAGAGTCACAGAGAGGCAGAGGCAGAAAGAGAGAGAGAAAGGTCTTCCATCCACTGGTTCACACCCCAGATGGCCACAACGGCCAGAGCTACCCCCATCCGAAGCCAGGAGCCAGGAGCTTCCTCCAGATCTTCTGCATGTGTGCCATGGCCCAAGGACTTGGGCCATCCTCTGCTGCTTTCCCAGGCCATAGCAGAGAGCTGGATCTGAAGTGAAGCAGCCGGGACTTGAACCAGCATCCATATGAGATCCTAGCACTGCAGGCTTTAACCTGCTGTACCACAGCGTCGGCCCCTGCTGCACTTCTGATCTAGCTCCTTGCTGATGGGACTTGGAGGGCAGCATAGGATGGCCCAAGTTCTTGGGTCCCTGCACTCACGTGGGAGACCTGGAAGAAGCTACTGGTTTGGGCTTGACCCAGCCTCAACCCCAGCTGTTGCAGCTATTTCGGGAGTGAACCAATGAATGGAAGACCTCTCTCTGTCTTCGTAACTCTGCCTTACAAATAAATAAGTTGTTAGAAAAGAAAAGCTGCGGCTAGCGCCGTGGCTCACTAAGCTAATCCTCCGCCTGTGGCGCCAGTACTCCGGGTTCTAGTCCTTGTTGCTCCTCTTCCAGTCCAGCTCTCTGCTGTGGCCAGGGAGTGCAGTGGAGGATGGCCCAAGTGCTTGGGCCCTGCACCCGCATGGGAGACCTGGGGGAAGCACCTGGCTCCTGGCTTTGGATCGGTGCAGCGCAC
Organism: Oryctolagus cuniculus; assembly: GCF_051225735.1. Lineage (NCBI taxonomy): Eukaryota > Metazoa > Chordata > Mammalia > Lagomorpha > Leporidae > Oryctolagus > Oryctolagus cuniculus. Next base: position 53,105,191 of record NC_142882.1, on the reverse strand, counting down.
TGGCTGTAGCAGCCATTTGGGGGGTGAACCAACAAAAGGAAGACCTTTCTCTCTCTCTCTCTCTCTCTCTCTCACTCTCACTCTCACTCTCACTCTCATTCCCACTCTCACTAATTCTGCCTGTCAAAAAAGAAAAAAAAAAAGCTGCTATCTTTGCAGTCAGTTGGGGGGCCGGGGTGGGTATTTGAAGGCAGAGTAGGAAGCTTTGCTCTCCTCTTCAAGCTCAAGATACACAGAGAAGTAGCCTGGCTACAAAGGGGTCCTGGAACTGGAGCACCTGGGTGTGCAGCCAAGTTCATGGACAGCATTTATATGTGTACTTAGGAGCGCGGGGCCAGGGCTGGGTGGACTTTACTGGTCTGCCCTTGTGTATTAGCTTTTCATTACTTACACCAAGAGGAGATTCTTAGGAAGGAGAAGGTTTCTGTGGGCTCACAGCCAAGACCTGGTGGCCTTGCTGGCCAGGCATCCGAGCAGGGTTAAGCGTGAGCCGGGAGGCGCGACTCAGGGACCACCGCCATTGTCTACCCTGGTGTGAGTTTGCCCATCAAGCCCTCTGACTTGATCACGAGATCCCACCCTCGCGACCCAGTTCAGACCAATCCCTTCCCAAGGCCCCACCTTCAGACGTTCTGATTGGACGAGGCCCCGAGTCTATCAACCAGAAATCCATTAGCTGTTCACATGATGAGACCTTGGGGTTTAAAAGTCTGCATGTGGCTGGGCAGCCAAACCCTGTTCAGACCGTAACAATCTGATTTACCCAACATGGTTTGGGGTTTTTTATCGGCTGGAATTCAACTGAGGGTAATACTCCTAAAGGTTTCATAGTTAAAATCTAAGGTCATCAGAGGCGAGAGCGTAGGAATGGAAGAAAAGAATTACACTCATTGACTGCCTGCTATGGAGTCAGCATTGTTCTAGGTACCAGGTGGAGTTCCGGGGAATTGAACATGCCTTCAATGAAAAATGGGTGAGAGAGAGAGAAGGGGTTATTTTTAACGTATTTGCTTGAACAACAAATTACCTTAGAGCTTAAACACTACAGGAACTTCACAGCATTCTATAAATTTGTTACATAACCACACAAAGGAGGCCGTTTTGCTGTAGGTAGAAAAATACTTACAGAGAAGGCAATTTATAGAGAAATATTCAGTACCTATTTGTTAGTCAGAATATTTTAATAGAAATTGAGCAGTTCAAAGCCCAGAGAGAGGAGAGAAACATTGTATCGGATATGAGATGAAAAAGTGAAGGAATTAAAATGAATCGGGCGCCAATGGTTTATTTTCCTTCCAGATCCCATGCCAAAAGGCTACGAGCAGTACTACGGCTTCACACAGTTTGCACTGGAATTGAATGAGATGGACCCATTGTTGAGGCCTTTATTACCACCCACTGACACTCGATTCAGACCAGACCAGAGGTAAGAACTCTCTTTTTTTTTAATTTTTAATTTTTATTTTTAACAGGCAGAGTGGACAGTGAGAGAGAGACAGAGAGAAAGGTCTTCCTTTGCCGTTGGTTCACCATCCAATGGCCGCTGCAGCCAGTGCACTGCGGCCAGCACACCGCGCTGATCCGAAGCCAGGAGCCAGGTGCTTCTCCTGGTCTCCCATGGGGTGCAGGGCCCAAGCACTTGGGCCATCCTCCACTGCACTCCCGGGCCATAGCAGAGAGCTGGCCTGGAAGAGGGGCAACCGGGACAGAATCCAGTGCCCCGACCGGGACTAGAACCTGGTGTGCCGGCGCCGCAAGGTGGAGGATTAGCCTAGTGAGCCGCGGCGCCAGCAGTAAGAATTCTTTAAAGAGCTTTCTCTCCGGAGATGTGAAATGCTTTATGGAGCCCCAGGCCACCGGAGAAAAGCAAAAATACATAATCAAAGTCAAGTAAGGTCACACAAGGCCACCCGTCAGGACAGATGACAGGTGCAGGTATTGCTTCTTGGCAGGGGATGACCTGGGGTGACCACATCCTCAACAGAGGGCCAGTTCAAGTTCCAGCCACAGTGTCCAGTCCAGCTCCCTGCTGATGCACGCTAGGAGGCAGCAGCTGACGGCACAAGTACTTGGGTCCCAGCTGTCCACATTGGAGACCCAGTTAGAGTTCTGGGCTCCTGGCTTTCGCCTGGCAAAATCTTGGCTGTTGCAGGCATTTGGGAAGTGAGCCAGCAGTTGGAAGATCGATCCGATCTCTCTCTGTCCCTGTTGCTCTGCCTGTGAAGTAAATTAAATAAGCATTAAAACAAAAAAGGATAAATAACAAACTGAGAAATCTATATTTGCAGCTCATGTCGTGAATTAGTTCTAGAAACCAGGTGATCGATCCACCCTTTAGAAAAAATGAACACGGGAAAAGGAACCATTCATAAATCAGGAACACAGAAGCCCCTTAAACACAGGAAAAGATGTTAAGCCTCCCTCAGCATCTGGATCCATTAGTGGTCTTGCTTATATCGTGTAAAATATAGTGATTTATTATAAAAGTACCTCCATTTGCGTTTTTTCTATAGGAGTAAAGATTTGCCTTTGAAATGAACTTGATGTGATCTTGGCTTTTCTTTAATATGACAAACACTACACTGAATACTGGGGAAATCAAAAACAGCACACTTTGTATTCCATAGTGGCACACTTCAGATCGGCAGAGGCGGAGTCGGAGTGGTGGGAGGAAGGGGTGCTTGTCGCACAGTGGCTGTGGACAAGTGTAGATTAATCCCCACAGAGAGCGGCTGGGTCACACACAAAGAACCAACTCATCCTTTAACCTTCAATTCCACTTCCAGAAATTTCTCCTATGGATACACTTATCCATGTGCAAAGGGTGGTAATACAAGGTCATTTGTTACAGCATTAATTATAATACTACAAAATTGGGTACGGGGTGCTGAGGTCTGCATCAGACAGAGTAGCTGGATTCCATACCTGGGTCCAGCTCCCAACTCTTGCTTCTTGATAATGCAAACCCTAGGATACAGCTGTGCTGACTCAGATAATTGGGTTTTTGTCACCCATGTGAGAGACTTAGATTGAGTTCTCAGCTCGCAGCTTCCACCTAGCCTGGCCTTAGTCATTGCAGGCATTTGAGGAGTGAATGAGTAGATGGGAACCCTCCCTTTCTGTCTGTCTCTGTACCCCCTTTTCCCCCCAAAAAAAAGAGGAACATGGCCAGTGCTGTGGCACAGCAGGTTAAGCTGCTGTCTGCAGTGCCGGCATCCCATATGGGTGCTGGTTCGAGTCCTGACTGCTCCACGTTGGATCCAGCTCCCTGCCAAGGTCCCTGGGAAAGCAGCGGAATATGGCCCAAATCCTTGGGCCTCTGCCACCCACATGGAAGACCTAGCTCCTGGCTTTGGCCTGTCCCAGTCTCTGCCTTTGTGGCCATTTGGGGAGTGAACCAGTAGATGAAAGATATCTCTACAACCCCCTCCCCATAATTCTGACTTATAAACAAATACAATAAATGTCTAAAAAAAGGAACAACTCAAATGTCTATCACTAGGGAACAAAATTAAGGTATATCCACATTGGAAATTATACAGCTACTGAGAAATGAAGATGTGTGTATACAGAATGGAAAAGTCTCCAGTCATATTGTTAGGTAAAAAGTCAAACGAGAAATCAAGGTGTATCCATACGTGTAGTGTGCTACCTTTTATGTTCTTGAAAGGGAGAGAGGGTAAGAATGCTTGCATGTATTTGCATAGACAGCCTCTGGTTGGATACACAAGACACTGGGAATGACGGTTCAGTGGGGAGGGGGTATTAGGGGTGGGGGGAGACAGGTGGAATTAGAGACCAGGAGGAAAGGGAGGCTCTCCCCCGACTCCTTTCCATAGCTGTGATGTCTGAATGCGGGACCGTCCTCAGCCCATGAGATGACGTCTGGCTTAACTCCCTCAAATGTTGTGTTGGGGCGGGGAGGGGGGAGGGTCCCACCGGGAGAGGATTTTGAGTGCGCGGTCTTGGAGACGTGCGGGTTTAGTGGTCATGATTGTGACCTCGTCTTGGAATTAGCCTTCCTTCATTTCCCTCCCTCCACGCCTCAGGTTCCTAGAAGAAGGGAACATAGAGGAAGCTGAGTCGCAAAAGCAGAGGATCGAGCAGCTCCAGAGAGAGCGGCGGCGGGCGCTGGAGGAGAGTCACGTGGAGCACCAGCCTCGGTTTTTCAGGTCGGTGCCGGGATGGGGCGGGGTGCGTTGGTCGGTCCCCTGCACAGGTCTTGCATGTGACATGGCGAGAGGGCAGCAGAGCGGCCTCCCGGAGTGAGAGCCTCGCTCATAGCCCCTCCTCTGCGCCAGGCCCTGGCACCCTCTCGCTTGTCCCTGGGCAGTCCTGGAGCAGCGGCTTCGTCCATGCATCCTTGCACATGCGCAGCTGTGGCGCCATGCCCGGGTGGGATTGCGGGGCAGGCTGTGGGTGGAGGCCTGGGGAAGTGTTCTTTGTCTCACCAACCATGAAGGGTTATGATGCGGACAATAGAGGGTGGTGCGTGGGCAAAGCAAGTGAACGTAGATTTTACTGAGAAACAGAGACTCCTGCTTGCCGGGAGGGGTCCCCAGGTCTGGGCACTGGGGAGTGCGGATCAATTGCTCAATTCTTCCATGTAGCTTCTACACTGCAAGGGTCTGCCTTGTTTCTGTGTCTCGTGTAGCAGTCATGGCTCCTGACCAGTTCAAAAACATTGCCATGTCCACCACTTGGGACATGTGACGGCTGAGAAATCTTGTTGAGCTGACCAATTAAGGCAGGTTCTAAGCACTTGGGAGGTGCTGCTTTGTGGAGTGCTCTGGAGTTGATGCAGAGCCTGGTTTCTCCTAGGGTGACTGTGGGTGTGGGACCCACTGTTTTCCTAACTACCAGTCTTTTCCTTGCCTGGGGCGATGTCTGCGGGCTGTCTGATCAGCAGGTTTCCCTATCGGTAGGGACCGCCTGATTCCTTATTCCCACAGAGGCCTGTCCTAAATGCCTGTTCATCCTCCCCAGTCCTCACAGAAGGAGCAGGGGGCACTGTCGGAGCTGGGGCCCAATACCAGGCCAGCATATGAAATTCGTGGGTAAAGTTGGTCAACCCCTTTACCTGTGTTGTACGTGACAGAGATAATTAGTGATCATCCAGTGGCTACCGGAATAGAAATTCCAAGTGGTCTCATTCAGAATCGTAGAGGTTCTGGTGTACTTGGGCTTGGATTTGGAACACTTGCTACTATTTAATTTTTTAAAAGGATGTAAGAGTTCATCAGCCTCCTCACCTCCTATGCCCTCTTTAATTTTAACAGAGATGAAATAATGGCCCAGGGAATGTGGGGGATTGGATGAAGGACCTAGAGCAACAGTGCACACTGGAGCTGGGCTCTGAAGATTTTTAGCCTTTGCCTTGGTTCTTTTTAAACTTTTTCAGTCGAAGTTAAAATAGGCACATGGTAGCGAGTGTTTGGCATAGCCTAAGACTCGCATCTCCTGTCTGAGTCTTTGGGTTTGAGCCCCAGCTCTGCTCCTGATTCCAGCTTCCTGCTAATGCTCGCCCTCAGAGGCAGCAGGCGATGGCTCAAGTACCTGGGTCCCTGCCACCCCTGTGGGAGACCTGGGCTGCATTCCTCACTCCTGGCTTTGGGCCTAACCCAGCCTGGGCTGTTGCTGGCATTTGGGGAAAGGAACAGTTGATGGGAGATCTCTCTCTCTCTGTCTCTTTCTGCCTTTCAAATTTAAAAAGAAAAAAAAAAGTGGGCTTATATAGAAAAAGCAGAAAGCACCTGCCCTAATTCTTATTTCAAGGAAACCAATATTACAGGATGCTGGCTCACAGGTGGAGGCACAACAGTGCCGACCCATGGTTGTTCTTAATGGACAATAGAAATACTTTCAGGAAGATTTAGCTACCAGTGTAGCAACAGCAATAACAGATGTATTCAAAAACTCACAGTAGCAGCAAGTAATGTTTAATCTCCAGCAGAGAATCTGCCAAATCCCTTCTGATCATTCCTACAAACTCAGAATTTGTGATCACAGATCAGCTGGCCAGAGTTTCACCCTGAACTATTTGTAACTTTGTTTAGTCATTGTAAAACTGAATTTAAAAAAAGAAAGAAAGAAAAAAGAAGCGAAGCACCTTAAATTTTCTTTTGAAAAAGGCAAGGATGGGTTAAAGGACTTGTCTATTGATTGATCAGTTGGTTGATAGATACACACATACACACTTAAGAAAGTCAGTTCTTATTTTCATAATCATGTAGTTCCATTAAAAAGGATAATTTACATTTTTATAGGTGTTCGTTACAATATATTTTAGAATCGTCTAAACTTGTGGTTAATCAAACTGCCTCAAGCACTAGTTAAGGGAGTTCATCAGCTTGAGCCAGTGTGAAAACCTCAACAGTGACTTCACAAAGTCTATGAGGCTGATTGGGAAATGAATTAACAGTGAAATGCTGAATAATAGGCTGTTATTTATGCGGCCATTGTAATTACATAAGAACTGTGTCTGGACCGGTGCGGGACTCAAACCTCAGCAGCCAGGTGCTCATCACTGCATTTCCTTTGGCTTGTCCGTAAAATGACCCGAGTATTTGATGGGAAACAAACACTGGAGAAAAGGCAAGAGTGACCTAGCAGCCGCAGCAGCCCTCCCCGGGGCTATTTGGATCGGAAGACTGGCAAAGAGATTGCAGAGAGAGCTGTGGGCTTTGGGCAAGACTGCTGACCCTTCTGAGGAACTGGGAGATTGTTCTGGAAATTCCAGGAGGAAACTGCCTCTCTGGCCACACCAGTGAACCCTGGGATAGGCAGTGTGGCTCGTTAGAGACACATCCCTCTCTTGGAACTGGGAAATAGGTGTGACCAAATACCTGTGTTTCTGAGGGCACGGGGACACAAGCGTTTAAGGCCTGATTGAAAAGCGTATGGCAGGGTGGGCGTTGAACCTGGTGGTTAAGACGTCAGTTCAGATATCTGCAGTCGGTATTGGAGTACCCGAGTTTGATTTCTGGCTCCAGCTCCTGGTTCCAGCTTCCTGCCGGCGCAGATGCTGGGAGGCAACAGTGATGGCTCGAGTAATGGGGTCCCTGCCATCCACATGGGAGACCTGGATTGAGCTCCCAGCCCCAGCCTTTGCAGGCATTTGGGGTGTCAGCCAGAGGATGGAACCACACATGTACTCGCTCGCTCTCTCTCAGTTATTTCTATCTCTTTTACCTTTCAAATAAATTTTTAACAAATTTTTAATATGGCAATACCATTCAAAATCACAAACACACATATTGTTTGACCCAGCAGCATGGGTTGTAGTGGTTTTTAAAGGAGCTATATTCACACACACATGCAAAGTAGCATATGCTTAATTTACAACAGCTGTAGCTTCAAAACAACCCAAGTGCCCACCAGTAGGACACCTGTTAGGTAAAAGTGTGGCCCATCCGTGCAATGAAATATCATGCTACTGTTTATAAAGAAAATGCAGAATCCCTTTTCCCCCCAAACTTGTGCTATAAAGAGCAGCTGATAGACTTGGTAGAACGAGAGTGCAGAAGACATGGGAGGCGAGGCGGCAGGCACTGAGAGAGTGGGTGTGACCGTGTTTTCAGGAATCTACCAGAACTTGTTTCATCTCCCACAGGAAATCCAGTGACGACTCCTGGGTAAGCAACGGCACCTATTTGGAACTGAGAAAAGATCTTGGCTTTTCCAAACTGGACCATCCCGTCTTGTGGTGACAAAGGGCAGAAGAAGGAGGTGTGCTTCTCTTGTGTTTGCTTCCAGAAGCAGCACACAGCCGTCTACATATCTAAAAGATATTATCCAGAATGGCCACTCGTGCTTAGCTTAGCATTGTATTTAAGTACATACTTCTTCAGTGGGTTTCTTTGTAATTTTAAATGTTATCATGGTTTGTTGATATGAATGTAGGACACCTTGACATTTCTTTTTTATATACAAACTATTTAATAAAAATGAAAGATTGAATGTTACTGTGTGGGTTAAAAAGAAGCTTTAACACTAATTTTCCAAAGGATAGGGAAAATTCAAATTAAATTGATGCCTTATAAGATTATGTTGGAGGGGAAAGAAAGTCAACTTCTCCCAGGTGCATTAAGAACTAAGAATACCAGGATGCGCACCCATGCCTAAGCTGCCCGCGTGTAATTTGGTAGCTGAGATACCTGTTTGCTTCAGCTGGCTCTTGGATTGCACAGAACAGTTCTAATGGTTCTGGAGTCTGGAGAAGATGTCAATGGTTGGGGGAAGGCATGAACCTAGTGGAGTGTACCTTTTTCTATAGGGTAGACACGGTACCTTCTCCAAGGGGAAGCATTTGAACGTGTTCTTCACAATAGTTCTGCCGCCTTGTGTATAGAGCTGTGCCCTCCTGCTCAGCGCGATTGTCGTTAACCAGAGAAATCTCTGTGCATTCAGTGTCGTAACGACGTCCCAGGGAGGCAGGAGGAAGTTCCTCCTAAGAGCTGAATTTCTGATAAACTTTCCTGCTTCCCTGCACTCCCTAGCTTTCTGCCCCCTCCTGGTTGGCTGTATCCATCTCTGCAGAGGATAGAATGTCCCAGTTTAGGATAAAACACACCACACATTCCAACACAGCAGTTTGACTTTCAAAAAGTTTAGCAAAATAACTAGCTGTTCTGAACAACCCACCATGTTTTTCTGAAATACTGTTTGGATATTTTCTACCTCTTAATAAACACTGTATTTTAGATCTTGTATAAAAAGTTTGACCATCTGCCTTATAGACAAATGTCGAGACTTGATGATATCTGTGTTGTATTCTGATAAAACTGTGTCTTATCCCTTTCCTATACTTCTTATTCTTATACTCTTTTGTGAGCTTTGCAGCGGTCTCAAATAACACAGATTATAACTACTACAAGGGGAAACTTTAAATGATAATAATATGAATTGTGCAGTAGCTGAATTGTGTTATCACAGCAGTTCCAACTACTGCCCAGATGACATTAAAACCAAAGTCTACTTGTTAAGCCTTTAATTCCCACGACAATCCTATGGAATATCACGTGTGTGGCAAAGTGATTTCTCCAGGAAACATTTTTATGCGTGGCAAAGAATTTCAGAACAGGCAGAATGGATGGACGAGGAATAAACAAACACCAAGGCAAGGATGCATGTCCAGCGTCACACCAAATGATGAGTTGAGCCGCGTTGCATTTTCAAAATGGAGAGTTGTTTCTGGTGGATCAGGAGCGTGTTGGCATCTGCAAGTGACTGGCATTTTAAGACAACTCATTAAATATTGGATTCGCTTATTCTATTTTATGGCGACATCAAGAGGAACACAGTATGCATATCATTTCCATCTCTAAGCAGCAAGATGACACACTCTTCGGGATGTGCTTTGTTCTTTGCTTCTCAAGCATTGATCCAAATTCTGCTCACAGATCAGAGGAAGCGAGCTGTGGATTTAAGGGTACTCCAGGGGAAGACAAATCTGGTTTCCCAATGTGAGGGGAAGTGTAGAATTTTAGTAATATTGGCCGTTAAATAGGCCTGCTTCAGCGGCTGGCTCAAAAGAGAAAACCATGACGATATATAACCAAAACACACCGCCCGAATGGAAGCTTCATCACGCAGTATTTGGAAACTCCTTAATTGTCCTGAGGCTGTTATTTCAATTGATCGTGTTTTTTTTTACTTTGGAATCACAAGGATGACGGGACCAAAGGCCACCTTTGTATGTCACCTTCTTTGAGATGGGGCTGAAGGGCATTAAAAGAGGATGTAGAACTACATGAATTTAAGCCTACCATTCAACCCCGGGGCTTTTCTGAAGGTAAACAGCATGGTGATACTTCCTGATATTTGAATTTTAAATCTGCACTGAAGGGGAAATGGCTTCCTTTTCCTTGAGTCCCTTTTCTCACTCAAAAGCACTTTTCTACCAAATGTGTGCTCCCAGGGTGTTAGATCATTTTCAAATGAAAAAAGCAGAAACATGGCATTGTTTGGGAAGACTTGAGGTAGAATTTAATTTTCTGGACTTTGAACCTACGAAGTAAGCAATGCCAATCACCACTGCATCCGAGATACGTGTCTGAACCTAGATTTGATTCCTGCTAATCTCATCCCAAATGAATGGTGAATTTCACAGATACTCCTGGAAATGGGACTTGGTGCAGGCCACCAAGCTGCTGCATTTCTCCCGGACTGACTGCGCCCAAATGCAGGGAGTGTGATGGGCTTGAGCCCACAGGCTCCAGTGCAGCCGGGAGCAGACCAGCGCCCTCCCAGGCCCCGAAGCACCTGCTGCTTTCCAGGTCCGAGATAACACTGAGAGTCCCATGCTGCTTCTCCATGCACCTGCGCTCCCGGAAGCCAGGCTGACTCTGGGACTAGCTAAACAGGTGGGAGTCCGCTTCAGGACAGCAGACCAGATACCTTCCAAGTATCCCCAGGGCCCCAAGAGCCCCCCACCCCACTCTTCACTGACTCCTGGGGGACTCCCTGGGGGAGAAAGCCACAAACTGGATTTTTTCAAATATTTGCTTCCTCTGGCTGCTGCTTTTCTCCTGTTCTCCTTTTCTTGACTTCCAACCAATCTTTCGCTTGGGCTTCAAGCACTGTTCTTCATCTGTATTTTCCAGATTCATGACTATCTTGTTCTGTTCAAAACAACAAGCCTAAAAGAAAAATAATAATGATGTTTTTATTTGGCTATTGGATCTTGATGTAGGCCTACTATGTGTCCAGCAAGTTGTGTTGTGCCTTCTGGTTATTGTAGAATTTCTGCAGACCTGTAGGTTAAGAGTTGGAGCAATAAGTTGTTCTTAGGATCTTAGGAATGATAGTTCCAGTGTATGGGCATAATTTATTTGAAGGTCTTTAATTTTGATATTAACCACGCATAAATCTATTTTTGCTACCAAATGATAGCTATTTTCATGTGCTCTATTTTCCTTGGCATTGTATTAATCTGGTACTCAGTGTTAGCCTTTGTTTTTCTGTGTTGGAAATGTGTAGCACATAAGTATCTGCGAATCACGACCATCTACAATGCAAACCATTTCTGAAGACTTTGGTTCGGGGGCGTGCAATGATCAGAAGTGGCTGTTTTACTTGTGGCGATTTTACCTTCTCCTCTGCCTCTTGGGGGAAGCTTCTTTTTTTCATGGATCTTTGTATGTGTTCCATGGCACCATTTGTACAGTTATGTTCTGTTTAAATCCCATCCTTCTACCCATGCCCCTCCAGCTCCCCACAAGCTCTTGTTACTTGTGTCTTCCCCTCATGTACTAGTTGAATAAACAACATTGGAAAAAGGCCACCTTTGTTTTTCAGGGTTGATGAGTACATGTGGTTGTACAAGGGGACAAGAACAAGACTCTTACCCAGGCTTATTTAAGCAAGAAACACGCCGGGGATGGGGATTGGAGATAGACACTGAGACACAAAGGAACTTAGAAGGCAAATAGTCGCTATAGTCTTGGTCCCAACATTTCTGTGTCCTACCAGCGAAAAGGAAAATGCTAAGTACCATTACCAGTAGGGGGCACAGTTCTTAAAGTGTAGTCCCCAGGGTAAGAGAGGGGCCCAGGAAAACCCCAAAACAAGCACCTGGACTTTAGAGTCACCAAAATAGTTCATGGCTGAGCTTTCGGAGGCTTTTCCAGGAAGCCTTGGCCGGGATAGGACTTGTGAAATGATTTAAGTGCCTGTGTGTTTTACCAAGGGTGAATCATGATTAACAATGCCCTTTAAAAACTCTTCGGTCCTTTGTGGTATCACTACTGTTGTAAAGGTTTTCATGAGCTAAGAGCAAGCTCTCTTTCTTATTAACTGCCATAATTTAAACAGATATCAGACCGGGGAAGATAAATCAACATAAGCAGTGATTATCAAATTTGGCTAATGTCCTGAGGGTAATTGGCACCACACATACACACACATAATCCAGGGAGGAAGAAGCCCAGACAATCTGAGATAGGTCCTCTCTCCAAAAGTGCCTGAGCGTGACCAGAACAGACTAAGTGATCAGATTAGACTACATCGAAAAAAATAGACATTGATTTGTGCCACTGTCGCCATTCCCAGGTGCACAGGTTGGTGGTATTATGCATATTCAGGCTGCTGTACAACCATCACCACTGTCTACTGCCAGCACTCTGCTGTCATCCCACACTCCCAACACTACTTTCTAACTAAATCTTAAAACCAAACCTTTATTTATTGATTTATTTATGTATTTATTTATTTTGCTAACCAATAAGTGAAGGGCACATGAAGCCACTCAGATCAGTTTTTGGCAAGATGACAGAGCTGTGTTTTTCTCACTTCTGAGTTATAGTGTGAAGTTGCATTAGGCAGCCTCCATTCGCCGGAAAAGTTCACTGACAGCCAGAGGTTAAGCCACTCCACCCAGCTGGCATAACTCATCAGTGACTGTGCGGGTGCTGCTGTGTGTCCGCCGTGTTTCCAAACCCAGCTCCTAATGCTGCACAGTGACATGCAGCATGGCCCCAGTGGCCTTTTCTAGCCCCAGTGTAAGTGCGAGTTTTCTCATCTTTTTAAAATCTATTTACAGGGTCAGCGCTGCGGCATACTGGGTAAAGCTGCCACCTGCAGTGCAAGCATCCCATATGGGCACTGGTTTGAGTCCCAGCTGCTCTACTTCTGATCCCTCTCTCTGCTGTGGCCTGGGAAAGCAGTGGAAGATGACCCAAGTTCTTGGGCCCCTGCACCCGTGTGGGAGACCCAAAAGAAGCTCCTGGCTCCTGGCTTCAGATTGGCACAGCTTTGGTTGTTGTGGCCAACTGGGGAGTGAACAAGTGGATGGAAGACTCTCTCTCTCTCTCTCTCTCTCTCTCTCTCCCCCCCTCCCTCTCCCCCTCCCTCTCCCTCTCTCCCTCTCCCTCCCTCCCTCTCTCCCTCCCTCCCTCTCTGCCTCTCCTTCTCTCTCTGTGTAACTCTGACTTTCAAATAAATACATAAATATTTTTTAAAATTTTATTTACTTATTTGAAAAGCAAAGAGAGGAGAGAGGGCTTCCATCTGCTAACTCACTCTCTAGTGGCCACAACAGCCAGGGCTGATCAGGCAGAAGGCAGGAACCAGTAACTCCATCTGGGTCTCCTACATGGATGGCAGGGGCCAGTATCTGCTGTTGTCCCAGGCACATTAGCAGAAAACTGTATGGGAACTAAAGCAGCCGGGACTCAAACCAGCACTCTGATATGGGATGTTAGTGTGGCAAGCGACAGCTTAACCCACTATGCCACAATGCTGGCCTCGTGTTATCTTAATTCCAAAGGCCTCCTCTTATCTTTGAAGCAGACACAGGCAGCTCCATGCACAGAAAATCCCCCTTGGCTGGACTTGGGAAACCTGATTCCAGTTGGTGGTGAGAGCTTGGCTGGACCACGCCCCTCCTGCCAATGTCATCACCAGAGTGAATGGACAGATTATCCTAAAAGTTCTCTCAATGCTACCACTCTGGCACTTGAAGAATGGGCAGATATATTCTTCAGGCAGCGAATGCTCGTGCGCACCAAACATGTGCCGGTCTGTGCTAGTGTGGAGCTTGCCTTCAGATTGCAGAACCTGCCCTAAGTGCCTCTTCGGTGGAAGTGACTTGGCCGTTTGCAAGAATTCCATGGCATGTGAACAATGAGGCGGCGGGAGATGTGATTTCCAATCAGTTGTAGACAGCAGTGGGGTAGAGGAGTTATGGGATACCAGAAGGAAGGAGCTGACAATACAGGAAGTGGGAGCCCAAGGCTGGGGTGCTGCAATGCTTAAAACCAGTTGACCATGGGCCAAATGAATCTTGAAAGCCCTTTATGGTAAAAGGAGGAATGCAATCATTTCTCTTTTTTTTAAAGATTTATTTTATTTATTTGAAAGGCAGAGTTACAGGGAGAGGTAGAGACAGAAAGAGAGGTCTTCCATCCTCTGGTTCACTCCCCAGATGGCCACAATGGCCGGAGCTGCGCCGATCCGAAGCCAGGAGCCAGGAGCTTCTTCTGGGTCTCCCACGTGGGTGCAGGGGCCCAAGTATGTGGGCCATCTTCTACTGCTTTCCCAGGCCATAGCAGAGAGCTGGATCAGAAGAGGAGCAGCCTTGAACTGGCACCCATATGGGATGCCAGCGCTTCAGGCCAGGGCTTTAACCCTCTGTGCCACAGCACTGGCCCCAACAATCATTTCTTAATATTATTTCAGTCTTTTCTAGGTCAGGATCTATGCTTTCTAGCACCTTGTAAATGGTGAGACTTTAACACACGAGACAAAGCATTGTCCCAGGGAACTGCAAAGAAGGTATGTGTGCAACTGCAAGATCATTCAGGATCTCCTATTAATAAGATGATCTTTTCTCTCTCAAAGAATCAATAAGATGATCAATAATCTACCAACACGATTATCTTTCCCTTCTCAAGGACAGGTTACTCCCCACACAGGGCCTTGCTTCTGTACTTGCTAACAACTTTCTTATCTGAATTTCCTTTCTCCACCTCCTGGCTTCTCTTTGTAGTTTCTCTGTGGTTACCTCTCAGCTTCTGCATCTGACCAGCTTAACATATCTGTTGTGTCAGGCCATCCCATTGGCTGCTGATGTCACTATGAGTTGACTACACTTGGGTTACAGGGACAGTGCTGGTCCACCAGCTGAGGCTTAGGGGAGAGGCACATGGTTCCAGTATGGCCACTGATGCAGAAATAACCACTTCGAAGGGAGATGGTAGAGTGCAGAGGCCCTGGGACGTGCTGTCTGTTCCGCACCCTGGCAGCTTCCCACAGGTCTCCCCATGGCTAGTCCTCCCTTAATCCGATCTAACAGGAGCGTGGCCTGGGTACACGGTTATCCAGCTAACAGCAACACTCCCCAGACTCCGCTCAGCCTGGCCATGAAACTGGATTATAATGAAGGAGAAGCGGTCTGTGCAGCTTCAGGATTGAGTCTTCATTTTCATTTTACTTGAAAAGCAGAAAGAGACAGATCTGCCAGTTCATTCCCCAAATGCCTGCAATGACCAGAGCTGGACCAACCAAAGGCAAGAGCCCAGAGCTCCATCTGGTCTCCTGCATGAATGGCAGGGACCCAAGTCCCTGGTCATCACCTGCTGCCTCCCAGGGTGTGCACCCCCTGGAAGCTGCAGCTGGGAGTGGAGCTGGGGCTCCAGACCAGGCTCTTTGACATGGAATGTAGACCTCCCAAGGGGCACCTTAACCGCTGAGCTAAAAGCCCACTGCTGGGCTGAGATTTTAAATGCAAAGTGCTGAGACTTCCAGTCCCCTCCTCCCTTCCCTACTGGCTGCTCAGGGGCAGAATGATGGAAGCAGCACACTGCCAAGCCAACAACCTAAACAGAACCCTAGGAACCAGTACCTAGGGCAACCAACTTGTCCCATTTTGCCCAGGACTCTCCTACTTCCTGCATTAAAGGTCGTGTGAACCGAGAACCTCCCCATGTTGGACAAACTGAGACAGGTGATGTGCCCATGGCATCCAGCTGCCACACTGGCCCCAGAACACCTTTTGAACTCTTGTTGGAGTGAAACCAGAACAAAACTATACAAAGAACTTCTCTGTTGATTAAGACACTCTATCGGGGGGGCCTCTTTGTTTACATCCCATCCTGTTTCTTGGTGAACACAAACACATTTGGTCGTCCACTTTGCTGTTGCCATGGCCCAGCCTGAGGACTGCCCTTGAAGACTGAAGAACCTCAGACAGGCTTTCAGACCCACTGCCTCATCAGAGTCAGAGTTACATTACCAAGAAAGAAAGAGATCTTCCATCTGCTGGTTAACTCCCCTGATGGTCCAACTACCTGGGACCAGGAGCCTCTTGTGTATCTCCCACATGGATGGGAGGGGCCCAGGTAGTTGGGCCGTCTTCCACTGCTTTCCCAGGCCATGAGCAGGGAGCTGGATTGGGAGTGGAGCAGCCAGGACCAGGCTGGCACCCATATGGATGATGGCTGCAGGCGGCAGCCTTCCCCACTCTACTGCAATGCTGGCCCCACGATCAGTCTATTCTAACTCCCCTGCCTCCCCTGCCCTAATCTCATGCCCAGCCTTTTTTCCTTAGGACCTATTTATTTATTTGAAAGGCAGAGCTAAACAGAGTGAGATCAAGAAAGAGAGAGAGAGAGACCTCCCATCTGCTGCCTCACTCCCCAAATGGCCACAAATAGCAAAGTCTCAGCCAGGCTGAAGCCAGGAGCCTGGAATTCCATCTGCGATTCGCACAGAGGTGGCAGGGACCCAGGTACTTGGGCCATCTTCTGCTGCCTTCGCAGGTGCGTTAGCAGGGAGCTGGATGGGAAGCAGAGCAGCCAGGACTCAAACTGGTGCTCCAACAAGGGATGCCGGCTTTGCATGTGGTGGCATCACCTGCTGTGCCAGGGCACCAGCCCCTGCCCAGGCTTTTACAGGGAGATTTTGTGAGTGGCAGATGGGGGGATGGAGTGGTTTCAAGGCCCAATAGATTTTTCTTTTCTTTTCTAAACTACATAAAATATGTTTTTCGCAGAAAAATTAGAAAATGGAGTTTTATTTCACACACATTATAAATAAATAAATGAGAACATCACAACTCATTAGAACGTAATCCTCTGTCACAATGAGAGACCCCCCACGTCGGAGCATGTAGGACTCCTGAGCGGGGCTGGTTGTTGGGGCCAAGGGTGGGCGCTCAGAGAAGTCGGTGCGTGGGCTGGGGTGGCCTTGCTGCGCGGTGAGGTCTCCTTTCTGGAGCCATTGGCCCTCTATGTGTCTGGATTTCTCCCGAGGAGCTCTGGTTTCAGATACCTCACCCTTTGCCCCCAAGAGCTACAAAACCACAAACTTGCAGTGGTTCCGTTCCTAAGCTCCATTTCAGCATGGCTTCTTGCTCTCCAAAGCAACCCTGAGAAGCCCGGGTCACACCTTGGATGTGGTTTCTGGCTCCCTTAGCACACAAGGCCAGACGCTGATGCATCGTGGGATTCTAGAGAATCACCTCTGTGGGCAGCTTCAAGGGCTCCAAATTTTAATTTATGTCTTTCATTTTTTTTCTTTTTAAATGACATGTAGCAATCATACACATTTATGGAGTACAGTGTGATAGCTCATTGCATGTGTATAATATGTAAAGGCCAAATCACGATATTTAGCATATTCATGTCATACATGTGTCATTTATTAGTGCTTTGTGTTGCTTAATTAAAACACCTCCCCCCCACCCAGAAAAATAAATACAGGAGCCAACATTGCAGCTCAGCGGGTTAAGCCACCATCTGTGACACCTGTAGTCCATATGAGCACCAGTTCAAGTCCCAGCTGCTCCACTTCCAATTCAGCTCCCTGCTAATGTGCCTGGGAAGGCAGTAGGGGATGACCCAAGTGTTTGGGCCCCTGCCATTCTATGAGAGACTCAGATTGAGTTCTAGGCTCCTGACTATAGCATGGCCCAATCCCAGCTGTCGCAGTCATTTGGGAAGTGCAACCAGCAGATAGAAGATCTGTCTCTCATCTTTCCCTTTCTCTGTGTCACTCTGCCTTTCAAATAAATATTTTTAAAATATAAAAAGAAATTTCCCATTCCATATTTCTTCTGACAAGTTCAGCCTGTATAAGGAACTCAATATGTTATTTTCCATAAAAGCTTCCTTGTGATTCATATTTTTTTGGGAAAAGATTTTATTTATTTGAGAAGTAGAGTTACAAACAGAGAGAAAAGTCTTCCATCCTCTGGTTCACTCCCCAAATGGCCACAACCACCAGAGCTAAGCCAGTCTGAAGCCAGGAGCCTGGAGCTTCTTTTGGGTTTTCCACATGGGTACAGGGGCCCAAAGACTTGGGCCATCTTCTACTGCTTTCCCAGGCCATAGCAGAGAGCTGGATCAGAAGTGGAACAGCCAGGACTCGAACCGGCACCCATATGGGATGCTGGCACTGCAGGCAGTGGCTTTACCCACTTCGCCACAGCGCCGGCCATGATTTGTATATTTTTCATGATGAAATTTCTGTTCATTTACTTAATAAAAGTAATTAATTACTTTTTGAAAAATCTTTAATCATTATAACTTAATGGGAAAGAATAAACTGAAAATTTCCCATGTTTGCACAGCCCCAAGAAAACACTGGTAATGTTTTGGCTCATAACATTTTATATTTTAGCACTATTTCAATTCCTGTGTATATGCACACATATAAATGCATCTCTAGTCTTTTAAGAAATAAAAGGACATGACTCATACCAGATTGGCTCAAAAATGAATCACCTCTGGAGGAAGTGGGAGCAGTGACCTAAAGGAGAAAAGTGGAAGGCTGACGGAATGTGCTTTTGGTTCCTGTGTCACTCGCTCATTTGCTTAGGAGAGCTTGTACCTGCTGCAGCAGGTTTTGATGAAGGTGATTCATTAAGACCTTAAATTTTTTTTTTAAGATTTATTTAGGGTCCAACACTGTGGCACAGTGGGTAAAGCCGCCTCCTGTAGTGCCGGCATCCCATATGGGCACCAGTTCAAGTCTCGGCTACTCCTCTTTCCATCCAGTTCTCTGCTATGGCCTGGGAAAGCAGTAGAGGATGGCCCAAGTCTTTGGGCCCCTGCACCCATGTGGGAGACCCAGAAGAAGCTCCTGGCTCCTGGCTTCGGATCAGCGCAGCTCCTGCCGCTGCGGCCATTTGGGGAGTGAACCAGCGGATGGAGGACCTCTCTCTGCCTCTCCTTCTCTCTGTGTAACTCTGCCTTTCAAATAAATAAATATTTTTTTAAAAAAAGATTTATTTATTCATTAGAAAGGCAGAGATACAGAGAGGCAGAGGCAGAGAGAGAGAGAGGTCTTCCATCCACTGGTTCACTCCCTAGATGGCTGCAACGGCTGGAGTTGCGCCAATCCAAAGCCAGGAGCCAGGAGTTTCCTCTGGGTCTCCCACATGGGTGCAGGGGCCCAAGGACTTGGGCCATTTCTGCTTTCCCAGGCCATAGCAGAGAGCTGGATGGAAAGAGGAGTAGCCGGGACTTGAACCGGTGTCCATATGGGATGCCGGCACTACAGGCGGCGGCTTTACCTGCTACACAACAGCATCAGCCCCCAAGACCTTAATTTTAATTGTACTTTTAAGTGACACGGTGCAATATTGAAGACCTGGTTGGAAAATGGAATCTCAGATTTACTTCAGAACAGAATGGTGTGTAGGGTAGATGTAGATAAAATAAGACTTTGTGTACATTGATAATTATTGAAGCAGGGTGATGGGTAGAGGGGAGTTTATTGCACTACTCCATTTCTGTGGTCCAGCCTTGACATTTTTCATAATATAAAGTTAGCAAAGGGGGGTGGGCCTCTGGCCTGGCAGTGAAGATGCCATCAAAGGGCTTGGGTTCGAGACCTGATTCCAGATTGCTAACAATGCACACCCTGGGAGGCAGCAGCTGAAGGAATGCTCAAGGACTTGGTTCCTGCCACCCACATAGGTGATCGGGATGGAGTTCCTGGCTCCTGGCTTCAGCCTGGCCCAGACCCAGCTGGTGCAGGGCATTTGGGAATGAACCAGTAGCAAGAGCGTTCTCATTTACACACATACTCTCTCTCTGCCTCTTAAATAAATAGATTATATAAGTAGGTAGATAGATGGATAGATAGATAGATATAGATAAAACAGCAATTAAAACCAGGAACCGGCTCACAGTGAAAGGTAAAATCAGACTGAGGTCCCACCACCTTCTCAATTCTAAGACTTCTCTTTCTCAGCAGATGGATCTGGATCCCATCCACCAGGGTCACTGCCCAGGTTCTCCGCCTCACCATACTCATCCTCAGCAGAGAGTCTAAGAGTTTGGTTTGGGGGGGGGGGCAAGAAGGGAAGACAGCAACCTCAAGGAGTCCCGCAGCCTTTACAAGCTTTAAGGATTATGGAATTCTAGTCATCTTACCCTGTATTATGTTTGTATTCTAAACAACATGAATTTTTGAAAATTTATATTTTTTTGAGAGGTACAGAGAGTGATAAAGAGCAAACTTCCATCTGCTAGCTTACTCCCCAAATGTCCACAGTGGCCTAGGCTGAGCAGGAGATAAAACCAGGAGCTGGAAGTTCAAGCCAGGTCTCCCACGTGAAGGACAGGAACCCAACTACTTGAGCTACACCAGTGGCAGGAAGCTTTAGTCCAGAGCCAGAGTCAGATATCCAACCCAGATGTCAATCACAGGCATCCTGCCTGGCACCAATCACTAGGCTCAACAATTGCCCCAAAGCAAATCATTTAATTCCTCTGAGCCTCGATTTCCAAACTAGTTACCTGGAGATAATCACTCTGATTTCACGTACAGAAATTAATGAAATGATTGTATAAAAAGTATTTAGCAGCGTGCTGGACCCATAGCTGGTGGTCAGTATTCATTCTGTCCCCTTCTTGACACAAGGGTTATAGGTTATTTGAATACAATGGTTTTGTCTTCCTAGACTTAAGATAGAGACAGGAATATAATGTGTCCACATAGTATTTTGTAACAGGATGAGAAAAAGAATTAACGTAAAACCTGGTATTGGAGTTCCTCTTAGGAAAAGAACTGTCTTCATTGGGAAACTGAATTGATGGAGGACGAAGAAACCAACCGCAGAGATGACAAAACCTCAAGACCACCTATTGTGCAACATTTGGTTGCTTGCTTTGCTTTCTTGTAAGTTCTGTTTCCCCAAGTTCTCATAACATCTTCCACATACATATGCCTGGTGTGGGTGGGATTTCTGTAAATGAAAGACGAGGCTGGATTCCATATTTGGATCAGTTCCAAAGAAACTGGGTAAGCACAGTGAGATTGCTGGAATCTTTTTTAAAAAACTTTTTAAAATAATTTATTTGAAATGCAGAGTCACAGAGAAACAAAGAGAAAGAGACATCCTCCAACCGTTGGTTCACTCCCCAAATTCCTAAAACAACTAAGTCTGGGCCAGACTGAAGCCAGGAGCCAGGAACTCCATCCAGGTCTCCCAAGTGGGTGTCAGGAAATCAAGTACTTGAGCCATCATCTGCCACCTGCCAGGCACATTAGCAGGAAGCTGGATCCAAAGCACAGGAGCCAGGACTCAAACTGGCCCTCCAGTGGGGGACGTGGGTGTCCCAAGGGTAGCTTAACCTCTGTGCCACTACACTGTTCCCAGACCTAGGATCTTAAAAGTCGGAAGTGATCATGAGACTGAAGTTCTGGGAAAAGCATGAGATCTTTTGGGAGATCCTGGCTCTTTATCGAGGGTTCAGGATGAAAGATGGGCTGGGGGTTGGATTGGGGGAAGCAAAGCAAGTGATTCAAGTGACGCCAATGGGAAATGACTTTATGCTGCTCGTCACCGGGCAGCAGGTCCGATAGAGCTCCTCAGGGCCAGCCTGGGGAGCTCAGGGGCCGAGCGGCAAAGGAACCACACCAGAGCCGGGAGATCAGTCAACGCCCAGGCCGCAGCCAGATTCTCGACTTTATTGGGAGGGGAAGAGCTTTTATAGACACAGAAAGGGGCCTGTCCAGGGCACAAGGGAACTGAGCCAACCAGCTGAAAGGTAAGGCAGGACACGAGCCGGGCACACCCTCAAGGACCTATCACAGCCGAGGACACATACTGTCCATGAATACAGAAGTCTCCTGTCAGGCTAGGTACCACCCCCGGGGTCCATCTTGGATTGTTGGAAACACTGAGTCACTGGGATGCAGAAATGCGGCAAACTCGAGCGAAGGCTTAGCGGTCTTGTCAAGCGAAGGCTTAGCAACTAGCGGTCTTGTCAAGCGAAGGCTTAGCAACTTTGTTTCCTTTTCAATTGGAGCCCCCCACAACTTTAAGAGCCATCACTTCTTGGACGCAGCCATGATGGAGTTGTTGTAGAGGAGATCAAGGGTGAGCAAGGCCTGGAAGCCCTTAAAACCAGGACTGGCACTGATACCGGGATCTCTCAGAAAGACCAAGTTTTCCTTTCCCAAAGAAAGCAGGATAATTTGTTTATGACCCAAGCCTCACATACTTTCAACAGAGGTTTGTGCATCCAAGACACAGCCATCCATGTGAGTGTAGGACATTGGAGGTAAAAGGAGAGGAGAAACAAGGTGATCTTTGTGCTGGGACCAGGGGCACAGGCAGTTATGGCCTTCCCATAACCCCAGTAACTAGAGCTTTCCATAACTGACCAAGGAGTTAGAACAACTTTGAAGGCGAGCTCTTCCAGAGAACATGTTCATTTGTATACTGTCGTCCTCTGCATCCACTGGGAATTGGCTCCAGGATCCCCCTCCCTTCCATACCCCCCGCCCCAGCCACCATGGGCATCCAGACCTGAGAATGCTCAAGTTCCTTAAATAAAACAGTGTCGTATTTCATATAGCCTAGGCACATCCTACTGTGTATTTTAAATCATTTCAAGATTACTAGAGATGTACCTAACCCAACATAAATGCTATGGAAATAGGTGGTTGTTTATATAGTTGAAGAAATGATGAGATGGAAAAAAATCTCTTAGCGTTCAGTACAGATGCAGGGTCTTTATCCACATATTTTCAGACTATGGTTGGTTGAATCCATGAGCGTATACCCTGCAGACACTAAAGACCAGTTGTGTACGTGAGCTCCCTTGTCTTGGCAGAACCGAGGGGCCTTGCCTTCGGAAAGGCCCTCATACAGGTAGGGGAGAGAGGGAGCTATGCCGGAAGATCACAACGTGACTGTGACTGTTAACTAGCCCTAAACATGCCTTAGGGCTGCCTACCATATCTGAAGCTGAGATTCTCCATCAAACATACCAAACTGAGCCCTGACTACAAATCAGTAAGTAGAAGAACAATGTGAATTTTCATCAAATATGAGCAAAATTAAAATGAATTAGTCGTAAACCATAGTAAATGAAGGCCATGGATATGTGGATTTATGATTTGCAGTAAAATGGGGAAGAATAATAATGGTACTTTATCTTAAGCTATCAAAATTAATTTTTTTCAATGTGCTTCAGGTACCAGCTGTATAACTTGAGATAAATCATAAAACAGAATTATAGCCCTAATGATTTAAACAGTGATGTGAGACTAAACACTGAATTAGTTTATACCCAAGAGCTTATAAGTGTCTGAGCACAATGGAGTTTATAAAAAGGATAAAATAAAAAGAATTTCTTTTTTATTACCACTAATGGGTTTCCAGGAGACTAGGGACAGAGTTTTATTTTATTTTTTTAGAAAGCTTTTATTTAATGAATACAAATTTCATAGGTATAGCTTTAAGAATATAGAGGTTCTTCCCCACATACCCGCCCTCCCACCCCCACTCCCGTCCCACCTCTTACTCCCTCTCCCATCCCATTCTTCATTAAGATTCATTTTTAATTATCTTTATATACAGAAGACCAACTCTATACTAAGTAAAGATTTCAACAGTTTGCACCCCACACAGACACACAAAGTATAAAGGACTGTTTAAAGACTAGTTTTACAGTTAATTCTCATAGTACAACACATTAAGGACAGAGGTCCCACATGGGGAGCAAGTGCACAGTGACTCCTATTGTTGATTTAACAATTGACACTCTTATTTATGACATCAGTGATCATCCGAGGCTCTTGTCATGAGCTGCTAAGGCTATGGAAGCCTCTTGAGTCCACAGACTCCATCAGTATTTAGACAGGACCATAAGCAAAATGAAAGTCTTCTCCTTCCTTCAGAGGAAAATATATCCTTCTTTGACGGCCCCTCTGGGATCTCACTCACAGAGACCCTTCACATAGATTATTATTATTTTTTTTTTTGCCACAGTATCTAGGCTTTCCATGGGGTTCTCAGCCAGATCTAAATGCCTTAAGGGCTGATTCTGAGGCCAGAGTGCTGTTTGGGGTATTTGTCATTCTATGAGTTTGCTGTGTGGCTGCTTTAAGGATAGAGTTTTGAGGGATGATGCTGGGAAAAAGAACAAGCTTGCTCTGTCTTTGAGTGCTGACTTGCACATGCCCTCAGGCCTGGCGCCTCCTGGACCAGAAAGGCAGCCCAGGGGTCAAGGACTGGTGTCTCTCAGCAGTGCAATCCCCATCATCTATGACCAGCACCTGCTGTCTGTGTCACCCCATCACCATAGGTCATCAGATGCTATTGGGTGTTTCATCCTTTGGAATAATTCATATCCCTAGCAATTGGAGTCTTCATCTTTCAAACTCAAGTCTCATCTTAGCCTCTTTTATATAAAAAGATGCATTAGCACATTGAAGAAGCAATGAGTCAGGAAAAAATTGCCTAAGTTCCAGCAACTTTGATTTCTTTTTTTTATTTATTTATTTTTTTGACAGGCAGAGTGGACAGTGAGAGAGAGAGAGAGACAGAGAGAAAGGTCTTCCTTTGCCGTTGGTTCACCCTCCAATGGCTGCCACAGCCGGCGCACCATGCTGATCCAAAGCCAGGAGCCAGGTGCTTCTCCTGGTCTCCCATGTGGGTGCAGGGCCCAAGCACTTGGGCCATCCTCCACTGCACTCCTGGGCCACAGCAGAGAGCTCACCTGGAAGACAGGCAACCGGGACAGAATCTGGTGCCCCAACCGGGACTAGAACCCGTGTGCCAGTGCTGCAGGCGGAGGACTAGCCTATTGAGCTGCAGCGCCAGCTCAAAGCAACTTTGATTTCTAAAAGAATGACTGAACTACATGGAGATCATCCATACAATCCCGACAGCTTTTACAAAGACAGCAACATCAGTTGTGGAAGCTACTAGAATCTGGTGAGGACTATGCCTATAAAATTTGGTGCATACATTAGGCACCAAATAGATGCCAGGCATGGTGCCAATTATTGAACCTAGAATGATCTCCAATCCACAGCCAAGTTGCTTGTCATTCATTCATTTTTCGTTCAGCAAATATTTGCGGGTTGCTGACTTTGTGCTAGACATTGTGTGAGATGCTGGGGCTACAGCAGGGAGCAGGGACAGGCAAGGCTCTCCCATTTGTGGAGCCTACATAAGATAGGCATTGAGCAGACGGTTACACAGTTAACTACAACTATGAAGAATACAAGAGTAAATAAGAAAGACAGTAAGCCTGGGGGTCAGAATGCTGCCCAGAGAAAGGTAAGTTTAAGCTGAGATGTGAAGATCATCGAGAGGCAGCCACAGGCAGAGCTGGGACAAACTAGGCCCTGTGATCAGAATCCTGGGGGAAGCAGCTCAGTACTTTCAAGAAATTCAAAGTGACAGATACCAGGGTCCACCAGAATGTCAAGCTGGGACAGACCCAGTAACCATGTTTCTTAATCAGTAATAATAAAATTTTTTTTCATACTAAAAGAAAAGGTGGACCCTAACTAATTTTTTTTTTTTTTTGACAGGCAGAGTTAGACAGTGAGAGAGAGAGACCGAGAGAAAGGTCTTCCTTCCATTGGTTCACCCCACCAAATGGCTGCTACGGCTGGCGCACAGCGCCAATCCGAAGCCAGGAGCCAGGTGCTTCCTCCTGGTCTCCCACGCAGGTGCAGGGCCCAAGCACCTGGGCCATCCTCCACTGCACTCCCGGGCCACAGCAGAGAGCTGGCCTGGAAGAGGAGCAACCGGTTCAGAATCCGGCGCCCCAACTGGGACTAGAACCCGGGGTGCCGGTGCCGCAGGCGGAGGATTAGCCTAGTGAGCTGCAGCGCCGGCCGGCCCCTAATTATCAATGGAGAATTACCATCGTGGGCGGGGGATACCCCAAGCCCATGTGCCCAGCTCGTTCTGCCTCAACAGCCCTCTAACTAAGGGACTCTAGTGTGTGAACTCAGGACAAGGGGACAGCCTCAAGTGAAGTGGCAGCCAGTTCCAGCTATTTCTCAGTAGAGCTCCCTTGCAAATAGGACAAAGATGGTTCACATCTTCATGACAAGGATGCTCTCAGGCTCTCTCAGAGCTGGAGGAGGGTTGATTGAGTCTTGGAGATGCTCCTTGGAAGTTCCCTGTCTCCCCTCTCCTTGGTCTTTCCTTTCTTTAAAATGCACATACAGCCAGGCAGGCACGGGAGTGGCTCAACATCCATCTGGAGCCTTCTTGTGTGTCCCCACTCCGACAGACTGCATACTGGCTAAGCTGCCTGAGGTGCCCTGTGTGACCTGCAGATACTGAGTAGGGGTACAATCTGGACAGGCAGCGGGGGCCCCCTTGCCTAAGGTCACATACTAGTGAGTGCAGAACCAGGATGCACACTCAGTGACATGCCCTCTGATGCCCCAAGGGACCTATTAGAGACTCCAAATCAATGAAGACATCATTAATGTGTGCACTGAGAATTCAGGGTCCCATTTTCCAGGGAGATTTTCCTGGCCACTCCATCAAAGTTCTCCTCCCCAGCCACACAGCTCATTAGCTCTTCCCGCGTTGCTCTCCCTAGCACTTACCATTATCCAACACATTATCCTTTTTTGTCAAGATTTTTTCCTGAAATTTGCATATGATATGCCTGGGTGTTGTTTGTTTTTTGTTTGTTTGTTTGTTTGTTTTTTTGGGCATTTGCCCTGCATGGTGTTCTCTGAGATCTGTGGATCTGTAATTTGGTGTCTGACATTAATTTAGGAGAATTGACTTTCTCTCCTTCTTCTTCTGGTATTTTCATTGTGTGCATGTTACACCTGTTTTAGTTGTCTCACAGTTTTTGGATACTTGATTTTTTTTTTTTCTTGAGCCTTTCTCCTTGCATTTGGTTTTGGAAGTTTGTGTTGACATATCCTCGAGGTCAGAGAATTTCTTCCTTACTCGGCTGTGTCCATTCCACTAATGAGCCCATCAAAGGCATTCTTCATTCTGTTACAGGGTTTTTGATCTCTAGCATTTTCTTTGAATTCTCATCTCTCTGTGTTTTTTACTCTCAGGTTCTTTCGAGGGTATTTTCAAAAGCCAACCAATTTCGACACCAAGTATTCAGTCTTTTCAGTCTGGATACCAACTCCTGGAGTTAGCACAGACCCCACAGGTGACGGACTCAGCTCTACAAGACAGCTCCCACTTCAGATATCTGGCCGCCCAGGTAACCCATGCTTAGGTATGACTTGGCTAGACACGTGGGGGTTCTCACAATGCCCTCCTCAACTTCAGCAATTCACTAGAGTGATTCACATAGGACTCGGGGAGGTGCTTTACTTATAACTGCCAGTTGATTATGAAGGGTGTAGCTCAGGAAAGCCAAACAGCAGAGATGCAAGGGGCCAGGAACAGAGGAGGGGCACAGAGCTTCCATGCTCTCTCCAGGCTCCCCCAGCACCTGCCAGAGCTCTTTGCACCTCGCTGTTTAAGAGTTTTTGTGGGTGTTCCATTGTGTATGTGTGATGGATTACGTCATTGGCCATTGGTGACTGACCTGTCTCCAGCCCCTGCTCTCTCTGTTGTGTCTGGGGGTTGTCCTGAAAGTTCCCACCCTCTAATCACAATCTTTCTGGCGACAGTCCCCCTCCTGAAGTTATCAAAGACCCACCCCTCCAAGAGACAACTCATTAGCATACCAAAAACAATCCTATCACTCAGGATTCCCAAGTGTTTTAAGAGTCCTGTGCTGGGAACCAGGGTCAGAGACCAAGTATTTATCATTATTGTCCAATTACCCATCGGTTCTTGCATGTTGTCTACTTTTCATGAGAACTTATAGAATATTAATCATAGTCCTTTTAAATCCCCAGTTGGATCATTCCAGCACCCCTGACATTTGAGTGCCTGCTTCTAACGCTTGCTCTGTCTTTTCAAACTGTGATTTTGCCTTTTTGTATGCCTTGTAATTTTTGGCTAAAAGTTGGACGTGATGTACTTGGGAAAAGAAAGTGGTGAGCAGCGAGTGATGTCCTTGTGGGGGTGGGGGAAGAGGCCGTGTTCTGTGCTCCTACTCCATAGTGCTTCTGCAAGCCAGGCTCTGAATGGCCAGAGGGGGCTGGAGTTGTTAAGGCTCTGAGAAGACCCGAAAGTTTAGGTTTTGGTAAAACAGTCTCTTTTGAAGACAGGGCTACTTGAGAGGCACTGGATGCTCTGGGGTATTTCTGCTGGACATATGAGGGGCTTTGCTCTGATGTTTACTCTGAGAACCTGGTTAGAGCTCTTGGAAGTGAAATTCTCAGAAGTGTGCAAGATTTGTCCCCTTGGAACCTGCAGCAATTCTCCCGAGGTGGTTCAACTTTTCCTGCCCTACACTGGCTCCTGGGAATGTCTATGCTGTAAGTTGTGATTCTCTGTCTGTCTGTCCTTCTAGGACGGGGCTTGCCCCGGGACCCTGTCTCTCTATGTTGTGTCGGAATTTCCCAATCAATGCACAAGGCACAGTCTCAGATGCAAAAGCAGAGGTTTATTTATTACCAGCTGGCTAGGACCTCCTACCCACACACAGCCCTTTAGCAGTGCACAGGCAAGAAGCCCCCTCGTTTATATAAGAGATTTTTATAGCCTTACATTAACAAGGATGCATGTCATCTCATACATAGGTTACCTTCTTATTCTCTATATGGCAAGGTATTAGGATCTAGCATGTTTATCGGTTCATTTAAAAGTAAAGGTTATATGCTATGTGGTGGGAACGCCACACAAAGGAGATGACATGGGGAGGAACTGGCGGGAAGCATTGGGTCATAAATTCCTGGTGGGGAGCAGAAGGTCATAAATTCCAGGAGAACTTACTCTCTTTGTTCTCAAGGACCCGGCCTGCCTCCTTCCCTGTCCAGGTTGAGGCCTGTCATGGCGTTACAGCTGGAAAGCAAGCAAGCCAGAGTACAGAAGAGAAACTGGCATTTAGCAAGCTGGGGACTCCAGTTCCCACATCTAGCCCATGTAGGAAGTCACTGAGTTTCGTGTTTGCTCACCGTTAGGACGGCATGACGCCTGGCTTACAGGCCATTCCAGAAACCAGAGCATGTTTGCTTTGTGCTGCTTGCCGTCACTGCACCTGTTGGGATATGAGCACTGTGAGAGCAGTAGTTTGAGTCTGTTTTTGCCTGCTGTTCACAGTTCATCCCCGGTGCCTAGGACAGAGCATGGCACATACCAGGGGCTCCATGAATACGTTCAGTGTATGTTCTCTATTGTCATTCATTCATTTAACTAACATAATTTAGTCCAACACAAGTTAATCTAAGTGCTGTTTATGTTTGAGAGCCACTTTATACACAATTTAATTTGGTGGACCAGAGTGCTCCCAATTTTTTCATATCGTGGCCTACAGAGGATACCCTTAGTCACACACCGACAGCCAATCCTCACCCCTCAGGGCCAGGGGTCCTCAGTGTTGAGGCCGACTCATTACCTGGGTCTGCTCCACCTGGGAGACTGCTGTAAGGACATGGTTTAACAGCGAGCAGACTGATCCATCTGGCTAGTTCCCAAGGACTGCAGAGAGCCAAGAGCAAGAAGAGGGGACGTGGTATAGGGAAAAGAGGTGAGTGATACTCCCTCCTTGTCGAGCCAAGCTGCTCAGGTTTCAATATTTGACCCCCAAACTCATGCAGCAGTCTAAGCCCCAAAGTCCTAAGTTAACGTCACTAAGAGGGTGACTGTGTATCTTCCCTCTGTGTAAAGTGAGTTGTCTCAGGTATTTCTGTTACAAGGAAAAGCTCACTAATGCATAAGCCCTGCCCTGTGTGTTTCAGCTTCCTCTAAGTCTCTCTCCAACTCACACAATGCTCTCTCAGGAAGCAACAAGTTGAGGGTAGTCACCATAGATGGTAAGATAACTCACCAGAGCCGATAATGAGCAGAGATGGAGTATTGAACACACAATGGGCAAAGAGGGCCATAGGGAACTGACTAGTGTTGTAGCAGGAGTGGTATCTGAGGAGGACACTTGTAGCAGCAGTGCCCTCCTAGTTAGGGTGACGTTGCCACATGCTTGCAGGGGAGCAGTGGGCAGAGACTGTCTGGCACAATGTGGATTATAATCAAGAATCATGCTTGTAACAGCAGTGTTTTCTCAGGGTGGGCTTCCTATATGCCACCAGGTTTTCTCAGGTGATTTGCATCTCTGGGCGGAGCTGGGGAGCCTGCGCCTCCTTTCATTTAGGGACTCCATTAAACACGCTGGGGTCACCTTCCACAGCCTGGTCCCCTGTGCCATTCCCTCTCCCTCTCCATCCAGTTCTTTGTCTGCTGGGTCCCAGACAGAGCCTAGCAGGTGCTTCCCAACCCTCCCACGGAGAATGCTGTCCCCTGAGCTCCTGGGGCCTTGCTCTGCAGCCCTGCGTCTGCCTTTCTGAGTTTCAAAGCTGGAAGCAGTTTCAGGGACTGGGTTCAATCTACACATGGAGGGTGGGGGCATGACCAGAGAAGTAGAGGGACTGTGCCAGCCATGAGACCAGCTGGGGGCAGCCTTGGGACATGGGTACTCTGGTGTTCAGCTTTTCCACAACTCAGTGTAACTCCTTTTGCTAACGCTGAAACTTGATGATTTATTGATGGGTGGGGACTGACTCATTGAAGAGTCTATAGGATCT
Organism: Oryctolagus cuniculus; assembly: GCF_051225735.1. NCBI lineage: Eukaryota > Metazoa > Chordata > Mammalia > Lagomorpha > Leporidae > Oryctolagus > Oryctolagus cuniculus. The sequence continues at coordinate 53,074,810 of NC_142882.1, read as the reverse complement.
GTAGCAACAACCAGATGGTCCTTAATGAAACATTAATAGAGAGAAAGCAGATGGCACTTAATAGAGCATTGTAAAAACATGCCCGAGAGCCACCAAAAGCATTTTGTCTGGACTCCCTGATACTGCAGAATTAGACAAGACATAAATGAGGAAATTGGACTCCAAGTTGGGATCTAAGAAGGTGCATTATGTTCTTGCAGGTATTTTTTTTTAAGATTTATTTATTTATTTGCAAGTCAGAGTTACACAGAGAGAGGAGAGGCAGAGAGAGAGAGAGAGAGAGAGAGAGAGAGAGGTCTTCTATCCGATGGTTCACTCCCCAGTTGTCTGCAACCGCCAGAGCTGCGCTGATCCAAAGCCAGGAGCCAGGATCTTCTTCCGGGTCTCCCATGTGGGTGCAGGGGCCCAAGGACTTGGGCCATCTTCTACTGCTTTCCCAGGCCACAGCAGAGAGCTGGATAGGAAGTGGAGCAGCCGGGTCTCAAACAAGTGCCTATATGGGATACCGGCACTTCAGGCTAGGGCATTAACCCACTGTGCCACAGTGCCGGCCCCTGCAAGTATTTTTAATAATAGAAGACTTAAAATTTAATCTTAGCCCAGGTTTCATAGCCCAACAATGATAAAACCTTGAAAATCCAGCCAAAGCAAGGCTACTGAATTCTTCCTACATTTGTGGAAAAATGATGGTTTTTAATATAAGGGTATCAGAAATCACTGGACTGGGTTTCAGTGGTTAATTTAGGAGCTACTGTTCCAAATAGTTTTTATTTATTTTCTTTTAAAGATTTTTATTTACTTACTTGAAAGGCAGAGAGGGAGAAGGGAGGGGGAGGGGAGAAGGAGGGAGAGGGAGAATCTTCTATCCACTGCTTCACTCCACAGGTGGCTGCAATGGCTGGGGCTGGGCCAGACTGAAGCTAAAAGCCAGAAGCCTGGAACTGCATCCAGGTCTCCCCGGTGGGTGCAGCGGCCCAAGCCCTCGGGCTATCCTCAGCTGCTTTCCCAGGTGCATTAGCAGGGAGCTGGGTCAGAAGTGGAATAGCCAGGATGCAAACTGGTGCTCATTTGGGATTCTGGCATCAAGGCAGTAGCTTAATTTGCTGTGCCACAATGCCGGCCCCCAACAGAAAACATTTAAAATTAGAAAAAAAAAAAGCCTGTTTTAAGCAGAATATTAATATTAATAAATTAACTGAAGGCAAAAAGTTGGACTTTCAGACTTATATTTAAATGTCTGACTTTATTCCAAAATTCACCTGTTAGGCAGTAGTCAAAAAGCAAGGGTATAGGGGCTGGTGCTGTGGCTGGTGTAGTAGGTAAAGCTGCTTCCTGTGATGCTGGCATCCCATATGGCGCAGGTTCGAGTCCTAACTGCTCTACTTTCAATCCAGCTTCCTGCTCATGCACCTGGGAAAGCAGTGGAAAATGGCCCCTGCACCCACGTGGGAGACCCAGAAGAAGCTCCTGGCTCTAGGCTTCGGCCATTGCGAAGGTGGCCATTGCGGCTGTTTGGGGAGTGAATCAGCAGATGGAAGCACGCACTCTCTCTCTCTCTCTCTGCCTCTGCCTCCCCCTCTCTGTAACTCTGCCTTTCAAATAAATAAATAAGTCTTTTAAAAAAATTAAGGGTGCCCACTCAGACCAGAGTTTAACCCCTGGATCCATTGTGACAGATCTGTAGGTTGCCTCTTTAGGATTTGGTTTTTTCCTCTTATAGAATATGGATAAGAATGTTTCATGGAGTTGTGCAAAGAGCCAAGAACATGAAGGAGCCTGCTGAACACAACGAAAGCTTCCCAATGCATCTGTTACAGACCCCTCATCTGGTGCCATTGAAACCAGAAGTACTGATGTCGGGAAACAGTTTTTGTTAGCTTCCTTTTGATAACCCTTCCACGCGTTCTCCCCCTTCCCGAGCAAGCCCTGACCTGGAAAGTGTGCCGGTGACTCCCAAGGGCCTGGCTGCATCTTGAGTCTATTTCCTGTTCAGGAATGTAAAGGCTGGCCATTCCTGGTGTTGGCCTTACCCTTGAGAGCGCAATGCTTTTTGGTGAGAAAGGGGAGATGAGAACTGGAATGCAGACGGCTTGCAAGTGTGCTTGCTCGGCGTATCTGGAACTTTCTCTGCAAGGTTCTGGTCAAAGGCTGGTCTTCACAGGACACATTTCCCTACGAATTCCCCTCCCCAGGCAGAACTGCTGGGTTCTTTCTGAGCCTTTTCAGCAGGCCACACTTCTAGTTATTCTAAGATTTATTTATTAGAAAGGTAAGAGAGAGGCAGAAGGAGAGAGAAGTGGGGGGAGAGAGAGAGAGAAACCCCCTCCCCAAATGCCCGCAACAACTTGGGCTAGGCCAGGAGCCTGGAACTCAACTCAGGTCTCCCACACGGGTGGCAGGGACCCAAGTACTTGGGCCATCATTGTTCCTTCCTGCACTGCAGCAGGAAGCTGGAAAGGAGAATGGAGCCAGGACTTGAACACAGGCACTGGGTGTCCCAGGCAGCAGCTTAACCACTGTGACAGATGCCCACCCTGCTAAGCATCTTAAGGGCAGTAATCTGGCTTTGTTCAGGTACACAGTAGGCACCCAGTGATGTGAATAGGATAGAATGGAATCCCAGGGACTCAGAAGCTAATAATCCTAGCTGCCATTTTTCAAGTATGTACCGGGTGCCTGACAGCAAGCCACAGCGGCCCCCTGAGTCAGCAGCTGTCTTCTCCTCTCCACAGAAGAGGCACCAGGCTCAGAGGAGGAGGAGCAACAGCAGTGGGAGGTGCACGCGGGACTCGCACCTGTACCCAGGCCAGGATCACGAAGCAGCTGCCCCCAGTGACGCTCGGTTTGCTCAGCTTTGGGTGGTGGTGATGTTTTCGTTATTTGTGGCGTGAGGAAGTTAGCAAACGAACCTGCGGAAAGTGCGTCTACCTGAATTTCGAAGTCCCTGTGTGCCTACTTCCTGTTGGCTGTCTGGCCTCCCAGGGGAGATTGGGCCTCACAGTGAGATGACAGAGATGACAGGGACAGATCGCTGGGGAGAGTGACAAAAGCTGGAAGATTTCAAAGTAGACTTTGAGAGAAAAAATAAAATTCACCTCTACCAACATTTTGAAACAAAATCAAACCATGGTATCAAACTAGGACTGAAACAGATGTCCAGCTGGACTGGCTGTCCAGGTTGACAGCGACTCTGCTTCCAGAACTGTCTTCTGTCCCATCTACTAACAGATTTATTGCACTGGTGCTAAAAAAGCAATCAGAATAGAGTCAGATGCCAGGATGACTTTTCCTTGCCAAATTGCTTTTTCCATTGCAATTAGCCTTTTTAAGGACCTTACCAAACAACAGATGTGGATACAATGCCCACTCTCCCCCTCCAGTGGTCACTGGGCTAAGAAGTTTTATCAGTAATCAATTGCTACAGATGAAAACACCACCCTCACCCACTCCATCTTGCCCCCCCCCCATTCTTGGATATCCTTTAAACCAGCCGGCAGAATGTGTTATTTGACCCAAAAATATATTATTTAAGCTGCGTCAGTCCAGCAGTGTGGGTCGCCCTTGTGGGATTCTTTACAAAAGCTCTGTGCTTGATCAGCACCTTTTGTTCTCTTTTTTTAAAAGATTTATTTAACTTTATTTGAAAGAGTTACAGAGAGAGGTCTATCCATCTGCTAGTTCACTCCCCAGATGGCTACAATGGCTGGAGGCTGGAGCTGCACTGATCCAAAGCCAGGAGCTTCTTCAGGGTCTTCCATGTGGTGCAGGAGCCCAAGGACTTGGGCCATCTTCTACTGCTTTCCCAGGCCATAGCAGAAAGCTGGATTGGAAGAGGAGCAGCCAGGACTTGAACCTGCGCCCATATGAGATGCAACCCGCTGCGCCACAGCGCCGGCCCTACCTTTTGTTCTCTACAAGTATTCTGTAGATGAGGCTGCTGTTTGGCTCAGCGCAAAAAGAAGCAAACCCTCCTTTTGGAGGCACAAACACTACATTTCCCAGCCTCCTTTGCAGCTGGACCATAGGATTGACTTCTGGCCAAAGGATGCACCCTACACCAAGCGCTGGCCCTCTGAACACTTCCCATGAGGGAGTCTCTGGGTTCTTCTCTGAACCTACTGCCTACCGGGGACATCCATGCCCAGGGGGAGGTTGGCAGCCTGCCGATGGAATGGCAGAGACTGCACCAGCCTGGTTCCTAAAGGAGCAGAGACCACCCCCTCCTCCAGGCCTGCCCACCCCAACCTGGAACTACCGCAGATTCCTTATGAGTAACGGCTGGGCTGCTCTTGTCTGCGAGTCCTTGTCTTTGTTTTAGCACTTGCCTTACCTGAACTCCTGTTCTTTCCTTGAGCCAGCTCGTCCCTGACACCTGCTCACACCCTCCGTGCCCTTTGTCCTCCCTGCTTATCTGTCTGCCTTCCCTGGGGAAGGCTGTAGTCCCAGGGGCACGGAGAGCCAGGCCCACATGGCCTTTAGAGCGTCACTACCCAATATAGTGCTTGGCACTGAGGAAAAGTGGTGTGTCACCCTCAGATATGCCTCTTGGGCATAGTTGGTTTTTAAAATTATTTTTTAATTTTTTAAAGGTACACAGATTTCATGTATTTTATAGATACAGATTTAGGAACATAGTGACACTTTCCACCCTCCCTCCTGCCCACACTTCCTCCTCCTTCCTCTCTTATTCCCTTGCTTAATTTTTACAGAGATCTACTTTTAGTTCACTTTATACTCGTAAGATTAGCCCTACACTAAGTAAAGACTGCAACAAAGAGTAAGAAGAAAAAAACACCGCTCCTCAACACTAGAGACAAGGGATGTAAGCAACCACTGGGGCATAATTATTTTTTTGAAGATTTATTTATTTATTTATTTGAAAGAGTTACACAGAAAGAAGGAGAGGCAGAGAGAGAGAGAGAGAGAGAGAGAGAGAGAGAGGGAGAGGAATCCTCATCCACTGGTTCACTCCCCAGTTGGCAGCAATGGCTAGAACTGAGCCAGTCCAAAACCAGGAGCCAGGAGCTTCTTCCAGGTCTCCCATGCAGGTGCAGAGGCCCAAGGACTTGGGCCATCCTCCACTGCTTTCCCAGGCCATAGCAGAGAGTTGGTTAGGAAGTGGAGAAGCTAGGACTCAAACCAGCACCCATATGGGATGCTGGCACGTCAGATGGCAGCTTTCCCACTACACCACAGCGCCAGCCCCATTATTTTTGAGCTAAGACAATTAGAAGCAGCAAACAAAGGAAAAGCTGCCCCTGACCTCCCTCTTGTATGCCTGAAAACGGGGTACAAATCAGCGTTTGCTGAGACAGTTCTGGGCTCTCCTCAGTCTCTCCTGGGCACCAGAGAACTGCAAACCCATCTTTCTCCATTCATGTCTCCATACATGGACCTTCCCACTGTGTTCCACCCATGGGATCCTGAACTGCTGTCCTCTGGCCATTTCTCTACAAATATACCGTTCTTTGTTGAAGACAATCTATGAGCCAGAGTTGTAAGTCACTGCTTTCTTTAAAGTTAATTTATTTATTTGAAGAAGAGAATCTTCTATCTGCAGGTTCACTCCCCAAATGCCTGCAACAGCCATGGCTGAGCCAGGCCAAAACCAGGAGCCAGGAGCTCCATTTAGATCTCCCATGTGGGTGGCAGGGGCCCAGTACTTGAGCCATTATCTGCTGCCCTCCAGGACACATATTAACAGGAAGCCAGATTGGAATCAAAGGTGGGGCTTGATCCTAGGCACTCTGATATGGAAAATCAAAAACCTCTCTCTTTCTCTTTCTCTTTCTCTCCCTCCCCCACCCTCCCTCCCTCTCTCTCTGTCACTCTGCCTTCCAAATAAGCAAACAAATATTTTTTTAAAGAGTTCTAAGCAATGGATAAACAGGTTGTAGCACAATGCCAACCCCTAAGCCTCTGTTTTTTGAGTTACTTTTCAGTGTGGTTTCTCCCGTGTGATGTGCACTGCACATGCTAACCTACTTGTTTGTTTTTCTCTAGTTAGTCCGCCTTTTTTTATTGGGTCCTAAGTAAGAACCAAGATGGGAAGAGGTGGTCTTTAGCTTCCCTGCAGCCTGTGGCCAGCCCCTTGATAAACAGTTGCTGAATTAGCAGAGTGCTGGATGCATGACACTGATGTCGCTCTGTCCTCCCTGGATAGAGCAACATTGATGCCAGACAATATGTAGGCATAGTGACAACAGGGAGAGAAAAGCTCGTGTGGTTCTTAATTGTATTGATCTGGATATCTCTGTAAATCTGACAGCTATGGGTGAATACCAGTCTTCACTCCGAGCTTCTTTAATGCTGACAATGATACGTTTGGACATGAACAATGGATTCAAAATGTGGGAGATTTTACTAACGTGATGGAATGCCATTCTTGTGCAGAAGATTTGGCGGCTGGAAGAGGTCTGGGAATTCTTTGATGTTTCTGCCACTGAGAAGGAGAGGATTCTTTCTCTGTCTTGGAATCGGATCAAATGCTGTGGACGGTACATCCTGGGTCTTTAGAGGCTGTCCTAGGACTCTGTGGCTTTAGCCAGGATTATTGTGGGACACTGAGCCTCCTGATAAGATCCTGACTTCCCCAAATCCACCACGAAGGAGAGGCCACATGGCAGGGCTGTGGGCGATAGCTCTGCTGGAGCCCCACCCTGAAGTCTGAATACCTGTGAGCCCCCAGAATTGGATGCTGACACTCCATCACCAACGTGATGGGATGGGGAGGTGATGCCATCACAGGGCTGGAGTCCTCGTCAGTGGGACTTGTGTCCTATGCCAGAGACCTGAGAGCACCCGTCTCTGCCTTCCTCCCACCTTGTGAGGACGCATTGAGAAGGCCTCACCCATCGGCCTCCAGTGCTGTGAACCTCCCAGCCTGTGTTTCTCAGAGCAGCCTGACCAGGCCCGGACATTGGAAGAGCCATCCCAGGCCCTGCAGACCAGGCCAGTCACCTTCAGCAGCTATCTGGGTCAATGCCACGTGGAGCTGGAGAGCCATGCTACGTCCAGTCCTAACCTGCAGTACCACGAGATAGAATAAAATGGTTGTTGTTTTGAGACAGGAAGTTTTAGGGTACTTGGTTATGCAACAGTTGGTCATTGGGACAGCTAAGTACCTCATATTCCTTTATTTCTGCAATAATATTGACCATTTGTTGGCTACCCCCAGTAAATTTCAGTTCTCCTGTCTCCTCCCTGTGCCTTGTAACTGAATAGGAGATGAAGATGGTTGGCACACTGAAGGAAACACTGAAGTCTGGATCGTATTAATTATCCATAAAGCTTTTTATTTTTTAAATCTGTAATTGATAATATGCATTGGCAGTATAGCTTCTGATTTAAAGAGCACTTCTGGGATTCAAAGAGGTAAATTAAATCAGTTGAAAATATATATCAATGCATGCCAAATTTTATTTTAATTTATGTTAGTAGCTGTGTTCTTCTGGGAAGCAGTCAATATGGTAAAAGAAAATTATGCACAGGTGAAATAGTTTAGGCTTATTTAAAGGCATCTTTAAAGCAATAAATAAAATTAGGAAACTTTTTGAGTCCTACTCTGTGCTTAGTACTTTACATAATCTCATGTCAATGCAGTTAGCAATTTTTAGACAGGAAGGTACTCCGTTTGCCTAATGAGGTCACTCAGCTGTTAAGCAGTGGCCTGGATTCAACCCAAATCCAACTGATGCAGAGCCTGTGTTTTTTCTCTTCTGTTTTTTTTTTTTTTTTTTCCAAATTATATATTTAGTTATTTGAAAGGTAGAGCAACAGAGAGAGAGGGAGAGACAGAGAGATCTTCTACTCCCCAAATACCCCTAAGAGCTAGCCCTGGGCCAGGTCTAAGCCAGGAACTCGATCTAGGTGTCCCACATGGGTAGCAGGAGGCTGCGTTCTTGGGCCATCTTCTGCTGCCTTCCCAGGTGCATTAGCAGGGAGCTGGATGGGAAGCAGAGCAGCCGGGACTTGAACTGGTGGTGCTCTGATATAGGGTGCTGGCTCAACTGTGGGGCACCAGCAGGTTTTTCTCTTCTGTAGAGGCTGCTCAGCAAGAAGGGGCCAGGTCTCCAAACACGGTCCCCAAGGGACTGGGAAGCAGCGATGGCAGCCGCATGGAGCTGACTTAGTAGCAGGTTGATTTCTGAAATACACCCCACTAATGAGTTTCCCTGAGTGCTGCCCTGCACACTTCCTCAGTCACAGCCTGGGAGAGAGTGGGGGGATACACAAACGCATGTGGACGTGTTCCAGAAGTTCTGTGACTTAAGCATAGTTTACATAATGAATCTTTGTTTATTTTTTTTAAAAGATTAATCTATTTATTTGAAAGAGTTATAGAGAGAGGTAGAGACAGAGACAGAGACAGAGAGAGAGAGAGGTCTTCCATCCACTGGTTCACTCCCCCAGATAGCTGCAATGGCTGGAGCTGCGCCAATCTGAAGCCAGGAGCCAAGAGCCAGGAGCTTCTTCTGGGTCTCCCACGTGGGTGCAGGGGCCCAAGGACCTGGGCCATCTTATACTGCTTTCCCAGGCCATAGCAGAGAGCTAGATTGGAAGTGGAGCAGCCAGGACTCAAACCAGCGCCCCTATGGGATGCCAGCACTGCAGGCGGTGGCTTTACCAGCTAGGCCACAGTGCTGGCCCCCATAACGACTCTTTTATAAAGAAAATATTAAGGGTGTAAGATGGTTGCAGCAGCTAAACTGTCACATCAGATGCTCGCATCTGTACCAGAGTGCCCTGGCCCCTCCCAGTTCCAGCTTCCTGCTAATGTGCACCCTGGGAGGCAGCAGGTGGCGGCTCACCTGGGAGACTTCCACTGAGTTCCTAGCTCCTAGACATTTGGAGAGTGACCCACCCAGTGAATGGGAGGTGTGGAAAAAAGCAATGCTTCTTGCCTTCATTATGACTACCCCAATTTAATTCCTGCAAAATTCTATTTCTGGGAGCTGTTGTTATGGTATAGTGAGCTAGGCCTCTGCCTGCAGCACCAGCATCCTGTCCTGGTTGCTCCTCTTCCGATCCAGCTCTCTGCTGTGGCCTGGGAAAGCAGTGGAGGATGGCCCGAGTGCTTGGGCCCCTGCACCCATGTGGGAGACCCCAAGGAGTTTCCAGTCTCCTGCCTTCGGATTGGCTCAGATCTAGCTGCTGTGGCCATTTGGGGAGTGAGCCAGTGGATGGAGGACCTTTCTCTCTGTCTCTCCCTGTCTCTGTCTTTGACTCTGCCTCTCAAATAAACAAATAAAATCTTTGCTACAAAAAAATAAAAAAAAATTCTATTTCCTCAGAACTCCATCTTCATCTTTAAAAATTTTTTATTTTTTGTTTTTATTTTCTTTGAAAAGCAGAGACAGAGATCTTCCACCTACTGGCTCATTCCTCCAGTGCCTGCAAAAGCCAAGGCTGGGCTGGGCTGCAGCCAGGAGCAAGGGAATCCATCCAGGTCTCTCACGTGTGTGCCAGGGACCCAAGCACTTGAGCCATCACCTGCTGCCTCCCAGGTGGGCATTAGCAGGCAGCTGGAATTGGGAGCAGGGCCAGGACTCAACCCAGGCACTCTGATATGGAATGCAGGCATCACTGGTGGGGTCTCAACAGCCGGGTCAAATCCCTGCCCCTTGCTTCATTTTCTTACAAGGAATACACCTGCCATGGAATGAGAAGATTGGAGGTTGAGGTTTTGTTTCTCGCCACTTTCTTTCTAACTGGGCTGAAGGTCCCCTTCTCATATGGTCTACCTAAAATCTTTAAATACTTGATTTAATAATAAACACAACTGCAGAGGCTGCCGCTGTTGTGTAGAGGACAAAGCCACTGCCTGCAATGCCAGCATCCCATATGGGTGCTGGTTCGAGTCCCGGCTGCTCCACTTCCTATCCAGCTCTCTGCTTGTGAGAGGCCAGAGCCACACCATGAAAGGCTTCTCACGAGACAAAGGAACTGGCTAGGCCTAGGACGCTTCAGCTGTGAAACTTGACACCAGACAGTCCTTGGTCGGGCAGGGCCAGGTGGGGACTACCAATAAGGTGGGCCGTCCTTGGTCCAGCAGGGCCAGGGGAAAGAAGGAATGCGGACATAATGCTTGTTTGCCCTGGGACTATAAAAACCTCCGGGAACAAGGAGAAGGGGGTCCTGGTCTCCTAGCACTGTGTTGCACAGGAGGCCAGGCCCCAGCATGTCCCTTTGTGCTTTCCATTTTGGTGAGTCTTGCTGGTTCTTTCTATCTGGGCGATCCGGAACACAACATGCTATGCCCTGGGAAAGCAGTAGAAGGCGGCCCAAGTCCTTGGGCCCCTGCACCCACGAGGGAGACATGGAAGAAGCTCCTGGCTTCGGATGGGCACAGCTCCGGCCGTTGCGGCCATCTAGGGAGTGAACCACTGGATGGAAGATCTTTCTCTGTCTCTCTGCCTCTGTCTCTCTGTAACTCCACTTTTCAAACAAATAAAAAATCTTTTAAAAATACAGAAAAATAAACACAACTGCAAAAACAGTTTATGGCCGTACCAGAATCCTCCTTATCTGCCTCCCAGGACAGGGATAGTAGCTGGGTGGAGTGGCCGTGCTCTTCTTAAACACAATCCTGCCTCTAGCCCTCCCAGCACACAGGGTGGGTTCAAATGCTGCTGCTGGGTGGCATGAGCCCTGGTGTCCTCCTGCTGTGTGTTCTGGAAAGTCTGTACCCAAGGTGGGTTACAAACTCAGATGGTGTCCACGAGCCCCGGTTAGAGTCTTGGCTGCCTCTTTCCAATTGAGTGGGCTTCCCAGTCTTTGCCTCAACTCCTTCCTTTTCTGGAACTCCCGCTTGCTTGTGGGGTTAAGCGAGTCAGTCACTGTGTGTGATGGACTCAGAACCACGCTTGGTGACAACGGACAGAAAGTCCTACAAAGTGTTAACTACTGATACTTAGACGAATTTCCTCAGGCATTGAAGAAAAGGCATTGAACAGGACAAAAGGACGGAAAGAACCTGAGGAACTGTTGCACCAAAAACTCGCACTGCCTCGGTTTCAAGGGGAAACGCATCCAGGCAGGGGACAGGATCTGGGATGGGGACGCAATGACCGGCTGTAGCTGAGGGTGTTCTCAAGGCCACCGTTCTGGCAGGAGCCCACAGTTTCTGTAACGAGCCACAGTCCTTGCTTGTCCCAGCCCACTGAGTGCTTCTGTAATAGAATGCCTGACACTGGTCATTTGTGTGGAGGTGAGATTCTCTTTCTTTCTTTCTATCTCTTTCTTTCTTTCTTTCTTTCTTTCTTTCTTTCTTTCTTTCTTTCTTTCTTTCTTTCTCTTTCTTTCTTTCTTTCTTTCTTTCTCTTTCTTTCTTTCTTTCTTTCTTTCTTTCTTTCTTTCTTTCTTTCTTTCTTTCTTTCTTTCTTTCTCTCTTTCTGATTTATTTATTTATTTATTTGAAAGTCAGAGTTACCACAGAGAGAGGAGAGGCAGACAGAGAGGTCTTCCATCTGCTGGTTCACTCCCCCAGATGGCCACAATGGCCGGAGCTGCGCCAATCCGAAGTCAGGAACCAGGAGCTTCCCCCAGGTCTGCCACGCGGGTGCAGGGGCCCAAGGACTTGGGCCATCCTCTACTGCCTTCTCAAGCCATAATAGAGAGCTGGATTGGAAGAGGAGCAGCCAGTACTAGAACTGGTGCCCACATGGGATGCCGGCACTTCAGGCCAGGGTTAACCCACTGCGCCACAGCGCCGGCCCCACAAGATTCTATTTCTTACAGTTCTAGACACCAGGAAGGCCAAAGTCAAGGGGCTGCACCAGTGAGGGCCTTGCTGTGTCATTCCAAGACAGAGGAGAAAGGGCTGCGGTGTGGGAGGAGGAGGAGAGGGGCTGCACTCACCTTTTGGCCAGACCTGATTCTAGTGATGACTCCCTCCCCAACAGTGCTGGTAGCATCGGTGGCATCGATCCACATGTGGGGCGGGCTCTGTCGCACTGGGGATTAAATTTCCAGCACTAGAACTTGGCGGGGGGGGGGGGATATTCCCACCACTGCATCATAATATGATTTTATGATGACAGGAAACCAGTAACACAGGTGACAGTGCTAGGATAGTGATTCTTTCTTTCCATTACTTTAAAAAAAATGATTTATTTATTTATTTGAAAGGCAGAGATAAATGGAAAAGAGGAAGAGAGAGAGAGAGAGAGAGAGATCATCCATCTGCTGGTTCATTCTCCAATGGACCAATCCAAAACAGGAGCCGGTAGCTTCTTCTGGGTTTCCCATGTGGGTGCAGGGGCCCAAGTATTTGTGCCATCTTCCAGTGCTTTTTTGTGGGCACATTAGAAGAGAGTTGGATCAGAAGTGCAGCAATCAATCACTTCTCAGCCTTTTGGCTAAGATCAAGTGTAGAAGTGGAGCAGCTGGAACTTGGACTGGCGCCCATTCGGGATGCCTGCGGCCACCGCAGACAGAGGCTTAACCTTCCAAGCCACAGCACCAGCTTCTCTTTGTTTCTTTCCGCGCCTTATCACATTGGCGGATCAGGAGGCCCAAACTAGTTGGAGGATTTGCAGTGGAACCCCCAAAACTGAGTCTGGTCACCCGAGGCACAGCAACCCAATTACACCTGGGTGTAATTACACCGGCACGGAGTGGCGGGCGCGCAGGTAAGTGCGCGGCGCGCTCTTGTCGGGTCACCCCTCCCTCGAAGGGAGGCGGCCCGATTGGCTGCCCGGCGGCCGGAACAGCGGCTCCCTGCGGCCCGGCCCCGGTCTGTGGGTGTCCGCGGTCCTTGGCCCACGCTTGTGCCACCTCCTTCCTTGCACGAAGATCTTCCTTGCAGAAGATCCAGGCAGCTATCGCTCAAATTCCCAAACAACCCCACAGGATTAAAGCCAGTGAATAATTTAAAGATTTAATTATTTATTTGCTAAGCATAGTTAACAGGGGTGGGAGAGAGAGCTTCCATCTGCTAGTTCACTCGCCAGATGGCTGCAACAGCCAGGGCTGGGTCAGGCAGAAGCCAGGAGCCAGGAGCTCCATCCAGGTCTCCCACGTTGGTGGCAGGAGCCCAAACACTTGGGCCAACTTCTGATGCTTTTCCCAGACCATTAACAGGGAGCTGGATTGGAAGTGGAGCAGCCTGCTACTCAAGTCAACCTCAAGCCACCTCTGAGCACCTGTTCTCTCACACCCTCCTTCAGTATGGCCTGACACCTGCTGTGTGAGAGCAGCTTGGTCAAGTCCAGGTTCCAGGAATTACCAATTAACACGGGGCCTGAGTGTGGGCATGTTATAGAACATTCCCAAAACTGGTGGGAGGAATCGCCATAGAACCCCAAGCTGGGTCCAGGGGCCCAGGGCGCGGCCAGCCAATCGCTGAGGGTGGGGAGGTGGAAGAAGGTAGGAGCTGATTTGTGATTGGCAAAGTAAGGAGTCAGGGGGCTCTGACTCAGTTTCAGGATGTCCCAGGGATCAAAGGCGGTGAATCTTATAAAGCGGGGGCTGATCAGCGCGTGATCAGCTCATGTGGGGGCTTCTGGGTGGTCCACGGTGCCCAAGGTCTTCCATGGAGTGGTCAGCGGTAGGCGCCCTCGTGTTGGGCTCCGCTCTGCTCAGGGGCTCCGGGGGTGGGGTGGGGGGCTGCGCGTTCTTCCGTATGAGGAGGGCCTGTGAGCTCCTGGAAGCGCTAGGCAGAGACTGGCATTGAGGTAGTCACCTGCGGGCCCTCACTCAGTCTTTGTGATTCAGGGTCTTGGTTTTCCTGGGGCTTTAAAGTCTGCATCTCAAACAGGAGGGGCAGGGGTAGGCTTCAGGCGGTAGTTGCATCAGTAATCCGGATCCTCCCAGGCCTAAGCATGGTGGAGGGGGGGGTCCCCTGGGGCTCTCCCAGCTGGGCCACGAGGCCACAGCGCCAGACTACACCCCACTGTTACTGGCGCCTGCCGCCCAGACGGAGCGCGGCGAGGTGAGGTCTCTGCGGGCCGAGCTCACTTTTGTCCCCGTGCGCCCCAGCACTTGGATACCGACGGCAGCGCGGGCCCGGGAGTCACTCGAGGGCAGCCCCGCCTCCACCAGGCGCGCCCGGCCCGCGGCTTCCGGGGGGCGGGGACGGACCCAAGTCCGGGCGGGTGCTGTCTCCGCCCTCCCGGAGCCCCCGGTGCGGGCCCAGCCCTCGGCTCGCTGCTCGTGCGACTTGGCCAGCGCTGGGCGCCAGGCGCGGGGCCTCGGAGCGCGTGGCTGCCCGGCACGGAGCGGCGGGCGCGCGGGTAAGTGCGCGGCGCGCTCTTGTCGGGTCACCCCTCCCTCGAAGGGAGGCGGCTCGATTGGCTGCCCGGCGGCCGGAACAGCGGCTCCCTGCGGCCCGGCCCGGCCCCGGCCCATCCCGTCAGTCTGTGTCCGCGGTCCTCGGCCCACACCTGTGCCACCTCCTTCCTAGCACGTCTCTGCGCGCCTGGCACCTTCTAGTCCCCATCCCTTCGCCACCCTGGCTCCCTTGGCCACCGTTTGTCTTCCGGTGTCTCCCCTCGGGGTTGGGGACGTGTGCGTGGGAAGGTCTGGGCGCGAGCCCACGTGGGGTCCACCTTTCTGCGACGCCGGGGCCGGGACTCTGGGGTGCCCCCAGCTTGGGAAGGGGCGAGGCGCTCCTCTGCGTTTCGGGCCGGGCTGGGTGACTTCCTCGGCTGTCCCTTAAGCTTCCTTTAGCCGCGACGTGAGGACCCCCGTGCCTTTGGGTAGCAGCTCCGCACCTGCTCCCGAGGGACTGGGTGCGGCCAGAAACAACTGGCAGAGCTGGCGGATTCCCCACCGAGAGTCCCCCGTGCTAGGGATGGGGTCGCCGAGTCGGGGTGAGGGGGGAGTGCCGTGGGGCTGGAATCAGGGAGAGTGGAGGCGATCCCCTGGGGAATCCAGTTCCGCCTCCGGGCTCCTATGAGGGAGGATGGTGGGGAGTGATGGAGAGAGCCGGCCCTGCCCCTCCGCTCGCCTGCTGCGGGAGGCCTCATAGGTTTTCTGTGCTTTTTGTTCGCTTTGAACCCGAGCTGCACACCGTGGGTTCTGCATTCCCAGTGGGGCTCCATCTTCCAGTGCCCACCCAGCTTCCCAGAGCCTCTGCCGCAGGCCTCATCCGAGCCCATTCCAAACTTGCATTTATGTTTATTTTCACATATTAATTTTTTTAAAGATTTATTTATTTGAGAGGTAGAATTACAGAGAGGGAGAGACTGAGAGAGAGAGAGAGAGATCGATCTTCCATCCTCTGGTTCACTCCCCAAATGGCCACAATGGCTGGAGCTAGGCTGATCCAAAACCAGGAGCCAGCAGCTTCCTCTGGGTCTCCCAGGCGCGTGCAGGGGCCCAAGCACTTGGGTCATCTTCTACTGCTTTCCAAGGCCATAGGAGAGAGCTGGAAGAGGAGCAGCCGGGACTCGAACCGGTGCCCATATGGGATTCCTGTGCCACAGGCAGAGGCTTAGCCTAATGCGCCACAGTGCGGGGCCCCTTCAAATTTTTATTTTAGAAAGAAATTATGGAGTATCTTTGTAATTTGTCTTCTCACTAAAAATGGGCTCAGGTATTGGTCTTTGAGTGCCAGAAGGTAGGAACGAAGACACGTCTTTTAACTTAACAGACTGGGTTTCACTTTGTTTGGAAAACTGAAAATTGGAAAGGTGCTGAAGTTGTTCACAGGAGGCCAGCAGGAAAGTTTAGCCACGTCTCATTTCCCCAGGTAGCAAGGACACAACAGACGGTCCCTGGCAATGACTTCTGTGTCTACCGTAACAACTTGAACCTCTTTTTTTTTTAATTTTAATTTTTTATTTATTTGACAAGTAGAGTTATAGACAGTGAGAGAGACAGAAAGAAAGGTCTTCCTTCCGTTGGTTCACTCCCCAAATGGCCACTACGGCTGGCGCTGCGCCAATCCAAAGCCAGGAGCCAGGTGCTCTGGCATGGTCTTCTGTTTGTCCTGATTCCTCGCGGTCCCAGAGCAGCTTTGCCTGGGGTTGATGTTCTGTGACGTTGTCCGCATTTGGCAGCACCAGGGCCAGGCTGGCAGTACCGAGCGGCCTCCTGGGTACCAGGGCTGCTCCCTTCTCCTTAGTATCTTGGAACTTCCGTTTCCACGCCTGTAGAACGTGGTCGAGGCCTGTTCTCAAGATGGCTGTGCAGGTTGAATGAAGA
Source organism: Oryctolagus cuniculus (assembly GCF_051225735.1). Lineage (NCBI taxonomy): Eukaryota > Metazoa > Chordata > Mammalia > Lagomorpha > Leporidae > Oryctolagus > Oryctolagus cuniculus. The sequence continues at coordinate 53,058,661 of NC_142882.1, read as the reverse complement.
AATGTGTATACGGCGTTAAGCCTTGCGCCTGGCACACAGCAGGTGCTGAAACACTGCCCCTCTCTTTCTCCACTGCATTTTGATGTTGAGGTTTCCTCCCCAGAACTGTTCAGGCACAGACCCGGTGGTCAAACCGGAGAATCCTGAATGGAGTAGGAGAGTCAGGTCCAGGGGCGGGTCCATGGCACAGTGGGTTGTTGCCCCTTGGGGCACCCTCACCCCATTTTGGAGCACCTCGTGCATGTCCTGGTTACTCTGCTTCTGGTCCAGCTTCCTCCTGTTATGCCTGGCAGGCAGCAGATGGTGAACCAAGTACTTGGGTTATCGCCACCCACAGAGGAGAGCCAGGTTGAGTTCTGGGCTCTTCACTTTGGCCTGCCCCAGCCCCAGCCATTGTGGACATCTCAGGAGTGAACCAGCAGAAGGCAGATGGCTTTCTCTCTCTCTCTCACTCTACCTTTCAAGTAAAACTTTGAAGAAACAGAAGATGATGACTAGGTCTCTTCTGGTTCAAAGTCTACATGATTCCTTGGCCGTGACTCAGCCTTGTCAGGTAGTAGAGATTATAGTATCACCTCCTGCAGTAGTTACCCTAGTGGCTATTGCTTAAGTTTATTTTATTTTATTTTATTTCTCTCTGTTGGTTCACTCTCCAAATGCCCTCAGCAACTAGGGCTGGGCCGGGTTGAAGCCCGGAGCCAATTCACTCTCCCAATGCCTGCAGCAGCCAGGAATGGGCCAGGCCCAAACCAGGAGGCTGGAACTCCCTCCAGGTCTCCAGTGTGAGTGGCGGGGACCCAAGTACTCAAGTCATCATCTGCTGCCTCCCAGGTGCACGTTGGCAGGGAGCTGGATCCAAAGTGGAGGTTGACTCAAACCAGGCACTGTTACATGGGATGCAGGCATCCTAAGCAGCAGCTTAACCCGCTGTACCACCATGTCTGCCCCAACACTTCAGATTTTGGAGCCGTGTCAATGTATTATGTATTCAAACATAATAATAAAAAAGAAACCTCTAACTCTATAAGAAAAATACTCCCAGAGTCCCACGACTGAATTAGCTGATTTCAGTATAAACCTACAAAGCAGCAGCCACCTCCGGTGACTTTCCCCAAAGCAGTCTACCCTATGAAGAAGGCAGACTGGCTGTGTTTGATGTTAGATGAAAAAAAATCCATTAAAAATTAATTTAGGGGCTCCTTTTCTTCAGCCTCCCATCCCTCTGGGGGGGACAAGTGTCACGACCAAGGCACTGCTGCCCAGAGCATCTGGGGTTTATTTTGCTTTGGTTGGGTTTTCAAGGGCAAACTTCACTTGTTTCCTACAAAAATCTGACGATCTTATCTGCAGGTGAGTTAGTGAGCTCTCTTTCAGCTTGTTCCGGAAGAGAATACAAAAACCGTGAACGCAGAGATCTTGGGACCAGTGGCAAACCGAGGCAGAGCCTGCTGTGGCTTTTCTCTTGTACCGCCAGAATGCATTCCCACAGGCCAGGAGAGACCCGTTTCATTTTATTCATTCATTCATTCATTCATTCATTCATTCATTTGACAGATAGAGTTAGACAGTGAGAGAGAAAGGTCTTCCTTCCATTGGTTCACCCCTCAAATGACCGCTGTGGCCGGCGCTGTGCCAATCCGAAGCCAGGAGCCAGGTGCTTCTCCTGGTCTCCCATGGGGTGCAGGGGCCCAAGCACTTGGGCCATCCTCCACTGCCTTCCTGGGCCACAGCAGAGAGCTGGACTGGAAGAGGAGCAGCCGGGACTAGAACCCAGTGCCCATATGGGATGCTGGCACCGCAGACGGAGGATTAACTAAGTGAGCCATGGCGCTGGCTGAGACCCGTTTCGTTAAAGATTCTTTCCCTTGCCATGTCCCGGATGCAGTCTCGGCTGATGCTGCCTTAATGCTCCCCACAAATCTGTTTCCTCCTGAGTTTCCTGTGCTGCTGACTGGCTTCTCCACTCATTGCCCACTCTGCACCTCAGATGCCTGGAGGGCATCCCAGGGAGTCCCCTGTCTAATGTCAACATCTCTCATCCAACTGGAATTCTGGAAAAGCCACCAAACCGGCAACTTGCCTGTCCTACGCCACTGACATAGTGCAGGCGCAGTCATTTCTTGTCCATCTCTTACATGTTCCCCTCCAGTCCATTTCCTGTTTTGCTTCCAGAAGGTCTTTCTCAGGGACCATTCTGGTCCTACTGCTCCCAGTGGCTCCTGCTACCCCGCAGGGGAGGAATGGACCTCCACATCCGTGGGCCAGCGGCCACCTCCGCCTCGCCCTGGCTTTTCCCTATTCTGGAACCCCGCATTCCAGTGTAGGAGCTTGGTGAGGCGTCCCGGGGCTCTGAAGGAAGTGGGTTTCCCAGCACGACCTGGTGTGTCCTGGGCCATCTGCTGCTCGCTGGTAGCTCATCTTGCCTTGCAGCGTCTCAGCATCCGTCTGCCACCTCCTCCACTTCTGCACCTCTGTAATGGCTGCTCCCCTCAGTGAGCCCCTCGCAGTGACCTGCTTCTGCTTGCTTAGCTTGTGCAGTGCAGCTGGGATGCCACACTCTGCAGGAGCACTGCTGTGACCCTGTGCCCCTCTCTGCTGGGATTTAGGTGCCCTGGCTTTTGGTTCATTCCCTGTAGCTAGAATTACCAAGAAAATCACCTATTTCTCTGTTCAGCAAACTGGGAACTCATCAAGGGATGGGATTATTTTTTATTTCTGTAACCTAAGTATTTCTTTGCTTTCAATTTTTATTTATTTGTTTTTATTTATTTGAAAGGCAGAGAGACAAAGAGTGCCAGAAATCTTCTGTCTGCTCATTTACCCTCCAAATTCATCTGCAATAGCTGCGGCTGAGCCAATCTAAAGCCAGGAACCAGGAACCAGGAACTCCATCAGAGTCTCCCACAGGGGTGGAAGGGACCCAAGTACTTGAGCCATCGCCTGCTGCCTCCCAGGGTGAGCACTAGCAGGAAGCTGGAGTAAGAGCAGAGCTGGGGCTCAAATGCAGGCACTCTGATGTGGAATGTGGGTATCCCAGGGGGGTGCTAACCGTGTGTCAAATGCCTGCCCCTGTTTCTAAGTCCTTAAACTCAGGACCTGGAGTAGCAGGAACTCAAGAAGAGTTACTGAATGATTCAGTTACTGATACGGTGAATGGGTGAGTGCTTAGCGTAGTGAGGGATGAGTTCCAGATGAGAGCCTTAGCATACGTGGCTGGCTTTGCGGTTCACTGTGGCAGAGGGATTCCTCCTTCAACGTTGCTTCGTGCTGCTGCCGCCCAGGAACAGTCGGGGAGCACACGCTTCTGCAGGCCCTAAGGAGGGTCCTTTACCGAGGGGCTGGTGACAAGCACGGCAGATGCCTTCCGATGGCCTGGAAGAGAACTGTGCTGAACCACGTACGTTGAACGAGTTAAGGTCAGGGATTACCCTCAGGTCTTAAATTCTGTGAGAGCCATATGGCTGTGATGGTGGCACGCACCAGGATGTGAATACAAACAGAATGTGGTTCTTGTCTGCTAGGCATTTTATTTTTGACTATGGAGAGATTAAGATTATGTTATTTCAATTATGCTTTTTTTGTAATACATTTTTGTATTATATATGATGGTACTTCCAAAAGTTTGTGGAATAATAAATGGAATTAAAAAGTAAGTTTATTGGGGTGGCATGGTGCCCACATCCCATGCTGGACTGCCTGGGTTCAGGTCCTGGCTCCACTTCTGATCTAGTTTCCTGCTGACGAGCACCCTGGGTGGAGGCAGGTGATGGCCCAAGTAATTGGGTCCTTGCCACCCATGGAGCAGTAGGACCAGAATGGTCCCTGAGGAAGACCTTCTGGATGGAGTTCTGGGCTCCTGGCTTCATTTGAACCAGAATGGGAGATCTTTCTCTCTGTCCACTTGTCAAAACAATCAATCAAATAAATAAATAGATGGTTTTTTACAAGGCTCACCCTGATGCAAACAAAGGCTGACCTCCGTGCCCAGCTTTTCCCCAGTGCTGACTTTCAGAAACCCCTCATCTGTGTGTGTTCTTAGCTCTGTGCAATTAACATGTTGTCAGCTGTCTTGCTCCTGTTTCTAATGAGGTATTTAAAAACCTGATTTTTAAAAGTTTTTAAAGTACTTGGCATTCTCATTTTCTATCATGAATATTATCAGTATTTTTCATTTATCTTTTTAAGGCCCATTTCCTCCTACAGTTGTGCAGATATTTGTGTTTGTTTTTTCCAGCTTTTTTTTTTTTTTTTAAGATTTTATTTATTTATTTGAGAGGTAGAGTTACAGAGAGAGAGAGAGACAGAGAGAAAGGTCTTCCATCTGCTGGTTCACTTCACAAATGGCCCAAATGGAGCTGGGCGCATCTGAAGTCAGGAGCCAGGAGCTTCCTCTGGGTCTCCCATGAGGAGTGCAGGGGAAAAGCACTTGGGCCATCTTCTACTGCTTTCCCAGGCCACAGCAGAGACCTAGATCAGAACAGGAGCAGCGGGACATGAACTGTTGCCCATATGGGATGCCAGTGCTGCAGGTGGAGGCTTAGCCTACTCCACCAAAGTCCCTTTTTCTAGTATTTTTATGGTTTTGTCTTTCCCCAAGCAGCCTCTAATCCATTGGGAATGTGCTCTTCTGTATGCTGTGGGCGAGGAGTCAGGCTTTATGTTTTTCCAAGGGGCTAGCCCCTCGTTCTAACTCTGTTTATTAAATAGTCTCCGCTTCTTTCACTGAGTATGGCACTTTTATTTTATATCTTCCAATATGTCTCCTCATTTTACCTCTAGCTAAAGTGTGGTCGTGCCTTCATTTCTGGGTTAAAAAGTAAAAAAACTAGCTGTTCTCCATTTCTGAGTAGGAGAGATTGCATCACATAGACAGCAAGGCCTCTGACCCAGGTACTGTGGGAGGAGCCATCAGCAAGCCACGCATTAGGGTAGTCAGATTCTTGGTGGGATTCCATTTCTTGACCCTTGTCATTGAGGACATGACGAGTTCTGACAAGTGGCAGGTGAACGTGCCACGTGGTCACTTTTGGACCAGAGCGTTTAAGTGTTGGGGTGAGACCTCTTTTCCCTATTGGAGAATGACTGACGTGGTTCAAGATGGTGACTTCGCCTTCGGCCTGGATCCCTGACTGCGATGGACAGAGCTCTCTCCCGCATCCCTGCGTCGGGTGTGCAGCGTGGGCAGCGCTGTGTTGCTGCAAAGCATTAAGGTTCAGGGGTTGGTTGTTTCTGCACTTCCTAGCCTGTGCTGGCTGATCCGCGAGTTCTCCTTCAAAATTTCCATTTGGGCTCTTTGTCCCCAACTGAACTGGGACCGGGTGGTTTCCTAGGGAGAAGGTGCTCTTTCACGGGAGCTGCTGAGATTAGAAGGACACGTGATCATTTTAGGTAAGAAAAAAAAAAAAACACAAAATGACAACTTCGTATTTGATTTTAGAGTAATATTCCTCCCTCCCCAGGTAATCTGCAGCTCCCAAGATGTTTGCCAAAGCAACAAGGAATTTTCTTAAAGAAGTCGACGCTGGTGGTAACTTGATCGCGGTGTCAAACTTAAACGACTCGGATAACTTACAACTCCTCAGTCTGGTGACCAAGAGGAAGAGATACTGGTGCTGGCAGAAGCCCAAGTACCAGCTGTTGTCTGTCACCCTGGGAGACGTGCTCTCCGCAGCCGACTTTCCCAGTCCAGGTAGGTTTCCTTGGGGGCGGAGTCCTGGAAGATTCGACTTGCGTCGTCTCGAATTGAGAGCATACCTTGCAAGGAATCCTTCTTTGTCTTGGTCCACTGTCTTGAAAACTGACCCTTTTCTGAAATGCACAGAATTCTGCAGGCCTGACGTGCAGCGGTTTAAAAAGCACAGTTCGGTTTTGGTGTAAAAGGAAGACTTGCCCATTGTAGATGTTGTGGCCACGCAGCCTGCGTGGGGAATCTGGCTCAGTATTGAGTCTGACGATGCCCCAGGCCCGTGGAGAGGTGTGCAAGTTCTGTTACTCACACGAGGATGCTTTCCTGGGAGTGCAGGGCAGGCTCCCAAGTTGCTCCAAAAACAGCCAGAGACAGGCTCGGCTTTTACTGGGGTTGGTGATGGGAGACGAGGGTGGGGTGGGGTTTGAGCTTCACTGGCACAAATGCAGGGAGCACCTGGGCTTCCTCACCTGCTTGTCCAGTGTGCAACAGAAAGGGAAAGGGAGTGGCTTGAAAGTTGCCTGCAGGTAGACATCAAAAGTGGATTTGGGGAGGGGGCATTGTTGTGCCACAGGGACACTGGAATCCCAGATCCCAGTGTTGGTTCGAGTCTCAGCTGCTCCTCTTCCCATCCAGCTCCCTAATAATGTGCCTGGGAAGGCAGCAGAAGATGGCCCAAGTGCTTGGGCCCCTGCACCCGTGTGGATAGATTTCTTGGCTCCTGGTTGCAGATTGGCCCAGACCTGGCTGTTGTAGTCACTTGGGGAGTGAGCCATCAGATAGATAGATCTCTTTCTCACTCTGCCTTTCAACTGAATAAAGCTTTAAAAAAATGGATTAGGGTACATTATTCTAAAACAGTATATGAAATATAGAAAGAGTTGCAGAGGAAAATAAAAAATCTGGGCTGGTGTTGTGGCACTGTGGGTTAAGCCAGCATCCCATATGAGCAGAGGTTCAAATCCTGGCTGCTCTACTTCTGATCTAACTCCCCACTAATGTGCCTGGGAAAGCAAGGGAAGATAGCCCAAGTACTTGGGTCCCTGCCATCCATATGGAAGACCCAGATGGCATTCCTGGCTCCTGTGTTTGGCCTGGGCTAGCCCTGACCATTGTGGCCATTTGGGGAGTAAATCAGTAGATGGAAGATTTGTCTCTCTCTGTCTAACTCTACCATTCAAATAAAAAAAAAACCCTTAAAAAAAAAAAGGAGCTTTAAAAAATCAACAAAGGCCAGCGCTGCAGCTCACTTGGCTAATCCTCTGCCTGCGGCACTGGCACCCCAGGTTCTAGTCCCGGTTGGGGCACCAGTTCTGTCCCGGTTGCTCCTCTTCCAGTCCAGCTCTCTGCTGTGGCCCAGGAAGGCAGTGGAGGATGGCCCAAGTGCTTGGGCCCTGTGCCCACATGGGAGACCAGGAAGAAGCACCTGGCTCCTGGCTTCGGAGATCTGTCTGTCTTGATGGCTGGTGGTGCAGACATGACATCACCTGTTACTTATCTTGTGGGTTGAAATGAAAAGGGCAGATCTTGAAGGCACCCTCATAGCAACCACCTGGGTGTGGGCAGCTGAGGAGTGTGGTAATTCCCAGTTGAATTGACTGCACCTGGGGCCCCCAGGGGGTGGGCTTATTCCATGTTTCCGGGGAGCCAGGAGGGAAGAGTGGAGAGTCTGGGAGCTGCTGTGCCCCCCGGTGTGGTTGAGGAAGGATGGGCATGCCTGCCGGCTCTCAGAAGGGCAGACGAGGATTTACGTGGTAAGGAAGTGATTGATGCAATAGAGGCTAGTTCTAAGGGAATTAATCTGGCTGGAGACGGTGAGCAGGGCCAGGGTTTTTGGCTCCAAGGCTGCTTGGTGGCAAGGGGAGATGTGCAAGGCAGGGCCCAGTGGTCCCCGGCCAGTGAGGACAGCAGCCCTGCCCAATGTGAGTCGGGGCGGGTGGGACGGCTACTCTCTCTCTCTCTCTCTCTCTCTTTTTTTTTTTTTGACAGGCAGAGTAGACAGTGAGAGGGAGAGACAGAGAGAAAGGTCTTCCTTTTCTGTTCACCCCCCAATGGCTGCTGCGGCCGGTGCACCATGCTGATCTGAAGCCAGGAACCAGGTGCTTCTCCTGGTCTCCCATGGGGTGCAGGGCCCAAGCACTTGGGCCATCCTCCACTGCACTCCCTGGCCACAGCAGAGAGCTGGCCTGGAAGAGGGGCAACCGGGACAGAATCTGGCATCTCTCTTGTGGTGCCACCTTATCTAGTCATGTCTAGGCCTCACCCTGGGAAGCACACTGTGCAGGGTTCTCTTTCTGCACCTGGAAGGTGGTTCAACAATCCCTTTGAAATGATCTGTTAAACATTCAGGCACTTCCGTGCAGTTTGCTGTACAAGTTGCAGCTGGAGAAAGACAACACGAAAAGTCACCCCTGGTGGCCCTGCCGCCAGGTCACTGCACAGAGCGTTGGCGCACAGGTGTGCCGGCTTGGTTTCCTCGGCCCTGACGCACACAGCCCAGCTGCCGGCTGCTGTTCGCTTGCAGGCCAGCCGTGTGTTTGCTTTGGGATTTGGCAGGCCAGGTGACCTAAGACACAGAGTGGCCCTCCTGTCTTCTGACGCCTCTGCCTGTCTCGTTCATTCCAGTGGTGGTGGAGTCAGACTTTGTGAAATACGAGGGCAAGTTTGAGAACCACGTGAGCGGGTCTGTGGAGACGGCGCTGGGCAGGATCAAGCTGAACGTGGGCGGCAAAGGCCTGGTGGAGAGCCAGTCTTCCTTTGGGACCCTCCGGAAGCAGGAGGTGGACTTGCAGCAGCTCATCAGAAACTCCGTGGACAGGTGAGGAGGGTGCTGGCACTGGACCTTGTTAAAGGGTGGCAGGTGCGAACGCCGCCAATCGCCACACGTTTGTTGATGGCCTGTTGTGATGAGCATGCTCTTTAGTCGGGGAGTTTTGACTGTTCTTGGCTGGAGCAGGGTGACCTGGGAAGCGCTCTCAAAGGATGTTGGTGGGTGGGGAGGTTTGAGCCTAGCAGCGAAAGTGCCTGCTCTCCGTATTGGAGTACCTGAGTTCGATACCTGGCTCCGGCTTCCTGGGAGGCACAGGTGACGGCTGAAGTACTTGCATCCCTGCTCCCCAAGTGGGACACCGGCATGGAGTTCCCCGCTCCTCGTTGGAGCCTGGCTCAGCCCCGATCATGGTGAGTGAACCAGTGGATAGAGTGCTCTCTCTGTTTCTCTCTCTCTCTCTCTTTTTTTTTTTTTTTTAAGATTTATTTATTTATTTATTTGAAAGAGTTACACAGAGAAGGAGAGGCAGAGAGAGAGAGAGGTCTTCCATCTGCTGGTTCACTCCCCAGTAGGCCACAATGGCCAGAGCTGCGCCAATGCGAACCCAGGAGCCATGAGTCTCTTTCAGGTCTCCCACTTGGGTGCAGGAGCCCAAGGACCTGGGCCATCTTCTACTGCTCTCCCAGACCACAGCAGAGAGCTGGATCGGAAGTAGAGCAGCCGGGACTCGAACCAGTGCCCATGTGGGATACTGGCACCACAGGCGGCGACTTTACCTGCTACGCCACAATGCAGGCCCCTTTTCTCTCCTTCTCAGATAAATACCAAATTTATTTTTTTAAAAAGAATGTCACTTTTGGCAAATCTGTTCTGTCCACATGTTATACAGTGCCAGTGGTGGACGTGCTGTGTGCTGCGTGTGTGAGTATTGGTATCAGAAATGGAGAAATCCCACACCCTGCCTGGTTCTTTGTAGTTTTCTGATGAGGAGAACAAGAAAGCAGGTGTCTGGCTTCAGGCATCTCCGAGAAGATGCCGTGTTTGCTCATAGTTTGGCTCTCAGTGAGTGTCGGGGTGACTGGGCATTTGACCCTTGACCCTATGTCTCCACTCAGCATTCAGGAAGTAGTTGTGCTGGGGATGGGACCAGTACCTCTGCCCTGCGCTGCAGTGGGGGGAGGCACACACGTAGGATTCCTGTCAAGAGCACGCACGGTGGGTTGATTGGGATGGATGGCGCCCCCTGCGGGGAGGTGGGGAGGATGCACTGGGGGGGGGACTGAGTGGACAGAGTGCCGCCAGAGCAATGGCTCCCCAGGGGGCCCGAGAGCCAGGCCCCGAAGGAGGGGAGGGAAGGACACTGCAGGGACGGGCAAGGAGGTGTGGCAGCGGCTGGAGTGGCTGGAGCCGAGTCAGCCGGGGCAAGGCATCAGAAGAGCGGGGTGCCCACTGCCGCAGGACAGCAAAGGCCATTGGAAACACTTGAAACCTGGCGGGCATCTGAGTGTGGAAGTGACCTGGTCCAACTGGTCTTTTGGAGGGGTCATGGGTAGAGAAGGCCCCGGATGGGCAGAAGCAGGGAGTCTGAATCAGTCGGCTTGCTGTAACTTTAACTGCGACCCCTGAGAGGAGCCGCGTGGGAGGGGAGAAGGTTCATTTTTGCTGTCAGCTTGGCGGTTCACAGCGCAAGGCCAGCAGGCCCCATTGGTTCAGGCATCTGGCGAGGCTGGTGAATGGCAGCGGGAGATCACATGGGGAGTGGGGATGCCGGGAGGAAAGCTTAAATACAAGCCCCTGTGACATGACTGCCTCCCACTGCTGGCCATAATCAGATCAAGGCTCTGCCCTTCGTTAACCATTAGCACAGGACTTTGGGGTTTAAACGTCTGTGCATCTGGGGAGCAGAATCCTGTTGGCACTGGGACAGAGTTCAGCAGAGAAGCTGCTGCTGTCATCCGACCGAGGTGACACCTGAGCATCTGTGCGTCCTCACGAGTCCTTTTATCCCCTTTGCTCTTTAAGAAAGAAATTGCAAATCCAAATGCACTAAGAGCCAGGATACCCTATCTCTTCTGCCGACATCCTTAAGGTTCTATGAAATGTAAAATGTACGCTCGTCAAATGACACTGTGCTTATAAACCATCAAGGACAAAGCACCACGAAAATACCGTACAGTTACTGAGGCTGCCCCGGCCCCGTGCAGTGATGACCATGCTTAGTGGAGATGGTGTGACCATGTAGGTGACTGCCGCCTCGTGCCCCTCGCTGGGACTCCGCGACCTCATGGAGTTTCTTCCCATGGAGTTGCCTTTGGGTGTGAGAACCGGTGGCACTGGGCGGGTGGGACAGTTGCCTGTGTGTCTGGTGGTTGTGACTTTATTTTCCTTTCCCTGTGGCTTTTTTTTTTTTTTTCCTAGAAAGGCATTGTCCTTCTCCTACCTGAATACTTGGGACACACTAGCAATTACTTGCCTGTGGAATTATAATAGTACTGGGCATCCTCCATTTTCATTTGCTAAATCTGGGAAAGGGGACCAGGGAGGCTGGGCTGGGGGAGAGGGGAGCCCTGGGCCTCTTCTCTGCTCCCTCTGTCTTCACACAGCTCATGTAGCTGAGCCGTATCTTGCAGTCTCGTTACTTCTATTTCAAGAGCCTGCAGCTTGGCAATGCTGTGCAATCACATTCCCCGATAGAGGTTTTTTAAAAACGCTTTCATGGTTTAGGTGTAGAAACCATGGCCAACCGAAGCATCTGGGAGGGATAGAGTGGAGATGGGAGAGAAGCAAGAGCCAGCACTCAGAGGTGGGGGATGGGGTGGGGGTGGAGGAGCGCCCCCCGGAGCGCGTACCCTGCGCCTGACTCTTGAGCGACATCATCTCGTGTTCTCTGTGCGGCCAGCTCCTCCGGGAGAAGAAAGAACTTGTTCCCAGACACATGGCTGAATGTGGGAGCTAGAACGTGGAGTCAGCCCAGGATTTTCTGGCTGCAAAGCTCCCGTTCTTTTCTCTCAATCATGCTTGAAGTGGCTGTGAAGAGGGAAACATAGTTGCAAGGACAGCACTGTGTGATGGCGGAGGCGGGAAGGTGAGATCCCCGTGAGGACGCCTGATGGGTGCCCAGTGCGGGATGCCCTGCAGGCTCGGCTGAAGGCCGGTGCCCCGACACGGGGTCGAAATCCTGGGAAGACTTCAGGAATCCTACTAGCTGTGACCACGGCACGGGGTCATGGTCCAGGGAGCCGCGACATCACTAGTATGAAAAAGAAACCTGGTCCCTGTTGTGTTGCTGTGGGATCCAGGTGAGAGGCAGGGCAGGGGAGGGAAGAAAGGTACAGGTTTCCCAGTCCCGCGATGGACATCAGTCAACCCAGGCTTCTTTTGTTGTGAGTCTTCTCCGCAGGGTCCTCCGGTCTTTGGACTCCTGCTGTGTCCTGGGGATTGATAAGGTGCCGTTGATAAGCGCCGGCCTTGGGTGTGGTGATGAGGCATGCTTGAGTACTGGATGTGCTTGAGAACGGATTTGCACTCATTTTATCTCAGGTCAGTTGGACAAGTTGTCATCTGGGTACAGGTGAAATTAGAAGTCAGGGGTATCGGCTTTCTTATCTGTGGGATTTGTGAACCTCTCAAAGTCATCTTTGTATAAACAAGCGTGTGTGCCTGTGCCGTTGGTCTAACGTTGGGCACTGACGTCCCATGGGACTTGGTCTTCCAGATACCTGCAGCTGACCCTTTGGAAAATTTTATTTGTTATACTAGTTTCATGTATTTCATATATGCAGATTTAGGAACATAGTGATACTTCCCTCCCTCCCCCCCTCCCCCGACTCCCGCCCTTCCTCCTCCTCCCTCTCTCATTCTCAGTCTCAACTTTTACAAAGATCTATTTTCAGCTTACTTAATGATCAAAGGGTTAAAAGAGTCCAACAAATCGTATGAAAAAACCCTGTTCCTGCCGGCGCCGTGGCTCAATAGGCTAATCCTCCACCTTGCGGCGCCGGCACACCGGGTTCTAGTCCCGGTTGGGGCGCCGGATTCTGTCCCGGTTGCCCCTCTTCCAGGCCAGCTCTCTGCTATGGCCAGGGAGTGCAGTGGAGGATGGCCCAGGTGCTTGGGCCCTGCACCCCATGGGAGACCAGGAAAAGCACCTGGATCCTGGCTCCTGCCAACGGATCAGCGCGGTGCGCCGGCTGCAGCGGCGGCCATTGGAGGGTGAACCAACGGCAAAGGAAGACCTTTCTCTCTCTGTCTCTCTCACTGTCCACTCTGCCTGTCAAAAAAAAAAAAAAAAAAAAAAAAAAAAAAAAAAAAAAAAAAAAAAACCCTGTTCCTCAGCAGTGGAGACAAGGGCTGTAGACATTCAGAGAATCTCAAAATGTCCATTGCTCTCCAACACATTACATTTTCAGTAAATGTTCTGGATGCATCCATTCTAAATGTATCACGTACTTCTCTCTCTCTCTCTTTAATGGAGAATAACAAGTTTGTTGAGACCTTCCCATGATGCCTCAGGTTGACGTTTGCCTTCACATGTGGGGTTTTTCTGTACAAAACTCCAGCTTTCCTGTGCTGTCTTCCATTGCTGCCTGCCGTTTGTCGCTGGCTTGGGTAAAGCGGCCATGCCCACTCCGCCTCTGCCACTGATTGACTGCCACTGATCAGTTATTGCTGGCAAAGAACATATGTGGACTTGATAAGAGTATTGGTCAATTTTTCATCACTCCAACAAAATAATTGAGACAATGCAGTTTGTAAGGAGAAAAGCTTTGGCTCACAGTTTGGAGGTGCAGGTCCAAGAGTCTCTGGCCATGGTGGAACAGGGAGCCCCCGCCCCCGGGGGTGTGTGTGTGTGGATCAAGTGACCAGTCAGGAAGCAGAGAGAGCCCAGGCCCCTCAGGCTTCTGTCACAACTCTGTCACCAGAATTGTCTCCCGCGGGGACGCCCCCAGTGACCCAAGGACTTCCCGCCAGGGGAACCTCCCAGACTGTAACTACAGTAGAGTTACACTGACTTAGCCACAATTGTGTCCACTGTCCTACTACCATCAGTTTATGGCTTTGGGGTTTAAATATCTCCCTGAATTTGGGAGCCATTTTTTTTTTTAAAGCAGTGTCTTATTACTCTTAAACTTACTCATAAACTTCAATTAGCATCATTTCTATATATATATATATATTTTAAATATTTGTTTGAAAGGTAGAACAACAGAGAGAGATGGAAAGAGAGCGAGCTTCCATCTGCTGCATCACCCTCCAAATGGTTGCAATGGCCGAGGCTGGGCTAGGTTAAAGCCAGGAGCTTCATCCCAGTCTCCCACCTGGGTGACCAGGATCCCAAGAACTTGGGCCATCTCCCACTGCTTTCCTTGGAGCATTCACAGGGAAGCAGGATTGGAAGTGGAACAGCTGGGACTTGAACTGGCGTCCACATGAGATGTCAGCATCGCAGGCAATGCCTTACCTGCTACGCCACAATGCCAGTTCCTGGTAGTCAAATCTTGTTCAAAACACAGCAGTGAGCCACTTCTGCCCTTGGCCTCGGCCTCCACAGCTGTAGTAGAAAAACTAGACTTGATCTTTGAGTGCTTTCTCCTGGTTAAAAAAAAAACTAGAAGTGAGTGGGGTCCCAAGTGCCCCCCCCAACCCCTGCCCCTTGGGTCCCAGGCCTTGCTTCTAGCTGTCGCCCAGCTCGCGGTTTCCTGGCTGTTGGGAGATTGAGGTGGGTGTTACCATAAGGCACAATGACTTTTATGCCCTATTGTGTTGAAAGGCAAATTTCTGTAAAGCAGATTACTGCGATGTAACTAGAAGTTTGGCTCTTCCTTAAGAAGAGAGCAAGGGTGTGGCTATGAAGAACCTTCCTAATTACTTGTAGTATTTTAAACTCAAAATCCTGTTATATCCAAATACTGCAAATTTCTACAAATTTTGCACAGAAAACATTAAAAAAATGCTATTCTTTATGATGGCCCTTAGTTGATGTGTTTAAAAATGTTGCAATAACTCTTGGGAAGAGTACAGTTTGAGTATGCCATGGACTCCAGTTTTATTTAGGAGGTTTTCAAAGGGGGTACTTGAGGGCCTATGTTTTTCTGGAAAAAACCAAATTTTTCTGGGTTTTCTACTTGATTGGTTTCCTGACGGCCATCAGGGGTTTGGAAACATCCCATTTGTGTCCATGTGTTGACATTGTGTCCTTTTTTGGTGCTGGCATCTTTATTTTTAATGGAGTTTGTGCCTAATGATTTAAAGACTTCTGTCCTCATGCACTTGGAAAGCAAGACTCCTGGGGACAGGCACTGTGGCCTAGAGGGTTAAACCACTGCCTACAGCATCAGCATCCCATATGGGTGCCAGTTTGAGTACTGGCTACTCCACTTCTCTTCCAGCTCCCTGCTACTGGCCTGGGAAAACAGCAGGGGAAGGCTCAAACGCTTGGGCCCCTGCACCCATATGGAAGACCCTGAAGTTCCTGGCTTTGGTCTAGCCCAGCCCTGGCCATTGTGGCCATTTGGGGAGTGAGCCAGCAGGTGGATGATCAATCTCCCCCCTTCTACCCCTCTTTCCCCTCTCCCCCCTCTCCATGTCTGGTACCAGACCTCAGTGGAGATGCTTCCAACTTTTCCCCATTCAATATGATGCTGGCTGTGGATTTGTCATGAATTGCCTTCTATACCCAGTCTGCTTAGAGTTTTCATCATGAAAGGGTGTTGTATTTTATCAAATGCTTCCTCTGCATCTATTGAACTAAGCATATGGTTTTTCTTCTGCAGTTTGTTAATGTGGTGTATCACCTTGATTGATTTGCGAACATTGAACCATCCCTGCATACCAGGAATAAATCCCACTTGGTCTGGGAGGATGATCTTTCTGATGTGCTGTTGGATTCTATTGGCTAGAATTTTATTGAGGATTTTTGTGTCTATGTTCATCAGGGATGTTGGTCTGTCATTCTCTTTGCTGCATCTTTGTCAGGTTAGGAATTAAGGTGATGCTGGCTTTGTAGAACGAATTTGGGAGGATTCCCTCTTTTTCAATTGTTTTGAATGGCTTGAGAAGAATTAGAGTTAGTTGTTCTTTAAATGTCTGGTAGAATTCAGCGTGAATCCCTCCAGTCCTGGGCTTTTCTTTGTAGGAAGGGCCTTTATTACTGATTCAATTTCTTAGTTATGGGTCTGTTTAGGTTTTCTGTGTCTTCATGGTTCAGTTTAAGCAGTTGTACATGCCCAGGAATCTATCCGTTTCTGATAGATTTCCCAGTTTGTTGGCATACAATTCTTTTTTTTTTTCTTTGACAGGCAGAGTTAGAGAGACAGAGACAGAGAGAAAGGTCTTCCTTTCCATTGGTTCACCCCCCACCCCCAAATGGCCGCCACGGCCAGCACACTGCAGCTGGTTCGCTAAGCTGATCCAAAGCCAGGAGCCAGGTGCTTCCTCCTGGTCTCCCATGGGGTGCAGGGCCCAAGCACTTGGGCCATCCTCCACTGCCCACCTGGGCCACAGCAGAGAGCTGGACTGGAAGAGGAGCACCTGAGACAGAATCTGGCGCCCCAACCGGGACTAGAACCCGGGTGGCTGGTGCCGCAGGCGGAGGATTAGCCAAGTGAGCATACAATTCTTTGTAGTAATTTCTGATGACTTTTTTTTTTTCCTGTGGCGTTTGTTGTTATATCTCCTTTTTCATGTCTAATTTATTGATTTGGGTTTTCTCTCCTTTTTTGGTTAGTTGGGCCAATAGTGTGTCAATTTTGTTTATTTTTTCAAAAAAAAGCTCATCGTTTTGCTGATCTTTCATTTTTTTTGGATTCAATTTTGATTTCTGTTTTAAATCTTTTCTCCTACTAGTTTTGGGTTTTGTTTGCTGTAGTTTTTTAGATCCTTGAGATGCATTGATATCTCATTTATTTGGTGCCTTTCCAATTTCTTGATGTAGGCACCAATTGCTATAAACTTTCCTCTTAACACTGCTTTTGCTGTATCCCATATGTTTTGATAGTTGTGTTGCTATCTTCATTTGCTTCCAGAAAGTTTTTGATTTCTCTTTTGGTTTCTTCTATGACCCACTGTTCATTCAGGAGCACATTGTTCAGTCTCCATGTGTTTGCATATGCTCTAGACATTCCTGAGTTGCTGATTTCCAGCTTCATTCCATTGTGGACCGAGCAGATGCATGCTATGATTTCGATTCTTTTGAAATTGTTGAGGCTTGCTTTATGGCCTAGTATGTGGTCAATCCTAGAAAAAGTTCCATGCACTGCTGAGAAGAATATGTATTCTGCAACTGTAGAATGAAAAGTTCTGTAGATATGTTAGGTCCATTTTGTCTATCGTATTGATTAAATCTGCTGATTTTCTGTCTGGTTGATTTGTCCATTGTTAAAAGTGGAGTATTGAAGTCCCCAGTACTATTGTATTGGAATCTAAGTCTCCCTTTATACCCATTAGCATTTCTTTTAAATAGCCAGGTGCCCTGTAATTAGGTGCATATACATTTATAATAGCTACATCTTCCTGTTGAATTGATCCCTTAATCTCCCTTTGTCTCTCTTAACAGTTTTTGTGTTAAAGTTTATTTTGTCTGATATTAAGATGGCTATGCCAGCTCTTTTTTGGTTTCTGTTGGCATGGAATATCTTTTTCCAACCTTTCACTTTCGGTCTGCATGCACTTTGTTGGAGAGATGTGTTTCTTGTAAGCAGCAAATAGATGGGTTTTGTTTTTCAATCCATTCAGCCAGTCTTTTTTTTTTTTTAAAGGTTTATTTTATTTATTTGAAAGAGTTACAGAGCGACATAGAGACAGAGAGGAGTCTTCCATCCACTGGTTCACTCCCCAGATGGCTGCAATGGCCAGAGCTATGCTGATCTGAAGCCAGGAGCTTCTTCTGGATCTCCCACATGGGTACAGGGGCCCAAGGACTTAGGCCATCTTCTACTGCTTTCCCAGGCCATAGCAGAGAGCTGGATCGAAAATGGAGCAGCTGGGACTAGAACAGGCGCCCATGTAGGATGCCGCGCTTTGGCAGGGCTTTAACCTGCTGTGCCACAGCACTGCCCCCAAGCTGGCCTCCAGTCTTTTAATTGGAGAGTTGAGGCCATTTACATTCAATGTGATTATTGATAAGTAGTGACTTTGTCCTGCCGTGTTTCCAAAGATATTTCTAATTTAGACTTTGAACTTCCTGTGATCGTTTACTGAGAGATTTTCTTCCTTTACTTTATTTAGTATTGATGACTGTGTTTCTGTGTGTAACACATCTTTAAGCATCTTTTGCAGGGCTGGATGAGTGGTGACAAATTCAATTTCTGTTTGTTATGTAAGGTCTTTATTTTACGCTCATTCACAAATGAGAACATTGCAGAGTATAATATTCTGGGATGACAGTTTTTTTTTTTTTTTTCCTCTTAAGACTTGGGCTATATCTTGCCATTCTCTCCTAGCCTGCAGGGTTTCTGATGAGAAGTCTGCTATGAGTCTAATTGGAGATCCTCTGAAAGTAATCTGGTGTTTCTTTCTTACACTTTTTAGAATCTTTTCTTTGTTTCACTGTGGTGAGTTTGATTACAACGTGTCATGGCGAGGATCTTTTCTGGTCATGTCTGTTGATAGTTTTTTGTGCTTCCTGTACTTGGAGGTCTCTTTCTTTCTCCAAACCTGGGAAGTTTTCTGCTAGTATCTCACTAAAAAGGCCTTCTAATCCTTTCTCTCTCTCCATGCCTTCATTAACTTCTAGAACCTGAATTTTTTTTATAGTGTCCTGTATTTTCCCAACAATGTTTTTTAGATTTCTGATTTCCTCTTCTTGTATTTGGTTTGACTGTATGCTTTCCTGTGCTGTCTTCTAAGTCCGATATTCTCTCTTCTGCCTCACTGATTTCTGTTTTTAAGGCTCTCCACTGCATTTTTTATTCTATTAAATTCTTCATTTCATTTTTATTCCTCCTTAAGATTTCAATTTCATGAGAGATTATCTTTCATGTCCTGCATGGATTTCAGTAGTTTGTGTGTTGCTTTTGATTTACTTCTATGTAATCCTATCATCAATTTTTTGAGTTCCATTTCTTGCATTTCTTCTATCTCATCATCTTCATAATCTTGTATTGAAGTGTCGTGTTCTTTTGTGAGCGTCATGTTGTCTTCATTATTCTTGTTTCTTGGATTGTTGTATTTGTTGTTCAGCATTTGTGAGATACTCATTGGTTTCTTCTATTTTTTTTTTTCCTCCACCAGGTGGCTTTTATCATTGTACTATGATTCTGTAGATAAGTAGACTTTCTACTCTCAGTGAATCTTTAGAGGCTTGTAGTGGGTGTGGCCACAGAGCTCTGTTCAGTTCTCCAGGGTTAAGGGCATGCCTAAGGTGACACACCCAGGTCTGGCGTGGTGAATCTTCTCTTTTTTTCAGGGAAGTAATCCTGCTCAGCTGAGCTCTCCTCAGTAGAGACCAGTGCCTGAGCACTAGCCCCAGTGGGTATAATATTCGTTTGCTCTGTCCCAAGGACCACACACAAAGGATCTGTGCAGTCCTCAGTGTAAGTTCCGATTCCCCAGCAATGTCTCTCACCGGGTAACCAGGACTGCCCAGGCTTGTGGTGTCTCCCACTGAGGCTGCTCAAAGTATCAGCCACACTGTGAGTTTTCCTACACAATCTCTGTTTTTTTTTTTTTTTCCCCACAGTCCTGGTTCAGAAGCTTCACACAGTCACAGCTCCTAGCCCCTTGTTATTTCTCCCCACCAGAGTCAGGAGTCTCCACTCGCCTGATTGCCATGTGCAGACACAAGCTGCCCAGCTGTTAGGTCTGTCCAAAAGGGCACCTGCTCTGTTGGCTTGTATGCCTTGGTGAGGTGACTGGAGAGAGAGAAACGTGTCCGTACTGTTCTGTATTTTTTCTTCTCTCCTCTAGTTAGGCTTGTGTACTTTCCTCCACGGGGCTTCAAGCTTCGTTCCTTCTAGGCTCTTCCTGCCAATTTTTCATCAGTGTCTCGGGCTACTGCTGTCTCGTCTTGCCCCGCCTCACTTTCCAGCGCTGGTGTGTAAGCTCTCAGCTGTTGGAGTCCCAAGCCGGGGGCGCCCACGCCCTCCTCGTAGGTCCACCGTGTCCCTCTAATTTCGGTAGAGTTTCCTTTGTGTTTTCCCTCACTCTTCCCTGAGACTACACTAGCTCCACTTTTTTTTTTTTTAGCATTCTTCTCCTGGGCTAGAGCAATAAGCTCCTTCCCTACTCTGCCAAGACGGTTTTGGAACCATCCCTACCCATTTTTCGAAGATCTGCATTTTTCTTTGAAAGGGAGAGAGAGACAGAAACACAGAGATTGTCCATCCGCTAGTTCACTACCCAGATGTCTGCAGCAGACAGGGTATGGCCAGGCCAAATCCAGGCACCTAGAACTGCATCAGGGTCTCCCGTGTGGGTGTCGGGGACCCAACTGCTATGGCCATCACCTGCTCTCTTCCAGGGGGTGTATTAGCAGGAAGCTGGAATGGGACATAGAGCTGACGCTTGAACCTGGGCACTCTAATGTAGGATGTGTGCATCTTAACCACTGTACCACTCACCAGCCTTTGGGCTCATTTTTCAGCTTAAAAAGTAGATTGTGGAAACACTGAAGATACGTATAAGGAGTAATACCATAAACACTTAAATACCACCTCCTCCTTGCTTAGCTAAAGATCTTTTCCTGCCTCCACTGCCCAGGATGTCACCAGCTAAAAGGGATGCACGTTTCTCTGAGTATCAGCAGAGCCGCCAGGGATGAGTTCTCCTTATCACAGCCATTAGCGCTGACACTTTGCTTCTGCCAGTGCAGAGTCCACGTATCGCACCTGGACAAGGCCAGTGCCCCAGGAGTGCAAGGTGTGGCTTGTCCAGACTGGGGGGGGACGGGCTCAGGAGGGAGAGGACTCGATGCCCTAGGAGTGTCTGATGCTCTCCTCTTCCTGCTGGTTTCCCCTGCTCCAAGGAGTTAGTGCACCACCTGTGGTCTCCCAGTTGACCTCTGCCGGGGGGTGGCCCGTGCCTGCTGTGCAGGTCAGAGGGGCACTGGTCTCTGCCTGTAGCACTGCCAGTATTCTCCCAAGCAGAGCTCTGGCCCAGGTGTGTGGTGGGCCCCAGCAGAGTGTGCAGGGGACATGGTCATTTTCTGTGCATCGTGTGTTTGTAGCAGGAGGTGCTTGTTGGCTCCCTCTGTGAAGATGCACCGTGCCCTCTGACAGAGGGCATCCAAGGCTCACAAATCTACCTTTTAATTTTCATGTTTTGTTTTTAAAATTTTTACTCAAGAGGTAGAGATAGAGAAAGAGCAACAAGCAAGTCCTCATCTGCTAGCTCACTCCCCAAATTCCCACAGGGGTCTCAGACCAGGGGCCATAGCTGGAGGCTGAGAGGTGGGAACTCCAAGGGGGTCTCCCCGATGCGTGGCAGGGACCCAACAACTTGAGCCGTCACCTGCTGTCTCCAGGGTGCACGTTAGCGGGACGCTGGGATTCCAAGCCTGGCACTCCGATGTGGGATGCAGGTGTTCCAAGTGGCCTCTTTATTTATTTATTTGACAGGCAGAGTTAGACAGTGAGAGAGAGACAGAGAAAGGTCTTCCTTCCGTTGGTTCACCCCACAAATGGCTGCCACGGCTGGCGCGCTGTGCCGATCTGAAGCCAGGAGCCAGGTGCTTCCTCCTGGTCTCCCATGCAGGTGCAGGGCCCAAGCACTTGGGCCATCCTCCACTGCACTCCCGGGCCACAGCAGAGAGCTGGACTGGAAGAGGAGCAACCGGGACAGAATCCAGTGCCCCAACTGGGACTAGAACCCTGGGTGCCGGCGCCGCAGGCGGAGGATTAGCCTAGTGAGCTGCGGTGCCACCAAGTGGCCTCTTAACCAACCTCCAGGCCAAATGCACACCCCAGGTCTTTTTTTAAAAGTTGTCTTCCTGAGACCTCCAGGCCATACCTGAAATTCAGTTTGTTGATTGCCGTTTCTTCCTAAATTATTCTGGGTCCTGCTCTAGCTATGAGGACAGTGGGCCCTGGAAGTTTGTCTGACGCTGTTGACCTCTGTGGGTTCCTTCTGCATGCAAACCCCAACAGCCTGTGGGCAGCCCCCTCCTCAGTGCCCCCACTCTGCATGCTGGAGAGAAAGGTGTTCCAGGGACCCTCTGCAACCCATGTTCCCAAGATTGTCTTTCTGTAGATTGTCCTGTACTTTTAAATGCTACTTCAGGTGTTTTTGGAACTATGTAGGATTTAAGTCCTAAGAAGAAAACATTCTTGTATGATTCTCAGGTTGATTGACATTGTTGTTCGTGATGAAATCCAGGATATCATCTATTATAAGTTGCACCATTATTTTAAGTACCACAAAGAAAGAACACTGCCAATTAAACTATAGCACCTGTCAGTTTTCAAAATCTCCTGATTTCATTTGGGTGAGTGAGTGGTGTAGCAGTTAAGACACCGCTTGGGATACCCACAGCGCATGTCCGTGCCAGGACTTGGAGTTCCCATCTCTGCTTCTCATCCTAGCTTCCTGCGAATGCACACTCCGGAGGCCGGGGAAAGCTCAAGTACTTGGTCTCTGCCATCCGTTTGGGAGACCAGGATGGAGTTCCTGGCTCCTGGCTCCACCTTGGCTGTTGTGGGCATTTGGGGAGTGAACCAGTGGATGATCTCTGTTCTCTATGCCTTTCAAACAAAATGAACAAATAGAAATGTAAGAAAATCCTAATTTTAGAAGTTTTTAAAAAATTATTTATTGGAAAGGTAGCAAGAAATTTGATCCACTAGTTCCCTCCACAAATGGCCAGAGTGGCCACAGCTGGGCTGACCTGAATCCAGGAGCTGCTTCTGGATGTCCCACATAGGTGCAGGGGCCCAAACACTAGGACCATCCTCTGCTGCTGTCCCAGGCCATTAGCAGGGAGCTGGATTGGAAGCAGAGCCACTGGGACTGGAATCTGCATCCATATGGGATGCTAGCACTGCAGGCCATGGCTTTACCCACTACGCCAAGGCTCCGGCCCCCTTAGAGACATTTAAGCACGAAGAAAAGGTATGTGACCCAGATGTGTCCACAGCTGGGTTGGCTGGGCTGTCAGGAGGTGGCAGGTGAGCAGGTTCCTGCCTGGGTCTTACACACTGTGTGTGGCTCAGGGACTCAAGCCCTGCCTGCTTCCTGTCTTCCGGTCCTAACCCTCTGAGGGGCTCCAGCCCAAATCTACCACCCCAGCCAGAGTGCTGAGCGTCAGCCGCAGCTGCCTCCCTCTCTCTCTCTGTCTTTGTCTCTCTCCTGATTTTTCCCCATTCGGTTCTGTCTCTTCAGTGCGTGTCTCCCTGGTGCAGGGCCCCCTTCCCCCTTGCCCCCCAGCCATCCAGACTGCATCCGTCTGGCCCCCTCCAGTGCGTGCCCCACACAGCTGCCAGGCAGGTGCCGCCCGGCTGCGTCCCCTCCTGTGTCCTGGGAGGAAGCCTGTACCCTCCTCAGCTTCCATTCCCCACCCCCCTTGCAGGCCCTGAGCTTCCTGCCATTCCTGGGCTTAATCCTCCAGGCTCTTCCTCGCCTCGGTAAGGCTCCTTCACCCCTGTGTGCACACATGGCCCCCTCTGCTCCACCTGGCCAGCAGCGCCCTCATCGTACAGGGGCCTCCTGCCCCTGCTTCCCCTGGGGGGATGCTCACTCCACGGTGGGGTTCTCTGCTGTAACTGCCTAATTGTGCCTCGTGGGCCAGCAGGAACCTGCCTCTCGCTCGCCATGAGGCTGGCACGGGGCCTGCCTGCATGCCACGTACTGCTGGCTTGAAAGAATGGGCTGATTTGCATTTCACACCTGAGGAGCCAGAAATGCAGAAATGGGCTAGTCTGCCTGGACTTGGGGGGGTTCAAGGCCAGGTCCAGAAAGCACCCAGCTTTTCCAGGCCACTGGCTGGGCACAGAGCTTAGCAAGAGAAAGCCTTCCCAAGGGCTCCTGTGTGAATCGCCGTCTCCGTGGAGTTTGGCATTTCTCAGGCTTGCTGGGTCTCTCCACCTGGTAGCAGGTGGCTTTCCTGTCCAAGAGGCTGAACAACTATCATTGCTTTGCCTTTTTCCCTCTCTGGATCTTTGTGTGCGAGGGAGATAAAGTAGTGGAGGCTGTGATGTGTACAGAGACGGAGCTCTCCATGGTAGGGAGGCCTAATCACTTCCGAAATAATGTGCAGTTAGCATGACGCCTTGTGATTTTCCAGTAGTGTGCACTCCTGAAGTTACTGTCGTCAAGCTGAGAGAGAGAGAGAGAGAGAGAGAGAGAGGCACTTTCCTCTCTATAGCAGTCTCCCCTTTTTTGTCTGAGACCTCCCCATTGATGTCTGAAACCACAGATAGACAGCACACTATGGGTGTTGCCTTTTCTTACACGTACACACGTAGGATAATGCTTCATTTATGTATCTTTCTTGTAAAGATGTATGTATTTATTTTGAAAGGCAGAGAAACAGATGGGGAGAGACAGAGGTCTTCCATCTGCTGGTTTACTCCCCAAATGGCCCCAGTGGCCAGGGCTGGACCAGGCTAAGGCTATGAGCCTAGATCGCCATCTGATCTCCCACATAGGTGGCAGGGGCCCAGGCACTTGGGCCATCCTCTGCTTCTTTCCCACGCATGTTAGCAAGGATTTGGACCAGAAATAGAGCTGCCGGGACTTGAACCAGCACACATGTCGGGGAGGTAGTGGCTTAACCTGTCATACCACAATGCCGGCACCAAAGCTTTGTTTACAAATTAGCTATAGTAAGAGACTAGTAATAACCAATAATAAAATAGAACAGAGTGGTGACTACTAATAAAATAGAACAGTTAGGACAGTACGCTGTCATGTGAGTTACGTGACCATGGCCTGTCTCAGAATCTTCTGGGGTGGGTGTGGGCTGCTGTGGTACTGCCCCCCGGAGGTGGTGAGTGACAAGGTGCCTACCTGCTCTGTGGCTGCAGCTTCTGCAGTTGGCGGTGGGACAGCAAAGCCTAGCACAGACTCTTTGCTTCTTTGCAGCTTGTGGGTAGAAGATGCGTTTTCCCACAGAGCTTAGGAACCTCTGCGTACAAGGTCTAAGTTGAGCCTTTGAGCTTTTCACGTGCAGTATGCTATGGCTTCCCTCGGGCATATATGCTGTGCGGGTATTCCCCCTCTCTACCTAGCACTGTCACCAAGTAGAAGGAGCTTGTGGTGGTGGAACCACAGTGGACCTGGGTGCCCAAGAGGCTACTTGGGGAGTGGTGGACATGGCTTGGTTGTTCTGGACAGAGGAATGATTCGCATCTCGGAGGGACAGAGCGAGAGCTTGTTAAAGATTTATTTAGTTAATTTATTTGGAAGAATGATGGAGAGAGAAAGAGAGGGGTCTTTCATCAGCTTGTTTGCTCCCCAAGTGGCCACAGCAGCTGGGGATGGGGCAGGCTGAAGCCAGGAGCCAAGGACTCCATTTATGTCTCCCACCCAAGTACTTGAGCCATCACCTGCTGCCTCCCAGGGTGCACGCTAGCAGGAAGCTGGATTGGAAGTAAAGCAGCAGGGACTCAACCCAGCGCCCCAGCATAGGATGGGGGTGTCCCAAGTGGTGACTTACAGGTGAGATTTCTAAATGCTACTCAGAATGGTCTGCAATTTAAAAATCTGTGGATTATTTCTAGAATTTTCCATTTGATTTAGTCTGTGGCAGACTGTGGATGACTGAAGCTGTGGACCATGAAATGGCAGAGAAGCGGGGACTACTGTTTACGGGAAGTCAAGGCCCAGGGCTCAGTAATGAGGTTTCTGGAGACTTCTGGTCACTTGCTCCAGCATGGGCATCTCTGATGGTGTGAAGTCTCATCTGTGGTTGAACCGACACTGTGGTTGGTCAGTTTCCAGGAGGATCCCATGCTGGTGTCTGGGAAGCGTGCAGCAGGGATGAGAGCATGCATTGAGTGCCATCTGTATGCAGGGCCTGGGGAGGCTGAGGAGGAGGGGGGTGGGCACAGGGCTTTGGGGCTGGCTACTGCTGAGCTTTCACCCAGTCTCACTGGCCGTGTCCCTGTGGTCATGCTTGTGAGCTCTGTGTCCCTCGTTGCTCTGGGAGTTAAGGGTGGCGATGATTCCCCATACCAGGTAGGATGGGTTTAGTTGCAAGGATCATTTGTCACGTCACATAAGAGAGCATGTGGTTTGTTCAACAGCTCTGTCAGTCCCATGCAGCCTCTGCCTGCCCCTGCAGCCCTCTGTCTGTCTGTCTGTCTCTTTTTTTAAAGACTTATTTATTTGAAAGGCAAAGTTGGTGGGGTGGAAGGATGGGAGAGGTCTTCCATCTGCTGGTTCACTCCCCAGATGGCCGCCAGGGTTGGGCCAGGCCAAAGCCAGGAGCTTCTTCTGGGTCTCCCACGGAGGTTCAGGGGCCCAAGCACTTGGGCCATCACCTGCTGCTTTCCCAGGCACATGTGCAGGGAGCTGGATTGAAAGTGGAGCAGCTGGGGGATTCAAACTGGCATTCTTTGATGTAGGATGCTGGTGTCCCAGGCAGCAGCTTATCCTGCTGTACCACAAGGCTGGCCCCACTTGTACCTCTTTTTAGAGGAAGAAAACTCTTTGAAGGTCCCCTGACAGATGCTTTCCTTTGATCTCAAGGGCCAGAGTTGCCCCAAGATGCCTGATAAGAATGAAGGGGGAAGGAATGGGAACAGCTGTTGAGATTCTACTGTCATGTCCACATCCCGTATCAGAGTGCATGGCTCAAGTGCCAGCTCTGCTTCTGATTCCAGCTTCTTGCTCATGTGCACCCTGGGAAGCAGCAGTGATGGTGCTTAAGTTGTTGGGTCCCTACTGCCCCCATGGGAGACACAGTTTGAATTCCAGGCTCCTGGCTTTGGCCTGGCCCAGCACAGGCTGTTTTGAGTATCAGATACTGAACCAGCAAATGGGAATTCTTTCTCTGCCTTTCAAACAAATGAAAAGAAATAAAATAATAAAAAGAAAAATGGAGTGACCACCAGGATTGGCTGAGAGAGGAATCAAGAGCCCACTGCCATTTCCGGCATGGAAAGCCAAGACACTGTGGCAAAAAATGATCTACATGAAGGATCTCTGTGAGTGAGACCCCAGCAGAAAGAAGTGGCCATCAAAAAAGGATGTGCTTTTCTCTAAAGGGAGGAGAGAGCTTCTGCTTTGCTTTTGGCCTTGTCTAAATACTGATGGAGTTTGTGGCTTCAACAGGCTTCCATGGCCTTGGCTGCTCATGTCAAGAGCCTTGGGTGATCACTGACATCATACATAAGAGTGTTAATCATTCAATTAACAGCAGGAGTCACTGTACACTAACTCCCCATGCAGGACCTCTATCCTCAATGAGTTGTATTATGAGAGTTAACTGTAAAACTTGTTCTCAAATAATTTTTTCATGTGTGTGTGTGTGCGTGTGTGCCAATTGTTGAAATCTTTACTTAGTGTAGAGTTGGTCTTCTGTGTACAAAGTTAATTGAAAATCTTAATGGAGAATGGGACTGGGAAGGGGAGAGGGAGGAGGAATAGAAGTGGGGGTAGGGGTGTGGGTGGGAGGGCAGGTATGGTGGGAAGAATCACTATATTCCTAAAGTTGTACTTATGAAATTTGTATTCCTTAAAAGATGTGGAAAAAAAATCACACTGCCCCTTAGAGGGCTCCCTGGCACCTGCACAGGGCTGCGAGGAGGCTGTGTGAGTGCCCAGACTCCTGGTAGGAAGGTGCCAGATCCTTCTACGTCTCTGCCCTGAGTGCTGTAGGGAACAGCAGCGGAGGGTCTGAGTGGGGGGTGCCTTCCTCGCACTCAATTGCCAAGGCACTTCCAGATGTTAAAGGGGGCAAAAGAACTCCTCTTGGGGGTGCAGACAGGCAGATGAAAGGCAGCAGCACCTGCATTCCAGCATTTTCCGGGGCTCTCCCCAGGTGAACCTCGGTCATGGCCTGCTTAGCCACCCCTGGGACTGGACGAGGCCGAGTGTCTGAAGGGAGCGTCGTGAGATGTCCACAGGGCAGGGTTGGGGAGTTCACACGGTGACATCCGTGGCCCTCGTTTCTCTCTCGTTCAACTGGTCTGCAAACACCTCTTTTCTTCCCTTCCAGCTGTAGTTGTAGCAAATAAATCAAAGCCCCTTGGAAGAAATTGCCAGAAGACTAAAGCCTTAGTTTTCACTCCGGATCTGCTTTTCTGCGGGTCGGCAATTCTTTTAAGATTTATTTTGTTTGTTTGAAAGACAGAGTTACAGAGCGAGGTAGAGCCAGAGAGAGAGGGGTCTTCCATCCGCTGGTTCACTCCCCAGATGGCCGCAATGGCTGGAGCTGCACCGATCCGAAACCAGAAGCCGGGAGCTTCTTCCGGGTCTCTCACAAGGTTGCAAGGTCCCAAGGACTTGGGCCATCCTCTACTGCCTTCCTAGGCCATAGCAGAGAGCTGGATCGGAAGTGGAGCTCCCAGAACTCAAACTGAGGTCCATATGGGATGCTGGCGCTTCAGGCTGGGGCTTTAACCCCCCACACCACAGTGCTGGCCTACCCGGGTTGGCAATTCTTGCTCCACACTCTTGTCACAGCGGGCTGGCCTCCTCCTTTTCAGCTTTTTTCAACGTCTCAGCTCCTGCTCCCGGGGAGACTGGGAGACCATGAAGCCAACTCTGCCAGTTGCAGGGCTCCCTCTGCCTCTGGTTGCTTTGTAGGATGCGGGAGTGGGGAAGGCACTGGGCTGAGAGTGAGAAGAGGTGCGTGCTGACTTTGGCTCTGCCACTGCTGTGCCACGTGATGCAGGCGGGTATGGACCCTCTCCAGGGTGCATTCTCCCCGTGTGAGCCAAGATGCTGGAGCCCCTCCCCTGAAGCCCTGGCCTACATTGCCAACCAGTCCCAGCCTTCTCGGCCCTGGCTGCCCCCAGCTCAGACTCGGCATGCTTCTCCTGGTTTTCCACAGGGATCGTCCTCTGGTCCCTTCTGCATTTGGGATTTCTCCATGGCAGACTGCATACAGACGCCATCCTCTTGCTCTGTCCTGACAGACCCTCGCTTGGGGAGCATCTGATCAGGACTCGGTGGAAAAGCTTCCTCCAGGATATGTGGTTGTCAAGGATGGTTGCCTAGGAGACGAGGGGGCCAGCAACCGCCTTGGTCTTGTTCACCGAGAACCTAGCATCTGGAGCGAGTCAGGGCTGTTAGCCGTGGTGCTGCAGGAGCGAGAGGTGGGGCTTGGTGGTCTGCTGGAGAAGGCGACCCCCCACCCCGTCGTGTCTCTGTGGGAGGGACCCCGGGACTGCCTTCCTACTCTGGGGAGGAAAGCCCCTGCCCTCCTTTTGGATATTGTCAGTTTTTTTTTTTCTTGTGCAGGCTTGAATTTTGGCTTTTTTTTTTCTTTTTTGACAGGCAGAGTGGACAGTGAGAGAGACAGAGAGAAAGGTCTTCCTTTGCTGTTGGTTCACCCTCCAATGGCTGCCGGTGCACCGCGCTGATCCAAAGGCAGGAGCCAGGTGCTTCTCCTGGTCTCCCATGGGGTGCAGGGCCCAAGTACTTGGGCCATCCTCCACTGCCTTCCCAGGCCACAGCAGAGAGCTGGCCTGGAAGAGGGGCAACCGGGACAGAATCCAGAGCCCCGACCGGGACTAGAACCCAGTGTGCTGGCACCGCAAGGTGGAGGATTAGCCCAGTGAGCCACGGCGCTGGCCGCATTTTGGCTTTTGAAAGTCTTAGAAAAAATGGACATGAAAGGTTGAGCCTGGAAAGGCAGCAGCTTCCTTAGGGCTGGGCCTGGTTGGCTAACAGGGGTGGGGCCTCCTTCCTGCGGGTCCCCAGCAGCCAAGCCCCTCACCCTCCACCACTGCCTCCTGCTTCCCCTCTGCTCTTGTCCTGCTTCCAGGTAGCTGGTGGCTTAATTGCCTGGGGTGGGGGTAAGGGACCTGCTCCCTGGGCTGCTATCTTACTCAGGAAGCTTCCTGAAGGTGTGGCAGTGTCTGACCAGCTAGGAGGAAGATCTTGACTTGGTTTCCCTGCTGGAATGGAAGGAAAGAAGGCTTACGGAGCACCTGCCACGTGCTGGGGACCCTGGAACTTCATCCCCACTGCACGTTCGCATTTTACAGATGCACAGACCAAGGCTCGGGGGCCGCTGGGGAGGGGGTGGTGACCGCAGCTGCTGGCTGTGTGGGAGCACCGGAAGCTGGATGACCTCCTGGGAGGACGGGCGAGGTGGTCGCTGCAGGTCCACAGGTGAGGAAGGGGAGCTCTTCTCCCGACTCTGTGTGTCCTCCTCAGGCCTCCAGCCATCTTCCCTTGGGTCCGGCCCTTTGCCTGGTCTCTGTGGCCTGCTGTCTTTGCTTCCTGTTGCTGTCCCCTGGGTGGGGGTAGGGCACCTAGGGCCATCAGAGGCTGTCTTTAGGAAGAGTGTGACCAGGATTGCTCCCGACTGCTTGTTTGCATGGGAGAGCTTCTGCCTGGTCCCTGCATCTCAGCGGGCAGATCCCAGCCATGTTGAGAGAAAAGTCCCAGGCCAGCTCTGCCTTTCAGGATTGCTGCTAAGAGGTTATTCATTTATCCAACAGCACGATTTACTTATTTGAAAGGCAAAGTGACAAGGAGGTGGGGAGACACAGAGACCTTCCCTCTACTGCGGTCACTCCCGCAGGGCAGGGCCAGGCTTAAGCCAGGAGCCAGGATCTGCATCTGGATCTCCCATGTGGGTGGCAAGGACCCAAGTATTTGAGCCATCATCTGCTGCCTCCCAAGACACATTAGCAGGCAGCTGGGTTCTGAGCTTGGTAGCCAGGTCTTGAACCAGGGTCTCTGGTATGGAATGTGGGTGTCTCAAGTGGCTGCTTGACCCTGTGTGTCACAGCACATCTGCTACCCCACTGGGAGGCCTTTTTTTAATTGGAAAAAAAAAAAAAAGTTTTGGGGCTGGCTCTGTGGCACAGTGAATAAAGCCACCACCTGCAGTGCCGGCATCTCATATGGGCGCTGGTTCCTGTCCCAGCTGCTCCTCTTCTGATCCAGCTCTCTGCTATGGCCTGGGAAAGTAGTGGAAGATGGCCCAAGGCCTTGGATCTCTCGCCCACATGGGAGACCCAGAGGAAGCTCCTGGCTGGCTCCTGGCTTCAGATTGGTGCAGCTCCGGCCGTTGTGGCCATTTGGGGAGTGAACCAGTGGGTAGAAGACCTCTCTCTCTGTCTCTCCCTCTCTGTAACTCTGCCTTTCAAATAAATATTTTAAAAAAAATGAGGTAGTTACTATATTCTCATGATGTAAGTGTCAAAAGGTCGAAAGAGAAAAGGTGAGAAATCTGTCCCAGCGTCCGGTTCTGGCGGCGTCCAACACTGGTGGTGTTTCCTGGGTCTCTGTTTAGCTCCTGCCCCTGTTGCTCGGAGGTTCTTATGGGACTGGGGAGGGCAGGGGCAGGGAGGACAGTGCTGGGCGGAGCTGCCCCGGGGCTGGTGGAGGGAGCTGTGCGGCACGGCAGGCAGGCAGGCAGGCATGGGTGCTCTGGGGAAGGTCCCCAGAAGGGGCAGGATCTTTTCCCGGAGAAAGGTGTAGCAACCCTGAGAGTTCACAGAGGAGGGAGACGGCTGGCGAGGACTCTGTGGAAGACCCACTTGGGTGTCTTTGCTTGCTGTCTGCAGCCCCTCTGAGCCTCTTCTCTTATCTCTGAAACTCCAAATTCAGTGGTTTTGTTCCTTGAACTTTTTTTTTTAAAGATTTGTTTATTTGAAATGCAGAGTTACAGAGAGAGAGAGAAGTCTTCCATCCACTGATTCACTCCCCAAATGGCTGCAATGCCAGAGCTGAGCCAATCAGGAGCTTCTTCCGGGTCTCCCATGTGGTTGCTGGGGCCCAAGCACCTGGGCCATCTTCCGCTGCTTTCCCAGGCCATAGCAGAGAGCTGGATCAGAAGTGGAGCAGCCAGGACTTGAACCGGTGCCCATATGGGATGTAGGCATTGAAGGTGGCAGCCTTACCTGCTACACCACAGCGCCGGCCCCTCCTTGAACTTATTAAGAGAACGAAGAAACCTACAGATCTCTGTGGATGCATACAGTAAAATACATACAATGAAGCCAACAAATTGGCTGTTGCCCCATTTGGAGGGCCCAGGGGACCCCGTTGGGTGGTGATGCCTGCTCTGAGCAGGGCCAGAGCTGGGGTCCAGCTCCCTCACCCTATTCTAGTTCTTCACCAAGGCTCCCGCACATCCCTGGGGGCCTGAGTAGGGAGAAGATGGGGAGCATGCCCCCTGGATACTGCCTTGCAAAAGCAGTCAAGAGAACAGCCCGTTGTCCCTTGTCATCTTCACGTTGTCCCTGTGAGGCCTCTTGGGACTGAAGGTTAGGTTTGTCCAGCATTCGCTTTCCAAAAGGTGGCAGCACAGCCCTGGAAGCAGAAGCCATCAGTGTGGCTGGCTTTGCAGGTGGCAAGTGTCTTGGGGCCGCCTGCC
Source organism: Oryctolagus cuniculus (assembly GCF_051225735.1). Taxonomy (NCBI): domain Eukaryota; kingdom Metazoa; phylum Chordata; class Mammalia; order Lagomorpha; family Leporidae; genus Oryctolagus; species Oryctolagus cuniculus. The sequence continues at coordinate 53,026,771 of NC_142882.1, read as the reverse complement.
CCTGCCTTCACAGCCCTGCAAAAGATGTTGCAGGCTCTGTGGAACTCCTCCTCCCCTGTCACCCAGGTCACAGCCTGGGCGCGGGGCCCTGTCCCTGCGTGACTGTGTTCCCTGCCCAGAGGACCAACCACAGGGACCTCCACAGGTGCTGGGCTGTGTCAGCCCACAGAGGCGGACGGAAGTCACAGGGCTGCCACAAATGGCCGCACTCTCTTTTGGTGTTTGGGGTATGAGCCCTAGTGGGTGGTGGGGGTTTTTGGGATGGTCCAGACTGTTTTTTCAGAGAACGAATGGGCCAGGAACAGGGTCGGGTATTTCAGTAGATTCCTCTGATGGCATGGGGCATGGGACAGGGCAGCACTTTGCACGCAGCGGCCACGTCAGACTTCTGCAGGCGGCCGAGAGAGGAGCCGCACATCCTCTGCCCCGAGCTGTGGGGTGGTAGCCGGCAGTGCTGCTTCCGGTGTGTGTGTGCACGCGGGTGTGAGTCAGGGAGACCTTCAGTGTGGTGGTCAGATTGGCGCTCAAGATCCCGCTGGAAGGTGGAATTCTGTACACCAGCAGGTAGAGGGCGTCAGAGCTGGGGCAGGTGTGCCTTCTGGCTGGGGATGGGTGTGCTGGCGTGATCTTTGAGGACGATGCCTGGGGGACTGGAAGGGCGTCTCCGGGGAAGCGCTCCATCAGCTGGCCATCTGTTAAACCCAGCCACAGACTGACGCTAGCACGTTCTTTAAGGCTAACAGACAAAGAAGAACTCACGCGTTTTATCCTAAAGTTGGTTTTTCTTAAATTTAATTTTGAAAAGTTTTTATCAACAGTTTTTATCAAGCACTCATGCATTTTTGTGTGCGGTGTTTCAACACACAGACACGGCGTAAACCAATCAGATGAGGCTACCAACCTTTTTATTTCTTTATCTTTTCTTTGTGTTTGGAGCCTACCAGCTCCTGTCTTCTGGTTCCTTCTGTAGCCCTGAAACACTATTGGGAATGGAAGTTGCCCCCACTGTGCGGCGGAGCACCAGACTTGTTAATTCTGGCTGTGTGTTGGTGCCCACACTCCGAGCTCCCCCTGCCCCTCCCCCAGCCCTTCCCACCCTCTAGCGATCATCATTCTAAGATCAAATAGATGGCAATGACTTTGTCAGTTCCGTGTATCAGAGACAACATACAGCATTTGTCTGTCTTCATCTGACTTATTTTACTTAACACAGTGGTCTCCAGTTCTGTCAGTTTTGCTGCAAAAGTCAGGAATTCATCCTTTTGCATGGCTATTATCCCATTCTGTACACACGTGCCATGTTTTTGTTATGCCCAGTCCGATTGTCCTCAAAGACCACTCAGGAGCTGATACCACTGTAAAACACACGAGAGTTTTATTGCAAGCTCGAGCCTGGACTTCCAACATCACCAACGCATTGGATCTGAACTGAGAGTCCCGACTCTTCAGTAAATGGGGTTTTTATAGGGTTTTCCAGAGAGAGATTCTATACATTACATCACCATTCAGCAAATCATCTCATTCCATGGAAGATTCAAAAAACACCTCTTAAAATTGATTAGTGCATCCAGCAGTGGGAACGGACCCAGTAAAGGTGGTTGGATGGCTGTGGGGTTGATGCTTTTTCAAAATGATTGGCTAAGGTATATGGTCTGAACCGCTAGGGTGTACGGGCCAGACTGCAGGGTTGTTGAGTTATCAATCACCTTATCTGCCTGACGAGACATCTGGAACTTTAGATATTTTCCTGCTATCTGCTGATTGGCTGTTGCTAGAGGAATTCACCATAAGGGGAGTTGTTGGCACAATTTTTTTCTTTTTCAGGAACTTTCAACTTAGGGTACAGGGCCCAGGCAGGCCCGAGTTACAAGATGGAGGCGTAGTCTAAAATAGCTGTGCCATGATCCAGGCTCCGGTTCCTCATTTGCGTTATCCATTCATCCATCAATAGACACCAAGGTTGATTGCATGCCCTGGCTATTGTGAATAACGCAGCAATGGACATGGGAATGCAGGTATCTTTTTTTGTGTGCTGATTTCATTTCCTTTGCATATATACCAGATATGGGACAACTTGGTCACGTGGCAGGTCTATTTTTAGCTTTTTGGGGTGCCTCCACTCTTCACCATAATGGCTTCAGTAATTTGCATTCCCAACACTGCCTAAGGGTTCCCTTTCTTCCGTGCTGTCTCCAGTATTTGTTATTTTTGTCCTTTTGATAATAGCCACTCTGACTATGATGATGATACTGATCTGACTATGGGATGATACCCCATTGTCATTTTGATCACCATTTCCCTGAGGGCTAGTGGTAGCATCTTTTTATGTATTTGTTGGCCACTTACATTTTTTCGTGGAGGAATATCTGAGCTGAGCCTTGACCTGGCTGGTGGTGTTGTGTTCTGGAGTTCTGTGTGTGTGCTGGATATCACTGCTTTGGTAGATGCAGAGTTCACAGATCTTCTGCCACTCTGTTGGTTGCGTTTTCACTGTTGATTATTTCCCTTGCTGTGCAGAAGCTTCTTAGTTTGATATAATCCTGTAGTGATTGTTTACTCTTGTTGTCTGTGTTTTGGGGGACTTATCCAAAAAATAATTGCCTACGAAAATGTCTTAAAGCATTTCTCCTATGTTTTCCAGGGGTTTCATGTCTTACATTTAGATCTTTGATCCATGTTGAGATGATTTTTATATAAGGTGAGAGTGGTTGTAAGGGTGCTGGCTTGATCTCCATACACATGGCCAATTTCCCCAGCACCACTTATTGAAGAGACTTCCCTTACTCTATTGTGTTTATGGTGCCTTTGTCAAAGATCAATTGACTGTAATGTGTGAATTAATTCCTGGAATCTCTATTCCATTCCATTGGTCTGTGTGTCTGGCTGTTTCTGTGATCTGCCATGCTATTTTGATCACAGTAGCTCTATAGTAGGTCTTGAAATATGGTATTGTGATATCTTCAGCTTTAGTCCTGTTGTTTAAGATTGCTTTGGCTATTTGGGGTCTTTTGTGCTTCCATTTGAATTTTAGAAGGATTTTTTCTTAATTTATTATGAATGTCATACTTTTTTAAAAAATTTTATTTATGTGGGAGGTAGACTTACAGAGAGGGAGAGACAGAAAGGTTTTCCATCCACTGGTTCACCCCTCAAATGGCTACAATGGCTGGAGCTGAGCTGATTGGAAGCCAAGAGCCAGGATCTGCTGCTAGGTTTCCCACACAGGTGCAGGGGTCCAAGTACTGCTTTCACAGGCCATAACAGAGAGCTGAATAGGAAGAGGAGCACTGGGACTAGAACCAGCATCCATATGGGATGCTGGTGCTGCAGGCAAAGGCTTAACCTATTACACCACAGTGCTTGCCCCTGTCATTGTACTTGGATGGAGGCTGCATTGAGTCTGTGAATAATTTTGGATAATAAGGACATTTTAATAAAATCAATTCATTTAATCCATGAATATGGGAGGTGTTTTTGTGTGTCTTCAATTTCTTTCATTGGTGTTCTGTAGTTCTATTTTAGAGATCTTTCACATCCTGTATTCAATTTACCCCAAGGTATTTTACCTTTTTAAAAATATTTATTTATTTGAGGGGCTGGTGCTGTGGTGTGGATATCCATATGGGCACCGGTTCAAGTTCTGGCTGCTCCACTTCAGATCCAGCTCTCTGCAATGGCCTGGGAAATCAATGGAAGATGGCCCAAGTCCTTAGGCCCCTGCACCCACGTGGGAGACCTAGTAGAAGCTCCTGGCTTCAGATCAGTGTAGCTCTGGCCGTTGAGTCCAATTGAGGAGTGAACCAGCAGATGGAAGACCTCTTTCTCCCTCTCTCTGCCTCTGATTCTTTCTGTTTAACTCTGATTTTCAAATAAATAAATCTTTAAATTTTTTTTTTCAAATAAATTTGAAAGGCAGAGTGACAGGGAGGGAGGGGTCTCCCTCCTCCCCCTTCCTTCTCTTACACACACACACACACACACACACACACACACACACAGAGTCTTTGACATGCTGGTTCTTTCCCCAAATGGCTTGGACAGCCAGGGCTGGGCCAGGCTGAAGTCAGGAGCCAAGAACTCCATCCTGGTCTCCCGTAAGAGAGGCAGGGCTCAAGCATTTGGTGCATTAGCAGAAAGCTTCATCGAAAGTGGAGTACCTGGGTCTCATTGGCACTCCAGTAAGTGATGCTGGCATCGCACACCATAGCTTAACCCATTATGCCATGACGCTCGCCCCAGGTATTTTAGTTTGGTAGCTATAGTGAATGGGATTATTCTTATAATTTTTTTCTCAGAGATTCATTATTGATGCATAAAAATGCTACTGATTTTTGTGTATTGATTTTGTACCCTGCAGTTCTACAGAATTCATTTATGAATTTCAGTCGTGTCTTGGTTTCTCTTTATACCAAACAATGTCATATACAAACAGGGATCATTTTGGCTTCCTCCTCTTATTTATGTCTGTTGTTTCTTCCTCTTGCCTCATAGCTCTGGCTGAAAGTTCCAGTACTGTACTTTAAGAGCAGTGGGAGTGGGCATTACTGTCTGGTTCAGATCTTAGTGGAAATGCTCAGCTTTCCCCCATTCAGTGTGCTATCAGCTGTGGGTTTGCCATAGCTAGCTTTCATTATGATGAAGTGCATTCCTTTCATACCTTACTTGTTAAAGTTGTTACTATGAATGAATGTTGCATTTTATTGAATGCTTTTTGTACATCTGTTGTAATGATCAAATGATTTTTCTTTTTCAATCTGTTGATACATTATGTTTACTAATTTGCCAATGTTGAACCATCCCTGCATCCCTAGGACAAATCTCACTTGATCAAAATGTGTGATTTTTTTTTATATGGTGTTCGATTGGATTTGCCAGCATTTTAATTTTTGCATCTATTTTCAGGGATATTGATCTACGGTTTTCTTTTTTTGTTGTACCCTTGTCTGGTTTTGGAATCCAGGTAATGCTGACCTCGTGGAATGGATTGTAAGGTTCCTGCCTTTCAGGGTTGGGAAGAACTGTGTTGCTTCTCCTTGAGAAATTTTGTAGAATCCAGCAGTGAGGCCATCTGGCCGTTGGCTTTTCTTAGCTGGAAGACTTTTGAGTATTAATCTGATCTCATTCCTCCTCATTGGTCTGTTCAGGTTTTTTATGTCTTCGTGGTTCAGTTTTGCTACGTGGGATATGTATATAAATTTATCCATTTATTCTAGGTTTTCCAATTTGTTGGCATATACTTGTATTCATAATAGTCCCTGATGGCCCTTTGTATTTCTGAGGTATCAGTTGTAACATCTCTTTTTTTTTTCAGATCTGATTTAATTTGTCTTCACTTTTTTCTGAATTAGTCTAAGGGTTTTTTGATATTGTTTCTCCTTCCAAGAAACTAAACCTTCATTTATTGACCTTTTGTATTGTTTTTGTTTTTATTTAATTTATTTCTGCTGCTGTGATCTTTCTTTTTTTGGAGAAAGCTTTTATTTAATGAATACAAATTTCATAGGCACAGCTTTAGGAATAGCGCTTCTTCCCCCCATACCCGCCCTCCCACCCCTACTCCCGTCCCATCTCCTCCCTCTCCCATCCCATTCTTCTTTAACATTCATTTTTAATTGACTTTATGTACAGAAGATCAACTCTATGCTAAGTAAAGATTTCAACAGATTGCACGCACACAGACACACAAAGTATGAAGTACTGTTTGAAGACAAGTTTTACTGTTAATTCACATGGTACAACTCATTAAGGACAGAGGTCCTACATGGGGAGCAAGTACACAGTGACTCCTGTTGTTGATTTAACAATTGACACCCTTATTTATGATGTCAGTGATCACCCAAGGCTCTTTTTTTTTTTTTTGATAGGCAGATTTAGACAGTGAGAGAGAGACAGAGAAAGGTCTTCCTTCCGTTGGTTCGCCCCCCAAATGGCTGTCATGGCTGGTGCACTGCGCCAATATGAAGCCAGGAGCCAGGTGCTTCCTCCTGGTCTCCCATGTGGGTGCAGGGCCCAAGCACTTGGGCCATCCTCCACTGCACTCCCTGGCCACAGCAGAGAGCTAGACTGGAAGAGGAGCAACCAGGACTAGAACCCGGCACCCTAACCAGCACTAGAACCCGGGGTACCGGCACCGCAGGTGGAGGATTAGCCAAGTGAACCGTGGCGCCGGATCCACCCAAGGCTCTTGACATGAGCTGCTAAGGCTATGGAAGCTTTTTGAATCCACACACTCTCAGTATTTAGACAGGGCCATAAGCAAAGAGAAAGTTCTCTCCACCCTTCAGAGAAAAGTACAACCTTCTTTGACAGCCCCTCCTTTCACTGGGGTCTCACAGAGATCCTTCATGTAGATCATTTTTTGCCACAGTGTCTAGGGTTTCCATGCCAGAAATGCTCTCATGGGCTTTTCAGCCAGATCAAAATGTTTTAAGGGCTGATTTTGAGGTCAGAGTGCTGTTTAGGGCGTTTGTCATTCTATAAGTCTGCTATGTGGACTGCTTCACATGTTGGAACACTCTATCCTTTTAAATTCTATTGTTATTATCAGACATTTGGTCTTACTTATGTGATCACTTTGACACTTAGATGATCAATTACATACTTAATATGATCACTTTAACATGTAAGATGGAATTAGTACCACCCAGCTTAATGGGATTTGGAGTCCCATGGGAAGTTTTTAGCTTTACTCTTAGGGGTAAGTCCGTGGGAATGTGTGCTGAATGGAACAGTTCCGCCCTCTCTTATTTTTTACTGGGATCTATTTTCAATTGGATTTATACACCTATGAATAATTTTATGTTAAGTAAAGAGTCTGACCAATAATATTAAGTAGAAATAAAAAATAATAAAAAAGATAATAAACTGTTCCTTGACAGTCAAGACAAGGGCTGTTCAAATCATTGCTTCTCATAGTGTCAATTTCACTTCTTCAAGTTTCCTTTTAGATACTCTATTAGTTGTCACGGATCAGGGAGAACACATGATATTCGTCCCTTTGGGACTGGTTTATTTTACTAAGCGTGATGTTTTCCAGATTCCTCCATTTTGTTGTAAATGACTGGATTTTTCATGTTTTTTTTCACTCCTGTATAGTATTCCATAGAGTATATATCCCATAATTTCTTTATCCAGTCTTCCGTTGACTCAATTTAGGTTGATTCAGTTAGCTTTTGACTAATTCAAGGAGGCATTTTTTTTAAAAAAATATTTATTTGAAAGGTAGAGTTTTATTTATAGAGAGAAGGGAGAGAGGCAGAGAGAGAGAAAGAGAGAGAGATCTTCTGTCTGCTGGTTCACTCTCCAAATGACCACAATGGCCAGGTCTGGGCCAGGCTGAGACCAGGAGTCGGGAACTCCATTTGGGTCTCTCATGTGGATGGAAGGGCCCCAAGTACTTGGGCCATCCTCCACCGCTTTTCCAGGTGCATTAGTAGGGAGCTGGGTCAGAAGTAGAGCAGCCGGGACTTGAACCAGCACCCTGTTATGGGATGCTGGCATCACATGGTAGCTCAACGTGCTGTACCATAGCACCAGCCCCTCTTACATGGCCCATTGTTTATTCAGGAACCTGTTGCTCTGCCTCCACATATATGTGTAATTTCTAGAGTTTCTTTTGTTGTCGACTTCTAATTTTATTCCATTGTGGTGAGAAACAATCCATGATATGGTTTCAACTTGTATGAATTTATTGATTTGTTTTATGGCCTAATGCATGGTCTGTCCTAGAGAATATTCTGTGTGCTGATGAAAAAGATGTGTACTGTGCAGCTGTTAGGACCATATGGTCTACAGTGTGCTGTCATGCTAAAAATATTGATTGAGCTCTTCTTATGTGCTGGGTGCTGATCCAGCCCTGAACTGTGAAATAAACAAGTCCGCACAGTCCCTACTGTGTGGGATTTATGTCCTGGATGGAAGCAGCAGCAATGTAAGAGCAGATGAAGGACTGAGCTGGAGGAAATCCTCTGGGAATATTCCCTGACGAGAAGCGGTCTCGCAATGTGACGGCCGCTCGGTGCAGTGTGTGTGCAGGGAGTGCTTCTCCAGGGAGGTGACGGATGCAAAACAGGTTGTGACAGGGGATGTGGCACCAAGGTCGTGGCATGGGCCTGCGTGTGTTGGAGGCACAGAGAGAAGCTTGGAAGGTGAGGTGGGCGGGGAGCAGGGGCAGATGGCATTGGACTCCCAGCCTGGTGAGCAGCTGAGATGGGATGCAGTGGTCACGAAGGTTTTTCAGCGAGGCAATGAAGGGAGAAATCAGCTCCCACACAAGCAAGTGGCCCACAGTCCCCGGGAAGCCGGGCACGGGAAGATGCCTGGAGCCGGCCAGCGTTGCTGTAGCACCTAACCCTGCTTGGCACGCTGCCTGGCACCCAGCTAACACGGAAGCAGCTGCGTGCAGCAGGCATTGCTTCCATCGGTTCATTTGTGCCCTCATTCCTTCCTGGACGTGGAGTCCCTGGGCAGCCTTTTTAAGTTGTGGCAAAATAGATATAACATAGCATTTACTTTTTTAACCAAAAGATATTTTTAATTTATTTGAAAGAGAGAGAGAGATCGATCTTCAATCCACTAGTTCACTCCCCAAATGGTCTCAGTGACCGGAGCTGGGCCTGGCCTATGCCAGGAGCCTGGAGCTCCATTTGGAACTCCCAGGTAAGTGGCAGGAGCCCAGGTGCTTGGGCTGTCTTCTGCTGCTTTCCCAGGTGCATTAGCAGGGAGCTGGCCTCAGTTTCTCCATCTGTGAAATGGATGAGGCCCTTTCTAAGAGTTTGCACACCCCCCTGCACAGGCAGGTGAAGAAGGTCCTGTGTGGTTCGGATCTCATCTCCTCCTCCGTGCGTGTAGCTCCAGCCTGGCCCCCCGTCTTCTGTGAGAAGCTGCTGGCCTCCATCCCCCGCAACAATCCTGTAGTCCCTGGGCCAGGGCTGTGCTGTGCTCTGGTTAGATGGTCCAGCCCAGTGCCCAGGGCTGCAGCCGACGACTGTGGTTCCCACCTCCTTGGCTGACCTGCTCCCCGGCCCTGGCAGCTGTGAGGAGACCCCGGGAAAGGCTGGCTTCTGCCTCTCCGGGTGACTTGCGCGGCATCTGCTTGTCCCCTGTTGCTGGAGGAGGAACTGCACCCCGGGTCCATCCACCCCCTCCCACCCCCAAAGGCTCCGGGACCCTCAAGGGTACCTCCCTTTTCCAGGACGATAAAGCGGAGCCACCCTCTGCTCCGGTACCTGCTGGAGAGGCGGGGCGAGGTCCTGTGCGTGCTGACGCAGAAGATTGTGACGACACAGAAATGCGTGATCTCCGAGCACGTGCAGATGGAGGAGTCGTGCGGTGGCGCCCTGGGGATCCACACCAAGACGGTGCAGGTGCGCGCGCGGCTGCCGCCACCGGGGCAGGGCCGCCTGGGAGTGGGGGGCGGCGGCTTCAACCCTGACTCCAAGGCCGGCTCAGACCGGCTGCGGTGAGCGGGAGTTTATGGGTCGCGTTACTGAAGTGCGGGGGGCGCCGGCTGCCAGCGCTGTCCTGGCTTGTCTCTCTCCTCCCGTTGCCGCCGGCTGTGGGCTTCCATCTGATTTGCTGCAGCCTCGGAGGTGAGAGTGCTGGGGTGGGGGCCGACAGCGCTTGTCCCTACCTGGCCAAGGCAGGGACCACCAGGACACTTGGACTGGCCAGGCCCTCCTGGCTCACGCCATTCCCTACCGGAATACATGAGCACAAGGGAACCTAGAGGGCCTTAGCTCTCTGCATGGTTGCTTTGGGATTGGGCCTTCGGATCCTTTGTGGATTGGGTTGGGGCAGCTGAAGAGCTCTATGAATAAGAAAATTCTTCCAGATTCAGCCTTAGCCAGTCTTAGCAGCCTGATGCCGGGGCCAGCGGAATCGGCCATCACCCTCCCAATGTGTGTGCTGGTCTGGCTCGCCGTGGTGGCCTCATCTGTTCTGAGATCAACTCTTTGGGGTTCTCCGGGGTGTCCAGCCCCCTGGATGGATGTTTGCGTCCGGAGAGAGTTAGAGGTGGTGTCCGATGGGAGGTGACTCAGGCTGGCCTTGCCCACGGTCACCGCCCACTGGGGTCAGGAGGCCGGCTGTCACTTCTTGGACCAGGATCAAGTTGATAAAGCAAAATTCTCATCGTGCTCTCCCGTGGGCTCGTGTTTGTGAGTGGAGACAGACTGGGTACCTGGCTCCCAACATTCCCCATGCACCCTTATCGGGGCCTGCTTCCCCTCCCGTGGGCCTCTTCCCCACCCCCCTGGCTGTCCCTGTGTGGATGAGCACTGGGTGCTGTCTGAGCAGCATGGGTCCTGTCTCCCAGCCGCATTCTCCCGGCCAGGCCTCTTTCTCCTATTTTTAGACTTGTTTTTATTTTATTTGAAAGGCGGAGTGACAGAGAGAAGGCGGTCTTCCACCCACTGGTGCACTCCCCAGATGGCTGCAGTGGCCCAGGGCAGGGCCAGGCTGAAGCCGGGTCTCCCAGAGCTCAGTGGAGCTCGGGTGCAGTTTTGGATTCCTAGCAGGCTCTCAGTGTGATTCTCGAAGCCCCTCTCTGGGTTATGGTCTTTATTCGGTTGTGTAGTTCCACTGTATCCTGTCCTCTGCCTTCTTGCCTTTGCGCCACCAGCTTGGCCGTTTGCCAGGGAACCTGGGCGACTGACTCCCCACGATGCCACTCAGCAGCACTAAACACTCCCGGCTATGCTGGCTTCGCCTTCTTACTCGGCGCCAAGGATGTTTGCGCAGCCTCTGTGTGTCCAGGTGGGAGCCATGTGCTCTCGCCCGCAGGTGTCGGCCTCGGAGGACGGGAACGTTGTCAAGGACAGCAACGTGGTGCTGGAGATCCCCACTGCCACCACCATCGCCTACGGCGTCATCGAGCTCTACGTGAGACTGGATGGCCAGTTTGGTGAGTGCCTGCTCCGGGGCCCGACGTGTTCCCCTGTGGCACCCCCTTGGGAGGGTCCCCTACTCCTGCTGGGCGTCATGGGGGAGAGAGGCCCGAGGTGTCAGAGAGCTGGGGACCTGGCCCCCTGGACAAGTGGCTTTGGCGGGGGCTGCCCAGGAGTGGGGTGAGCTTCTTGTAGCATGGGCTCTATGGTCAGAGACCCCCCCACCCCAGCCCACCGCGGCCCCCATGAGGTCATCATGCAGAGCTGTAGCTTAGGACAAGGATGGAATCGGAGGCAGCGTGCGGGGCTCCTGGCACCGCATCAGCTCTGCATCAGCTCTGCATGACTCTGCCTTAGCTGTTAATGGTGGTGTCATCGCTGTGGCTTCCTCCCTTCCCTCTCCACGCCCACGCCAGAAATGCTGACCATGACCTCCCTCTGCTAGTCACAAGTGTGTGGTCCTTAAGGTCCTGGGGAAACAAGGGTGTTAGTTGAGCAAACGTCCGCTCGCCTCGGATGCTCTCGGGGTGCTGGCCTGGGAGCGGGATGTGGCTGCTTCCTGCGTGGGTGTGCTCACCACGTTACGGTTGTGTTGATGAGAAGAACCACTTCATCTCGTAGAGACGTATAGTAAGATTTCACGGGTGAAGGGAAAATGTGTCTGGGGTTCGCATCCGAATGATGAGCGGTGTGTGAGGTGGGGGTGTGCCTTGGGGGCGGAGGGGCAGGGCAGGGGGTGGCCGGGCCCAGGACGGTCCTGGAGCTGGCAAGGAGGGTACTGTGCTGTTTATCCTGCAGCAGTGGGACACTGCCGGTCTAAAAACCCGCCATGCCCTTGTGCGTGGCTGTCTTGGTCCTTCTCCCGTTTGTGTCTGGGCAAGCTGGGTAAAGATGAGCAAGTCGCCCAGAAGGAGCTTCTGTGCTCACTGAGCCCAGTGCGGGGCGCCCTGATGAGGCCCCTTCTCCAGCTCAGCAAGGCAGCGAGGCAGCGAGGCACAGGCAGTCAGCCGCCCAGCCCCCTGCGTCTCCAGGGGAGAAACGACTGAGCCGAGCCACGTAAGCAGGAGCTGTCAGTTTTAAGGAACTGGCGCAGGGAGGTGGGTTAGGTATGCTGAAACACCAAGGGTACCAAATCCGCGTCATCTTGGACACTTTGGTGACGATGATTTTCTGATGATGATCCCTGTAGTCTCTGGGATCGGCTGTGGTGAACGCTGTTATCGAAGGCCCTGTGTGGCTGCGGCCCTGCCCTTGGCCATCCCCTGCGGCCTGGCCAAGGTTATTGTGTCCCTTCCCCCATGCTCCAGTCTTACTGAGGCATCGTTGACAAAAATTAGACGTGTTCAAGGTGTACAACCTGATATACGTAGACATTGTGAAACAAGTACCACATCAAGCCAGTTAGCACGCCTGTCCTCCCACATTCCAGTGTGTGTGTGTGTGTGGGGGTGGGTGGGTGTGAGGATGCTTGAGATCTATGCGCATAGCAAATTTCAAGTAAACGTTATTTCCTATTGAAACTTCAAAGTTATACACACTTATTTATCCACACACATATATATATTACATGCTGACCAAATCAAGGTAATTAGCATGTCTGTCACCTCGTGTGCTTATGGTGTCTATATGCTGAGAACATTCCAAAACCTCTCTTGTAGCTGTCTGGAAATACATGATGCCTTTTTGTTCACGGTCATCCCTGTAGTGTACCGGGAACAGCAGAACTGACTGCTCCTGTCGCATCGGAACTCTGCCCAGCCAGGGCTCGCGCCTCTCCTCCTGTGACACCATGCGTGGTATTCCGCCCTCCAGATGTGTCTGTTGTCTGAAGCCGCAGGATTCCCTCCCCCTTCACAGCCGAGTAGTATTCCATCGTGTGGCCGCGCCATGTTTGCTTTGTCTGTTCCTCTGCTGCTGGGTGCTTGGGTTGACCCAAACCTTGGCTTAGCACACAGCGTTCTGAACAGTCGCCCCCGCTCTGTTGGTCAGGCTCCTGGCGCTCACTCAGAACAGAAACTTCTTCCCAGCCCCGCTGTTCTGGATGCTTCCTTGTTTGCGATCACACCTGTGCGTGAGGCTGTACTGTGCGTGGCTGTTTCTCTTGGGGTCATGTCCTCCCGATTGTCCCACGTTGTCCCAAGTGACAGGGTTTCCTTCCTTTTTTAGGAGCTGACTTGTGCTCCAGTGTGAATGTTTGTCACGTTTGCTTGATCTGTCAACATCTTTTTTTTTTTTTTGCCAGGCAGAGTTAGAAAGGTCTTCCTTCCGTTGGTTCACTCCCCTAATGGCTGCTACGGCCAGCGCTGCGCTGATCCAAAGGCAGGAGTCGGGTACTTCCTCCCGGTCTCCCAGGTAGGTACAGGGCCCAAGCACTTGGGCCATCCTCCACTGCCCTCCTGGGCCACAGCAGAGAGCTGGACTGGAAGAGGAGCAACTGGGACTAGTACCCAGCACCCCAATCGGACTAGAACCTGTGGTGCTGGCGCCGCAGGCAGAGGATTAGCCAAGTGAGCCATGGCGCCGGCCTGTCAACACCTGTTTTTAAGATTTATTTTATTTTAAAGGCAGTTACAGAGAAGCAGAGGCAGAGAGAGGTCTTCCATCCGATGGTTCTCTCCCCAGGTGGCTTCAATAGCTGGAGCTGCACTGATCCGAAGCCAGGAGCTTCTTCCTGGTCTCCCACGCGGGTGCAGGGACCCAAGGACTTGGGCCATCTCCTGCTATCCCAGGCCATAGCAGAGAGCTGGATCAGAAATGGAGCAGCTGGGACTTGAACTGGTGCCCATATGGGATGCTGGTACTACAGGTGGTGGCTCTACCCACTATGCCACAGCCCCACACCTATTGTGTCTTGCCACTGTGAGTAGTGGTGTGTCATGGCCCTAAACCTTTGGAGAAGGTGCCTGGTGCTTGAGGGTGCCAAGAGCACTCTGAGGCCCCTTGGGGTGACTGGGGGGGGGTGCTGGGCGCTGGCTGCCCTCTGAGCTCCTGGCTGTTGGTTCCAGCCAGCAGGCAACCCTACCCCACCCTACCCTGCCTTGCCCTGCCCTCCCTGCCCTACTGGGGTGGCCTGTGGCTCCTAGGGGGCCACTCTCTTCTCAGAAGGATGCATTGCCTTTCTGGCTCAGCTCCCTGTTCGCATTTCAATTCCAAGCCTTTTATCTCCCCTGCCTGCCGCTGTCTTTGAAAATAAACTCCTCTCCTCGCTGCAGACAAGAGGTGCCCTGGGAATCCTTTCCCCCAACCCCGCCCCCACCTGGCCCAGGCTCCTGCCTGTCACCCACCGCCTGGTTCGGAAGCCAGTTCTGCTTTCTCTTCCTCCTTTGTCTATCTATGTTTCTGTGGGTCAGCTTCATAAACAGACCCCTGTGGGGCCCCCAGAAGAGGCTGCCGCTCCCTCTCTGCTCTCCTGGGTGGGGCTCCTGCTTATCTTTTGAAACATAGGCAGGAGTCTGACCCTCATGCCTCCCCCATGGTGGGGGGGCTCCTAGCCATCCCAGCTGTGGTCCCTGGCCAACAGCCCCCATCTGGCTAAGCTGAGGGCCAATTGGAAGCATCCTTTGGGTACCTTGAACTTTGCCATGCACTTCTGTATGCTGAGCCTTGGCCCCATCCCTTTCACTGTGAGCTGCCCATGCAGTGCCCCTTGGCTGGGGCTTCCCATCATGCTCCTGGAGCCTGCACGCCTCTCTCCAGGCAGCTGACCCTGCTCAAGTGCTGTCTGGGGCTCCCTTTGTCTCAAGGACAAAGCCAGCCCCTGGAAGCACGTTTTGGGCCACCCTGGTGTGTGTCCCCAGCCTTCCCTCTCATTTCCGACCCAGTGAGGTCCCCTCAGTTACCCCCTGTCTGGGGCTGCGCCTCCCTCTCTTGTGCCCGAGGCCCCAGCCAGCCCTCCTCTCTGGAGTGCTCTCTGCCCAGCTGACTGACAGCAGCTGCTCACATGCTGCTTGACTAACAAGGCTCTTCTGGTTCTCCTTCACCAGCGTGGGCTGTAGCACGCACAACCCCAAAATGTGTGTTTAAGAGCTTTAGTTTTTTTTTTTTTTAAGATTTATTTCTTGAAAGAGTTATACAGAGAAAGAAGGAGAGGCAGAGAGAGGTTTTCCATCCGTTGGCTCCCTCCCCAGTTTGCCGCAGCGGCCAAAGCTAGGCTGATCTGAAGCCAGGAGCCAGGAGCTTCTTCCGGGTCTCCCAGGCGGGTGCAGGGGCCCAAGGACTTGGTTCATCTTCTGCTGCTTTCCCAGGTCATAGCAGAGAGCTGGATCAGAAGAGGGGCAGCTGGGACTTGAACCGGTGCCCATATGGGATGCCAGCACTCCAGGCGGCGGCTTTAGCTGCTATACCACAGCACCAGCGCCTTAATCTTTTAAAAAATTGTATTTATATGAGAGATGGAGAAGGCACCCATGTGCTTATTCACTCCCCAAATGGCCACAATAGCCAGGGCTGGGCCAGGCTGAAGCCAGAAGCTCCATCTTTCTCTCTCTCTCTCTCTCTCTCTCTCTCTCTCTCTTCCCCTCTCCCTCTCCCTCTCTCTCCCCCTCTCCCTGTCTCTCTGTGTGTGTTTGGGAATGCAAGAACTTTACTGAAGGAAAGAGAAGTGCAGTGGAATTTGTTGAAAGCTTGAGAGAGGGAACTTGGACATCTCTCCCTCTCCTCAGGCACAGGACCAAGTGCAGAGTGGACTCTTTCTGGATGCTGTAGTCAGACAGGGTGCGTCCATCTTCCAGCTGCTTGCCTGCAAAGCTCAATCTCTCTGGTCTTGGGGGGAGAGGGGGGATCTTCGCCTTGACATTCTCAGTGGTGTCACTGGGCTCGCCCTCCAGGGTGGTGGTCTTGCCATCACCCAGGGACTTGAGCCATCACTGCTGCCTCCCAGGGTGTGCATTAACAGGAAGCTGGAGCTGGCATCAGAGCTGGGGCTTGAACGCAGGCCCTGCCGTGCGGGACGTGGGCATCCCACCCAACGTCTTGACCTCTGCCCGAAGCCTGCCTGTCTTAAAGGCATTGGAAACAACGGTAGAAGCAGGGCTCAGACGCTCCTGGGAGAGAGGAGCCCCTGTGGGTGGAGGAAAGGAGTGTCCTTCTTTCCGGAGACCAAGGCTACAGAGCTGCGTCTCTACCAGGAGGCCTTGTGGGGCCCCTGCTGCTGATCGCTGGCTCCCGCCCTCTGTCCCCTCTGTGCAGTGCCACACTCGTCACCAAACCTGGCCTGGATGTTCTCAAGTTCAGCCATGCCTTCGCATCATCATTTTCTTCTGGCTCCCTTGTCATATCCCATAAAAGTGTATGCTTTTCTCGTGTCTGACTTTGGCCATGAACCCTGGAGGGGCAGCAAGAAAGCTATTCCCGCTCCCCTCTCCTGGCCATTCTGACTTCAGTAACTCTTCCCCCTCCCCCCACCCCCCAGTTCCACCCTGGGTTCGCTGCCGTCCCTGCTCACGCCTTCCCGTGGCCACGGTCTGGGTTGTGTTCCTGTTAGGTGTAGGCTGCTAGCACAGGGCCTGGGACAGGGCAGGGGTCACTGTGTGTTTGCTGGGTGATCGGGGATGGAGAGAGAAGAACAAAGAAGTGTCTGAGCCCATCTAGGGTGTGTCTCAGGAGTGATGTTGGTGCTAGGGACTCCAGGGATACCAGTGGGTTCCACGTGGTTTTGGGAGCCCACAGTGCTCCTGGCAGGACTGGAGGCTGTGGGCGTGGTCACGACCTCTGTGCTTGGGGAGCTGAGTGACCACCTGGGTGCTGTGTCCACTCTGTCAGAGTGCCAGGTGCACAGGGCGGAGGAGCTGGGGTGCCCTGGCTCTAAGTGAGCTGGGCTGCATGCGTGGGCCAGTGAAGGCGGCTCTCCTTGGCCTCAGACAGCTGTTCCCTCTCCACGGCTGGCATCAGTGCCCAAGCACACGAAGACAGCTGCTGGTGCTGGGCCTCCACGTTTCACGCAGGTACGAGGCTTAGCCACGATAGCGTTCAATTACCAAATGGAAGCAGAGAGAGAACCCTGGTTCTTGAGTTTGTTGCTTCTGCTTAGCCCAGGACACAAGAAAATTTAGATTTCTGGCCTTTAGCTGGGCTCTCAAAGTGTTTAAGGAAACTTCCTATGAAGAATATCCTGTTTATCATAGAAAATCTCACACATGTTCAGAAGTATGGGAGGGTCCTTCGGAAGGTCCATGGAAAATGAGAATAAAAAATAAGGCTAGAGTCCGGAGCTGTGGCTCACTTGGCTAATCCTCCACCTGCAGCGCCGGCATTCCATATGGGTGCTGAGTTCTAGTCCAGGTTGCTCCTCTTCCAGTCCAGCTCTCTGCTGTGGCCCAGGAGGGCAGTGGAGGATGGCCCAGGTGCTTGGGCCCTGCACCTGCATGGGAGACCAGGAGGAAGCTCCTGGCTTTGGATCGGCTCAGCGCCAGCTGTAGCAACCATTTGGGGAGTGAACCAACGGAAGGAAAACCTTTCTCTTTTTCTCTCTCACTGTGTATAACTCTACCTGTCAAATAAAAAAAAGGCTATTCTGGTTCAAGAAATGTTGGAATCCATGCATTTTTTTTGAAATACACATTTCCCATGAACTCTGGAGCCGCAGCCTTGCTAACAAGCGAGTGGCTCATGTTTCCGTGATTTCACTCCACCCTCCATTCCCACTGCAGAATTTTGAAGCAAATCTTAGACATCAGATAGTTTAATCTATAAATACAAAACAGCATTCCAATGAAGGCCTTCTGACGAGTAGCTTTGCCTCCGTATTAATAGATCCTTACAGAATGTATTCTTTTGTGTCTGCCTTTTCTCACTCAATGTAATGTTTGTGAAATTCATTTGTGTAACTGTGGAAATCAACAGTTTCTATTAAAAATGTACTTTGAGAAGCAGAGGGAGAAAGCTCCTATCATCTGGTAACCTTCTCCAAGCACCCAGAGGCTGGGAGCTCGGGCTCCATCTCCCATGAGAAGGCAGGGACTCAGCTACTGCCAGGACGCACACTAGCAGGGAGCTGGACTTGGGAGTGGAGCTGGGGCTTGAACGAGGTGCTCTGATAGGGAAGGCAGGTGTCCCAAGCCGTGTCTTCAGCACATGCCAGATGCCCAACCCGAGCGGCTTCTTTTTCATGGTGTGTATTATTCTGCTGATAAATAAAGACCCCTTCAACAGACAGCAGTATTACTACTTGTGTACCTAAATACATCGACCACAGTTCCTTAATACTACCGCTGGACCTGTTTCCCAGTTGTTCCGTCCACAGCAGGTTTTGTCTGTCTAGAGCTGGTTTGTTTGAGTAGGAGAAGCGAGTAGTTCTGGTTTGTGGGAGACTGCTTCCCGCCTGCTCAGAGGCTGCGCACTGGGACCCTTAGGTGGAGAAGAGCCGTTTCTTCTGCACTTGGAGGATGCGGCTGGGTGTGTGCTGCAGCAGCACAGCACACGTGGGAAGCGGGTTATGGGGAACAAGGTGGCTGGTCTTCCGCCCCGCCCCGAGTTGGGGGAAGCTGCCGGCTGAGCCCGGGCCTGGCTTGTCCTTTTCTCCTGCTCTGCAGAGTTCTGCCTCCTGCGCGGGAAGCATGGTGGCTTCGAGCACGAGAGCCGCGTGGACCCTGTCTACCTGGACCTCCCGGCCTTCCGAGAGTCTGCCTCCGTGGACGTACCGGATGCCGGCCATGGCGCGTCTCCCCAGGGCGGGCCTTTACATGTTCTGCAACAAGGTACTGCGGCCGGGCGAGGCACGGCCAGCCGATGGCTCATTGAACCCTATACCCCAAGAGGTGACGTGGCCGCTGGGTGACACCACGGGGAGAGGATGTGCCTCCAAGTCCCGTCTACTCCTCCGAACTCTCCTTAGTTGGCTCCTAGGGAACCCCAGACCCTTGGGCGCCATGCTTTGAGCACAGCGTCAAGAGAAAGACCCTTGGCAGGGCAGGGGTGGGAGATGGAGGAGTGGAGCAGTTGGGGGCTTGTAGCCGTACAAGCCCCCTTGGCTTTACTGCTGAGGACAGCCCAGCAGCAGTGAGGATGCTGAGCCCGAGCTT
Organism: Oryctolagus cuniculus; assembly: GCF_051225735.1. Taxonomy (NCBI): domain Eukaryota; kingdom Metazoa; phylum Chordata; class Mammalia; order Lagomorpha; family Leporidae; genus Oryctolagus; species Oryctolagus cuniculus. The sequence goes on along the minus strand of NC_142882.1, from coordinate 53,007,867 downwards.
GGCACCGGGTCCATTCCATGCCAGGCTTCACTGCCAGGACCAGCAGTGCTTCGTCAGCACCGCCAGGTGCTCCCTGGAGGCTGTGTGCCCCGCGTGGGCTGCGGCAAAGGGGGCAGCGCCCGTGGCAGGCCTGTAACCTCTCCTTTTGCTGCCCTCCATGTGCTGTGTCTAGAAAGCTGGGTCGGGTCTCAGGCGGAGAAGGAGGTGAGCCAGGAAGACAAGAAGCGAGCACTAGGTAAAAGTGTAAGGAAAAGAGCTGGGAACAGCTGGCGTCAGCCGTGGCTCGGAGGTCAGAAGGAGGCAGAGTCGGGCATTGGTGGTCATCAGCAGTTCTGATGTTCTTGCACCCGCCCTGTTGTGAACAGTCGGCATTGCAAGAAATGGCAGTGAAGACCCAACATGAAGACAAGGCTTTCCCAGCCTCACCTCCTTGCGTCCCAGGCTGCAGGTTACTCGATGTTGCGGTGGGTTTCAGTCTCTGCAGCTGAGGCCCCGCAGCCTGGAGCCACACACAGGGAGGTAAAGATGCAGGCTTCGTACCGCCATGTCCTTTCTCATGGGTGCCCCCAGCAGGAGGTAGCCGCTGGCCTGGGCTTTGCGCCCTGGGGGCCCAGCCTCCCCCGGCTGGCTCCTGTCTTCAGACCCAGCAGTTTCTAGGGTGGTTCTGAGCATGTTGGTTCCTGGGTGCTGTGTTCCAGCGGGGCCTCCTGCAACCACTCGCTGGGCTCGCCGCACACACAGACATCCTGCTCACGTGTAGGTGTGCAGCCTGTCTGGGGGTGGTGCTGCGTCACATCACGTCTTTAGACAAAACCTCCCCTGGGCTGTGTCCTAGAGGCTTTTGGCCGATCTTCAGAGGGCCCCAGGCCCCCTGCCCAGGATGTGAGTGACACCTCTGAGGATGCCGGGAGAGGGTGAGAGTGGGAGAGAGCTGTGCATGCTGGGAAGGTTGGGGGCCAGCCCCCTGAATATGAGCGCAGAAAAAGTCTGTGACGCGTTACAGGAAAAGGCCGGAGGACTGACGCAGCGTGGAGGCTGTGAGGCTGCCAGCCCCGTCAAAGTACCGGCCTGGGTCTGGTCATTCAGCCTTGCTGTGCCTCTGCAGAATCCTGCTAAAGGGGAATCCAAGTGCCTTTTCCAGATAATAACTGGGCTTTATTACTGTTGGGTGAGTCATCAGAAAAGAGGAAGCCTGAGACACAAACCAGGCTCGCTTCCCTCATTTCACTCCCTCCCCCTCTCCTCCCAGTCACGGTTTGGTTTCTGAAACCCATGCAAGTGGTGTCTGAAACCCGAGTGCACTGCTGGAACCATCGAAGACGGCGAGCAGGGCTGTCACCCTGTGCCGCCGCGAGCCGTGCACAGCAGCCACCAGCCTGGGCGTGCTCTCTCCACAGCCACTCTGCTCCTGGAGAGGAATTTCCACCCCTTCGTGGCGCTGCCAGCACAGCGACGGACGGCCTTGTGCGGCCTGCTGCACACGGTGCTACTGGACGAAGAGCTGCTGGTTGCCCTGGAACAAGTGGTGAGGCCAGAGCCGAGGCTCGCCCGGGTTTCCTGGATGCGTGAACGCGCTCGACCCCCTAGGACGTGGCTTGGAGCTGCAGGAAGTTGTCCCACATCCCGCAGACTCAAAATCTTGTCTGTTTCTTACTCATGGGGGCGGGCTCTCCTAAGTGCAGAAGGTAGCTGCCATCAAAGGTAGCATCAGGAGCAGAGCGTGGTATGTGTGTCCCGGGGCTGCTGTGCCAAGTTAGTTCCACTGACCTCACAACAGAGATGGGGTCTCTTGAGGCTCTGCGGGCTAGGGGTCTGCAGTCTAGTGCTTGCAGCACTGGGGTCCCTCCGGGGAGGACCCTCGCTCGTCTCCTCCAGCCTCTGCAGCCCCAGCACTCCAATCTCTCTGTGCCCCTAGGCCTTCTCCTTCACCATCTCTTACCAGGGTGCCAAGCACTGGAGTTGGGGCAGGGGTGGGTGTCGGAGGAGTAAAGCCGCCAGGGGCTTGTAGCCCACTCACTCTACGACGATCACCTCTTACTCCAAATAAAGGCCTATTTTCAGGTTGCGGTTGGACATGGATTTTGCTGGGCCAAGGGACGGTGTGGCTGAGTCCAAGTCTAGAACAGAGAGATACACAGGCTCTCCTGTTTTGCTTTTCATCTTTAAAAACATTTTACTTTTTTTTTGAAAGGCAGAGATAGAGACACAGACAAAGCTCTCCCACCAGCTGGCTCACTCCCCAGATACCTGTGGTGGCCAGGACTGGGCCAGTCTGAAGCCAGGAGCCCTTAACTCAGCCCAAGGTTTCCCGTAAAGGTGACAAGGACTCAGGTACTTGAGCCATCCACGCTGCCCTGCAGGGTGCACGTTAGGAGGAAGCTGCTGTCAGGAGAGAGAATGCAGGACCTCTGATATGGGATTCCGATGTTCTAGGTGATGTCTTGACCCCTATGCCGGATGCCCAGACCCCGCCTTTCATGTTTTCTGTTTTGGCAGGGTGTGAATCATTGAGCTACTGCTTTATAGTGTCTCAGGAAGGTGTTGGTATTACGTTGGCCTCCTGAAATTAGACAGCGCTAAGACAGCTTAGCCGGCAGGGCTGGCCCCTGCAGCGGCTCACGTCCACCACCCCAGGAACCCAGATGCTGACGTTACTTCCTAGAATAGCTCCTTCCTGGAGGCAAATGTCAGGCCAGCACCCTGCAGGGAGGGCCTGTCAGATGTGGAGGACAGGGCCAGCAGGCTGCCCGTCCCTCAGCAGGCCCCAGGGGCCCCACCGGGGCTGTTTTCAAAGCTTGAGGAGCCACAAAAGGGTGATGATTTATGTCCCCTCTTGGGTTCTCTGTCTAACCACTTGTTCCTGGTCGCTGGTGACCCAGCATTCCCTGCTGTCCTGTGACAGAGCAGTGTGCATGGTCGGGGCTCGGCTCACCATCTCCTTGAGTGGAAAGGAGTGTGGCGTGGCGGCAGGTGCTTGCCTGATGGGACGTGGCCTCTGCCCTCACCGCCTCCTGTCCCCGCCCCGCAGTGCGACGGTGTGATCGGCAGCCTCTGGCCCCCACTGGGGACGCAGTCGCTGGTGGCGGAGCTGAAGCCCCCGCAGCAGCAGCACCTGGAGGCCTTCCTGAGCCTGGTGGGGTGCAGGATCCAGGGCGGGAGTCCCGGCGCCGGCGGTGAGGTCAGCGACCCGCAGCTCTTTGCCACAGCCCACTTCTTGGTCAGCGCGCTGGCAGGTATGGAAGCAGGGGGGCGAGGCTGTGGGCATCGCTGCTGGAGCTTTGATATCCTGCTGGTGTTGAGTACACAGCCCTGGGGGGCAGGAGTGACAGTCCCAGAGGGTCTGCTGCCTGCAGGCCCCTCCTTCCCAGTGCAGGGAGGCCAGGGCCTTGAACCTGCAGCAGGCTCGCTGGTGCCAGCCTGCCACCTGCACTGGGAACCTTCTTCCTCCTGCCCCAGGGGGCCACCTCGAGCCTTCACCTCACAGGAGTCATCGGCAGCCATGCTCTGCCATGACCCTTCCAGATGGCATCCTCTCCTCCTGTAGGCAGCCCAGGCTGGGAGGCAGGGCTGTGGCTCCACAGCTTCCACCCAGGTCCCGAAAGTCTGTGGTCCCAGGAGGTGGCCGTCCTCCATGAGGAAGCTGGGTTTCCTGTTCTTCTCAGGAGGGACGAGGCACACCAGTGTACCCTCAGTCCCCATGACTTCCCTTCAAGGGGCCCCAGTCGGGCTGAGCTTCTGACACAAAGGAGCTTCAGAAAGGGCATGGAGAAATGGAATTATAAGGTAAGTTTATTTTTATGTAAGAAAATTGAAATCCAGATAGTTTTTTCAAGATCCTTTGTATGCATGGATTTCAAAATGTTTTGCACTAAAATAAACTTAATTCCATTTCTCCATGTACTTTTCCAAGTACCCTCATACCTTCAGGGTTCCTCCCAGCATCACAGAAGCCCAAGAGTATCTGAAGAATCTGGATGCATCTCCCAGCTCTGTGCTGACGACTGCGTGCTCTGTGGCCCTCCCTCCCAGGGTCAGCGTCACTGTTAGGCAGTCTCAGTCTGCCAGGGGCTCATGCTCAGGCCCGCGTTCTTGAGCTCGTGAGAGGCCTTTTCTTTATGACCTTGGGACTTCTGGGGACGTTTCTGTCTATAGGCTGGGTCAGTGGTATGGAGATGTTGCGCACTCACACGGCTCACTGGGAATGCATCTCCGTCCCTTTCTCCCCAAGCCCAGACCCAGTTCATGTCCTCTGCGTCCTGCCCCCAGGGAGCTGAGTTGGCACAAGACATGAGGCTCCTGTGAACCCTGGGCCCTTCTGGACACCTTTTTCTCCTAGGCAGCATAGCACTTCCCTCCTAGGCTCCAGGGAAAGCGCTGGAACAGAAAACAGGCATTGCTGGGCCCCAAAGCTAGTTTTTGGCTTTCTGGTGCCTTTAGCTATAGTCAGCTCCAACTCCCCACTCTAAAGCATCTCCTGGAATGTGTCCCCCACCATGGTTGAGACGTCAAGCCCGGCAGCAGGCATGTGTGCAGGTGCCTGGACCAATCCTCTGCAGCGCACTGCCTTTATAAACAGTGTTGCTGATGGACAGGCGGTCAGATGTATTCCCAAGTGGTCCCACAGCCAGATGATTCCCCAGGCGGCTCTACTTCTCTAAGGCTTCTTTAAGCTCAGAGTTTGTATCCCAAGGGATTGGGCTTCTTTTAGGAACTGTATCTGGGACCTAATTTGAGCCATCATCATTGCTTCCCAAGAGACTGCATTAGCAGGAAGCTGGAGTCAGGAGCTACAGCTGGGTATGGAACCTCCACATGGGTCTTAACTGGTGTTTCAACCACTAGGCTAACATTCACCCCTAATACTCATTTTTAAAAATTTTATTTGAAAGGCAGAGTGACAAAGAAAAGGAGATCTTCCATCTGCAGGCTCTCTCCCCATATGGTTGCAACAGCCAGGGCTGGGCCAGGCCAAAGGCAGGAGCCCAGAACTCCATCCTGGTAGAGCAGGTACCCAGGCATTTGAGCCATTTCCTGCGGCCTTCTTAGGTGCGTTACCAAGGAGCTGGCTCAGAAGCAGAGCGGCGAAGTGAATGTCAAGGGATATCTTCTAGTGAAACACAGAGCCTGGGGACCCGGTTCCCACACAAAGGCCACTGCCTGGCTGGGGGGAAGGACTCAAACATAAGCTCCTGGGGCCTTTGGTTGGTTTCTTGGTCTGACAGTGACTTGCCTCCTGCAGAAATGCCAGATGCAGCTGCTCTGCTGGGCACCTGCTGTGAGCTGCAGATTGTTCCTGTGCTGTGCCGCCTGGTAAGGAGCCTCCTGGAGGGACCCTGGGGTGGACAGCGGGAGCTTTCTCAGCCACGGCAGCACCTCAGGATGGGCCAGACAGGGCGTCTCACACACGTTCTGACACACAGCCCCCCCAACAGCCAGGGAGGACTGAGGGCCAGGACTCCCAGCCCCATTGCCTGGAGAACGGAGCCTGCCACCATCCTCCTGGCTGGTGCAGTTTTGGGCTTAGACAGCTTTGATTCAGCTCCACACCCCACTCCCCAGGGAGGCGGGGTGCCCTCTGGAAATGTCATTATACTAAGGTAGGTAATGATAAGCTTAGCCCCAGAGGTAAGGTTAAGCTGTTGGTTTTTAAATTACAAATCAGGCTACTACTACAAGGATCCTTCCAAAAGTGTATGCAAACTGCATATTACACATCCAAAACATGAATTTGTTTTTTTGTGCCAAATAAACATCTTTGGATTTCATTTCCTCATGAACTTTTGGAAGCACCCTTATAGAAAGAAGAGCCCCTAGGCTGCTCTCCTGTAGCCTCAGTAGGTGATCCTGAGCCTGGGGAAGAGAACAGAGCATACACGGGCCAAGGCCAGCCTGCACTGTGGCCAGAGAACAGAGGTCAGGTCTCTGCTCTGAGACATGGGGAGTAGGAATCGGCGTGGACTGCCTGGGCAGGACCATGGGGGTGGTGCTTCTGTGTGTAGCAACAGCGCCAGGAGACTGCAGCCTGGTGACTTGCTAAGGAGTGGGATTAATGTCCTTCACCAGTGAAGGCACCTTTCCCCAGGGGTGCTGTGTTCTTCGTGCAGCCACTGCACAAAGTCAGAGCTGCTTGAAAGCGAGCCAGCACGCCTGTCCAGGCTGCTGTAGTGTGGGGACGGGAACAATGCAAGTCACTGTCTGACCCGTGTGCAGTGATGAGCGAGACAACGGCTCTGCTTTCAGAGCTCAGCTCATTGACCGCACTCAGGAAGTAGTGAGAAGGAAAACCCTGCCAAGGCCCCAGGAGCCAGCTCCTCCCGCGGCAAGCTCACACTGTGTTGTCACCTTCTTTCTGGATTGGCCAGGGGTGCTGGTGTCCTTGCCCCGAGTTCTGCTCTGTTGGCACACACTGAGTCCCAGAATGGGAGGCGTCCTCCTTCCACACAAAACAATGGCATTCATTTGCCTTTTGGGGGGCTGCTAAACATAGACAAGAAAACTATGGCTTGTAGATTTGCACTACCTCTTTTTAACATAGTGAGGCTCCTGCCTCCCATAGGGATTTAAGTGTCAAGGGTTTTTCTTTCTTTTTAAGGAGAGAGAGAACGAGATCTTCCATTTCCTGGTTCCTTCCCCAGGTGGCCACCATGTCCAAGGCTTTGCTAGGCCAAAGCAAGTTGTTCATCCAGGTCTCATGTAGGTAGCAGGGAGCTGGATTGGAAGCAGAACAGCCAGGACGTGGGCTGGCACCCGTAGGAGATGCGGGCATTGCAGGCGGCTTTATCTGCTATGCCATAACCCTGGCCCCTCATCGCAGGTTTTTTAAAGGGACTTACTTAGAACAGGGCACAGTCTACTGCATTCCTGTCTCTCCTAGTCTGGTGGCCAGATTGAGAACAGCATCAGATACACAAACATGCCTGGTAAGACTGAATAGCAGTCAGTAGGGACATTCACTGCAGTACACCAAGCATTTTTCCAGAGGGAAGCTGGATAGCGCTCAGTACTTGGCCATGGAGCTGGGGGCAGTCTCTAGGGGATGAGGCCCCTGCTATTAGGAGCAGTTGAGGGTAGTGAGGGGAAACGCAGAAGGCAGTACTGTGGCTGGGACATGGGGGAGGGAGGATTGGGTGGGACCCCCTGCTGTGGCGGGTCAGCTGACAGGGGTGCAGTGACGGACAGTCCCTATGGAAACCACAGAGGGGGAAGAGTAACCTAGCGGAAGGAATGGACAATGCCACTGCCTTTGAGGAGTGCATGCCGTGATCTTTAAGTCTGATGAGTTCTCGAAAGCCAGACAGACCCTGCGTGGTGTGTGACCTTTCAGAGTGGGTAAACTGGGTAACAGGCTTAGGCAAATCAGATAAAATCATGCCTGGCTCAGGTGTTACCTTATTGCATTGTAAGGGTTTTCCTGCTATGGGGGAGTTGGGGGGGCGGCATATTTAAAGAGCAGCCACTTTTTTTTCCCATAACATACCTGGAAGTTCACTGTTATCCACCATTCTGAAAGAAGATCCGTTTGACTGCCATTTCAGCTTCGCACTCTGTCTGACGGTGGGGTCTCCGACCTTGGAGACCCGGCCCTGGCCCCTCTGACGGACACGGACACGTTTGAGGTTGCACAGCGCCTGTTCGCCTTGGCCGACATCAGCCTGCAGAGGCTGCAATCATCCGTGCACGGCGCCATCCTCAAGGACCCTCACGTCTTCCCACTGATCCTGTACATAAGTCTGAGCGGACTCTGTGCCCTCGGGGGACAGTGTTTGTGAATTACAGGTATAGGTGTGTGGCCGAGGCTGGGTGCTTTCACAGTTGTTAAGGTGCTACCTTGGGGTTTAGGTTTGCTGGTGCACGGTAAATGCTGAAAAGGAAACATTGCACTCTGGGTACCCTTCAAACTGTTCTTCACAAGCAAGGCCCTCCTCTGCTGCGGCCTGGCGTCCACGTAGATTGGAGCACTGGGCGGGGGAGGGTGCGGCATCCGCTCAGACCTCTCTCCTGCAGAACACTGGGTCCGTCTGCCGTTTTCTTCCATTTTCCACTTTGTTACACAAAAGCGGAGGAGGCCTGACACTTGGATCTGAAAGTTCATTTTCAATTGTGAATGCTGTGGGAAGCCAATTTCTCCTCACAGAAGAGGCAAAGTTTTGGATGTGCTCCATGTTATTTGGTGATTGAAAGCTGAGCGGCAAATGCCACTGGGGAATATATATTGCTCTGCTAAACAGAATTGTACTTTACCAAGAAAAATTAAATAACAACCCTGCCCCCTGCTCGGGGAGGTTTAGCTACACACGTTTTATGTGATCTTTCCACATTTCGGGGAATATAGTAATTCCCAGTCCATAACAATGTTTTGATTTTCTAGGCATTTTGAATACATGCATTTCTATGTAAAATACTGCATATTCTGTCACAGAAAACTGTATATTGTGCTTGTTGTTGGTCTTGATGCCTTTCTACTATAAATAGCCGGGGATGTCTCACTGGTGCCCCTGGCTCCAGGCTCTGTATTATCCCCTGGGCACCAGAAGCAGCAGTTGAAGATGCACGTCACTCAGCACCACCCATTTACCCCCCTTCTTCTCTTCAGATTGTAATGAATGTTAGCAAGGAAGAAATAAAGCAAATAAACCTTTCATCACTTCTATTAAAAAGGAGACTCAACCTTATGCAAATGCACATCATAGTTGTGTACTGTAGCAGCTGTGGGAGAGTAAGTACTTACCTTGTCCACAAATTGGAAAAAAATATGCAAAAGTTAAGGAGATGTACTAAGACAATACATGCTGTTTTTGGTTTCATGAAATAAAGGACAAACTGCTACTGTAATGTGCAATATGAATCTACTTGAGTCAAAAATAGATAATATACACATGCATGGGAAATTTTTAGGTGTTCACAAGAAAGCTTAGCTGTTTTTAGAAGAATTAAGAGGCTGGGGAATGAGGAAGAGGGAAATTTTCATCTACTCCTGTTAGAATTTAATATGTATTATCTTGCAAATTAAATTTAGGTTATAAGGAATTTGGCCATTTCCACAACTGCCCTGAGACTGACCAGTTCCTGTGTTGGATTGTGCTCTAAAAACTAGCGGTGGAGGGGCAGGCATGTAGGGCAGCTTGGGGTGCCTGGTTCCAATCCCAACTGCTCTGTTTTCCATCCACCTTCCTGCTCATGCACCCTCTGTGAGCAAGCAGGTGATGGCTCAACCACAACCATATGGGAGACTGGGATTGAGTTACCGGCGCCGGCATTTTAATGGCGCAGTTGTCTCCCTGCCTTGTTACAGAAAGCTACCCTGCGGGGCTTTGGGTGTTCCCAGCCTCTACTTGCTGCTGGGCCACACAGGGACGTGGTGAGCAAGGCAGCACTGGCTGTGCCCGCGCCTCCAAAACGTTTCATCACCACATTTTTAAAATACTTCTTCATTTACATAAGAAACTGCACCTTTACTTAGTATAACCAAAGGCCGGAGTGACCTTTGCTGCCCGTGGATGCTGTCTGGCCACACCGCAGCCCTCAGACTTCTCTAAACCTGTCCTCCATCTGAGGGCTGCTCAATATGGCAAATAAAAGCCAATTAAGAACATTAAACTTGTAGTTTCGTCTAGTAAAAGATCAAGACAATACCTGTTTCCACAGTTAGGTTTGAAAAGTTGCAGTAGCTCAGGTCACCTGGAAACAGTAAATAAAAGGACATCCCCAGAGTAGCACCCCTCTTTTCATACCTGGTGCAGACAGGACCACTGACATTAGGTAGTGCTTGGGCCATTTATAGCCCCTCAGGGGTGGCCACGACCTAGTCCTGGGAACCACGACAGTGGCCCTCTAAGGCAGAAAGGGCCTTTGCCCATGTTTTAAGGTCATGGACCTTGGACGGGCAGATTACCCTGGATTATCTGGGTGGTCCCTTGAAGAAGACAGAAGGGCCAGTGAGGGGAGAGACTTGGGCAAACAAAATGCAGGAGAGGATGACGACAGAGCGGCCAGTGCCAGGAGAGGAGCAGTCCGTGGGTTCTCCTCTAGCCCTCAAGACAAGGCAGGCCTTGGCCGACACCGCGGTTTTGGCCTGGTACCACGTGCTACACTTTCTCCCAAGCTTCTGGGTGTGTGATTGCTGTGATAGAAACACAGTGGGCCAGCAAGCCAAGCGGGAGGCATGGCCCCCTGGAAGCTTGCTTGGGAAAAAGCTGCCAAGGACCCCTTCTGCAGAGAGGCTTCCTGCTGCCACGCACAGCCACGGCCCCCTCCCCCTACCTGCAGGCTCAGGGCTGACCTGTGCTCCACGGAGGCTCTGTGCACCGTCCTGCCCACCCACACGGCTGTCCCCATGTCTGGGAGCATGCATGGTGTCCCGTGTCATCCAGGCACACGGGTCTTGCTTTCTAAATTCTTCCCTTGAGAACTGCCAGCTTTGAGGCCACCGAATCCCTTGGGCTGGGACAGAGGAAACAATGGCTAGTGTTTCCTTGCAGAAAGAGAGGCAAGTGACAGTTGTATTTAGGTGGTAAAAGCTGAGTGACATTAGGAACTTTTTACAAAGTATTAATTAGCACTTAATAGAAATTACCAAAGCTAATCTGATGTCCTCTGTAAAATCTCTCTAAACCTTAAAGTTCTACCTGTAAATGAAGCAGTACATTTTTCCCAGTAGTAAATATTTATTTCCTTATCGATACAAAAATATTTTACCAGGAATATATAATCTCACAGATGGAACGTTTTAGTTTTTTTGGACAGCATATGGAAATATGTGAAGAGATTTATGTGTGAAAAGTCAATACTAATTGTACTGCAGGAAAATTCTATTTATACAAGAACAGCAGTGACATTTCTTTTATACAGGAACTAGTGACAGAATTACTTGGAAAGCAGTGGCAATTAATTTTTATTTTTAAACCTTTCCACCAGAAACTTAAGTGGCTTCATCAGCTTTCTTTTTAGATTGCTGACAAGTATTTTCCCTCCGTTAGGAAAAAAAAAAATTCTTTTCTACAATCACTTCAAAGACTAGAGGTTAAAAAGAGCATGCGTTTGTGTTGAAAGGGAAAAATACAGGGAAATGAAGTGGGGGGAAAAGGAAGAACCAGGAGCTCCCACAGCAGGATTTTCAGGTTGGAGCCTCAGCCTGGCCAGGTGCTCCCAGAGCGCAGGGTAGTAAACAGCACTTGTTGCTTTTCCCTGCTGCTCATTCCACCAACAGAGTCCAACACACAGCTTAAAAAAAAAAAAAAATGCAGCGATACCTCAGGAACAGGAGTCGGCCAGCGGTTCTTTGCAAGAGAGGATTCCCGGCTGGAAAGCAGCGTCTGCTTGTGTTTCAAGTAGAGGTGCGGAGGAGCTGTGCATCCAGCATGGTTCTTCCTGGACACCAAGACTTTCCTCATGTGGACCGCGTTTACCGGAACCAGCTTGAGGTCTGCAATGCCGCAGATACCATGATACCATGGCCCACCCTCTCCCCTCTAAGATGGGAAACTGTACACTAGTGAGAAAGGACTCTGGCTTCAGGTTGGTCATTTGTGGCTAATGAGTTTTAATGCTAAGCTTTTTATCTCCTTACGTCAGTTCATTAGGCTTCCTTCAAGTGCCCAAGCCACCTTGAGTGAGCTGAAGAAAGTCAATACTTAGGTGCGGCCTATCCTATTTATATGTTGCCATCCCTGGCTTGCTAGTGGCTGAAGTGCAGTAGAGGCAACTATTGCCAAGGTATCAAATCAGACCTTTCCACTTTTTTTTTTTTTTTTTTTTTTTGACAGGCAGAGTGGACAGTGAGAGAGAGAGACAGAGAGCTAGGGCTTCCTTTTGCCGTTGGTTCACCCTCCAATGGCCGCCATGGCTGGTGCGCTGCGGCAGGCGCCAGGTGCTTCTCCTGGTCTTCCATGGGGTGCAGGGCCCAAGGACTTGGGCCATCCTCCACTGCACTCCCTGGCCACAGCAGAGAGCTGGCCTGGAAGAGGGGCAACCAGGACAGAATCCGGCGCCCCGACCGGGACTAGAACCCGGTGTGCCGGCGCCGCAAGGCGGAGGATTAGCCTAGTGAGCCGTGGCGCCGGCAGACCTTTCCACTTCTGTACTACTTCCGGGGATTTTCATGGTGAGGGGAGGAGGAGAGAAGCCATTTTACAAGCAATAAATCATTTGATACTCTACCTCTTGCTAAAGCAGCATTTCTCTTAAATTTAGATACGCTCAGTTTGTGCTGTTAGAAAAGAGTAAAAGCTAGCGGAGGAAAAAATTCTCCTTTGAACAACTTTCCATGTGGAGACAATTCAGATGCATGACACCGCTGCACTATTGGCCGGTGACTGAGAAGCGGTCAGAATAAACTGTGGGCCACTGTTTGGTCCACACTGTAGAAGTACCTGGGTTAGATCCCTGGGGCTCCAGTTCCTGACTCCAGCTTCCCATTAATGCGCACTCTGGAAGGCACAAAATGATGGCTCAAGTAGTCGGGCCCTTGCCGCCCAGGGGGGAGACCTGGACTGAGTTCAGCTCCATCCTGCCCTGGCTGCTGTGGGCATTTGGGGAGTGAACCGGCAGATAGGAGCTCTGTGTCTCCCTCTCTCGAATAAATAAGTAATAACTAAAATGGATTTTGAGGTTCGCTGGATTTCACGGTGAATGTTTCTTCCTATGAAGGAACAGATGCCTGTTACACAATACTACGGGATAAATAATAGTGCTGCAGTGGTGAATTTCAAGCATAGGCGTAACGCCGGGCAAAGTTCAGAGTCTGTTAAACACAGATTTGCTAAGGGTCCCGACTTCAAAGTGGGATTCCGAGAAACCAGGGTCTCCCTGACTGGGCCGCTAAGCACAGGACAGACCCTCCTCCAGGCTACTAACTGCATCAGGGTCCTGGAGTGGTACTCCCCATTCGCACTGCATTACCTCACAAAGAGCTACCTCAGGAAGATGCAAAAGAACTAAAAGATAAACAACCTCCATATAAACACACACATTTAATGAACAGATAAAGTAGCTTCATAAGGATTTTCCAGTTTGGCATTTATCACATCACAGTAACAAATTACTTCTTATATTTAAGGTGAAGACAAAGATTAACTGAGCCCTATTAAGTGGAATATTAAAGGTAAAGGGAAATATAAACTTTTATCAAAAAATCACATGGTCAGAAGTCAGAATTAGGATCTTAGCCGGCAGAAGTTTACCATTTTACTTTCATCATGACAGAGTGTCTTTAAGAAAGTACTGCAGGATATTGCCGAAGTGGTGCAAAACATGCTTCTTACCTTAGACACGAGCTATCGTCACTCTTTCACTTTTCAGTGTATATATAAAGGACTTATGTTTGCTTCTTTGCACTTTTCAAAAACCATTCCAGGAACACAGAAGGTAACATGACTAATTATGAGAAATATTTTTAAAATGAACACAATTTTGAAAAAAAGCTAGAATAAAGATGCAACTTAAAATTAACCTTACAAAATTATAGAATTGTCATCTTTCTCAAGTATATCACATATACTTATATAAAAACTGATGTGATGCTGAATTAATTGAATGTATTAAGATTTGTGAATATTTACCTGTACTATATACAGTTATCCCATTATTTGATATATTACAATTTTCCCAATAATTCTAAATATATTACATATGTTACCACATGAATTCTCACAGCAAACTCCTTATAGCAAGAGGAGGGCAGGTATTGTGGTCTCTAAGCCTGCATCACAAATTCTTTCCAAGTTTTAAGTAAGTATTTCCCAACAGGCTTCCATCTAGAACATGATCCTTTTTTGTAAGGAGATTAAGTTACAATACTGAGTGAGGATTTTCCGAGTTTAACTCCTCGGATACTTTTCAGAAAGGAGATCAGCATTAGCTTCAAGGTGGAACCTAGGACTTTTTAAAGCCATCTAACAACACTGCTTCAGAATGTCTAGGGATTTGGGCATAATTAAAAATTTAAAATACCTGTTATGAGCACATTTAGTTTTATGTATTTTGGGAGAATTTTACATATTATACACAGAGCTATATATATATATATGTCACATGTAGTGACTCAAACATTTAAAAGAATGCTTTTTATATACATAAAACCTCAGGACTGCCATATTTAGTATAAAGGTTTATTCCTACAAAAATCATTGGCTCTCTAGCCTGTGATTAATGGAATAATGGAGCACTATTTCAGAAATCATAAAAACAAAATATAAGTTGATTATATTTTGACAAGTTTTCAAGACTTATCAGTGTTTGCTGACTCAAAATAATTACACTTAAGTGGATACGGCTATCCATCTTAAAAATTAACTCATCACCAGATCAATGACATTTGTTACTATAACTAAGAATAAGTAGCATTTTCCTGGTTCTTTTAAAACAAGGATTGTTTTTAACTGTCACTGGGACATTATGGTCAAAGTGGCTAGGACCTGACCCTTAACCCACTGTGTCTTGCAGTTCCACTACTGGTGATGTAGGTTATTTTCTACATCTCTTTTACTAACTGGCCAGCTCAAAGGAAACTTTTCTTATAGGCTCTTGAAAATTGACTTGAGGCATCGCCGCGGCTCACTTGGCTAATCCTTCGCCTGCGGCGCCAGCACCCCGGGTTCTAGCCCCGGTTGGGGAGCCAGATTCTGTCCCGGTTGCTCCTCTTCCAGGCCAGCTCTCTGCTGTGGCCAGGGAATGCAGTGGAGGATGGCCCAAGTGCTTGGGGCCTGCATCCGCATGAAAGACCAGGAGGAAGCACCTGGCTCCTGGCTTCGGATCAGCACAGTGTGCTGGCCGTAGCGGCCATTTGAGGGGTGAACCAACAGAAGGAAGACCTTTCTAACTCTGCCTGTCCAAAAAAAAAAAAAAAAAGTTGACATGAGTCAAATCTAGAGTTTAAGGATGCTATTGCTGTAATCACAGTGAATTTCTGATATAATTCCTACTTGAGGAAGCTGTGTTCACCTGTTGTGTAGTCAGGATTGAACAAAACGAAGTCCTGATGTGTTTGACTGACATTATCCAAATATCAATAAGAAATGCAGCTATACAAAGGCATGACTGCAATGAAGGCAACAATTCTACTTGAAGGGCATGTCAGTGCACTAGTTACAGACAAATGACGCATCCAGGGATATCACTTCTACAGGTATTTTGTACATTTAAAAATGAGAACAATACTCGTACACCTTCAGTCACGTGTAAGCAAGCAGCCCTGCCCTAGGTGCTGAGGCGAGCACCTCTGTCCACGAGGACCTCAGATGCACGCATGCTCTGGCACAACATGTCCCCTAAAGCACCCACACCTGTGTCTGTCCTTAGCTGTCACCACGGGTCAGCAGCCCTGTGGACCACGTTCTCTTCGGGAAGGCGGATTGTCTTAGATCTTTCTCCAGACTTCGCATTTCCTAGGTCACAGCCATGCTCCCGTTCCCTAGGAAGAACCCTGGGGCCTCTGGGCCTACTCTCCCCAGCAGAACACTGCTGGTTCCTTCAGAATCAGGCAGGACCTGGGTTTCAAGTCAGGTGACTCTTCACTGAAATACAAGGAACTTTTCTAAATTTATGTTTTTCAGCTAGACTGAAAGGAACTAAACTGCATCATTTCCATTTATATTAGGACTCTAATATCCACTAATTAAATAGTAAATCATGGGGGCTGGTGCTGCGGCACAGCGGGTTAACGCCTTGGCCTGAAGCACTGGCATCCCACATGGGTGCTGGTTTGAGACTCGGCTGCTCCACTTCCAATCCAGCTTTCTGCTATGGCCTGGGAAAGCAGTGGAAGATGGCCCAAGTGCTTGGGCCCTTGCACCCATGTGGGAGACCCAGATGAAACTCCTGGCTCCTGGCTTCAGATCAGCAGCTCCAGCCGTTGTGGCTAATTGGGGAGTGAACCATTGGATGGAAGACCCCCCCCCCCCGTTTCTGCCTCTCCTCTGTGTAACTCTTTCAAATAAATAAATAAATCTTTAAAAAAAATAGTAATTCATGAACACCATTTATAGAAAAAACTCCTTTAAGTGGCTATTTTCTAAACAATATGCATTTCTATATTACATGATAAGGCTAAAATATTTATGAGGCAGAAGTCATCTCTACTGCACCAACATGGTTGAAATATTTTGCAGATCAACTTCTTGCACTGCTACAATTATGCCAAAGCTATTTAAACAAGCTCCACGCGGCAGTGCCAGGGTGCACCAGGGAATACCGCACATTTCCTGAGAGTGCAGAACTGAAATGTTTATAGTGTTTTGAAACATTAAGTCATAGGATATCACCTCCATACTGTGTGCTTTGATGCGTGTTGCTTTGAGAAGCCAAGAATTTGGTAGAAATATATATGGTTTAAAAGCTTCCAGAGTTGACAAGAAACTGTCAACAAATTCCTGTCTCAGCACAAGGAACATGAATTTGTGTTCTTGGCTATGAAATTCTAGAATTAAAAAAATAACAAGAACCCTACAGATTTCTAATTTCAACAATACAGCAACTTGAGTATCATGAAGCGCTGTTTCTAAAACAGCCTGTGAGTACGGCTTGTATATTCTCTTCCCTTAAAATCCTCCTAACTGGCATGCCCCGTGACAGCTTTGGTGAAGGAGAAAAACTCAGCCGCTGGGCACCTGGTGCTTGTCACCAAACGCTAGTATCTGAGCACCTAGTGCTTTTAAGAGTGAAGATTGTGTGAGAAGCCAGCAGCAGTAGAAAATATAGTTAACTTAGTTTAATGATGAGCTGCATCTCTGAATGTGTTTCTGAATTTATGGCATCCAAAAATGCTAAAGGAAGATACTAAATGAGGTGAATGTGACAATTTGTACATTATATAAAGCCATCTAAAGAATTTTTTTCCTAATCATTAAACCAAAAGTATATTCCCTAACAGAAATGTTAAAAATGTTCATATATACTATATAATATATAATACATATTATATAGTGTATATATTATGTGTGTGCGTGCGTATGTATACAACAGCTTACAGTTATTTCCAAATCGTGTAAATTGTTGAACTGATTTGGTTTTCAACACAACAAGGATATATACCCTAATTATCAAATCACATTTCAAAACACATACTGATCATTCACGAAAACCCCCAGTTGCAACCTCAGAGGAATACCTCAGATATGTGCGGAGGCACGAGACTTTGGCGGACCACAACCTAATACACAACATATAAGAAAATCAAAACCTGTCCAAATTAGTAGGTTCACCTCTGTCCATTAAATTTGCGTGTGAAAATAAACTTTCTTCAAGTGTCACTTTGCTGCAAGGTTTTACAGGATAAGGCACTCTCAAGTCTCTGTGACCTTGTTTCCAACCCCAGAGCGTACCATGTGCATGTTAAATTAGTGAGTGTTCAGCATGTAACTACCAACAAATGAAAATAATAACCTCGTAAGAGAGGGCAAGGTATTGCTCATTTTCTAATGACATAAATGAAGGGAAGAACTGGTATCTGTATAAATTAGAGTGGATAGCCATACATGGCTGAAATAACAGAAATATGTGGCACTGGACAGACTTCTGATGTCAGATTTAGATGGTAGTAGACTGGCTGTAACACTGCCATTAAAATTCTGCTTCTGTAGGATATTTAATTAAGAAGGAAGATCAATAACTACTACTTTCTCCTAAGAAGAGTAACGAACCCTTCACTGGTTAAATACTGAACTAAATGACAGCTTTACAAAACTATTTCAAGTATTCATTATCACAGTGAAAATGTGAGACCAATGTCAGAGTGAATGATTTGAAAATTCCTTTGATGAAAAAGGCAAGGGTACTAAATCAAAACATATACAAAATGCTTCAACGCATTTCTTTATGTGATATGAATAGAAAGATTATCCATAAAAAGTTAGAAAAATTAAGATAAATTATATATTAGTACACCTTCCCAACCACATTTTATATAAAAATTCAGAATAGTGTACAGTTATTTCATTCTACACAATAAAAATGCCTGGGCTTAGCAGGTATCTTCTATCTGTACATGTGTTTTTCTCAGCAGAAGGTTTATTTGTTCAGTCACTTTTCAAGTTTTAACTGTTGACCTTACTGAACTGTCAGTAAACCCAGCTGATTGGGACCCACTGGGGCTCCATCCTCAGTTTCTCTATGGCAGTCTGTAGCTTCTCAAAGGCTTTGTCTAGATTGTCATTCACGATGATCAAATCAAAATAGTGGTTGTAGGCTCTCTGAATCCGGGCACTTTCATCCACTGTTTTCTTCAAGTCAGAGTCCTGTTAAAAGCAAATGCTCGTATTGTAATACAGATTTGCTTGCTCAGATTCCAACAAAAAGTGCTTAAGAAATAAGTATGTTGGATGTGTGTGTATCATAATTCTGATATTAACCCTCAAAAACTACACAGAATGTTAAAAGACATTGCTGGGGCTGGCGCTGGGGCGTAGCAGCTACTGCCTACAGCGCTGGCATCCCACATGGGCACTGGTTCGAGTCCCAGCTGCTCTACTTCTGATCCAGCTCTCTGCTATGGCCTGGGGAAGCAGAAGAAGATGGCCTAAGCTTGGGCCTCTGCACCCACGTGGGAGACCTTAAGAAGCTCCTGGCTCCTGGCTTCGGATCAGCGCAGCTCCGGCCATTGCAGCCATCTGGGGAGTGAACCAGTGGACATAAGACCTCTGTCTCTGCCTCCCTGTAATTCTGCCTTTCAAATAAATAAATATTAAAAAAGACATTGCTGCCTGTTCACATCCTAGTCTCATTTGCATTCATGTTTGCATTTCTAAGTATCTTCTATTTTCTGTTTCACTGATTTGAGGGTAAGATTCCTAATTAAAAGTCTACTGACAATAATCTTAGGGTGAACTGAAGGTAATAAAAGAATTATTGCAGATGACTGCTTTCTAGTTCAATGGTATCATCCTTTTAAGAAAGATTTTCATCTTATGGCCTATGTTGATCATGGAACCCAACTTGCAATGGCTGTTAAAAAGCTCAAAGCCAATTTGTTGCTTGTCTCCAAGAAAGGCAATCATCTTAAATGTGCATTTTGGAATTCCTGGACACATACAATCTACCAAAATTGAGTCCAATAACCAAACAGACCAATAACCAAGACAGAGATTGAATCAGTAATAAAGACCCTCCTCAACAAAGAAAAGCTCAGGACCAGATGGCTTCACTGCTGAATTCTACTAGACTTTTAAAGAAGAACTAATTCCGGGCCGGCACCATGGCTCACTAGGCTAATCCTCTGCCTTGTGGCGCCGGCACACTGGGTTCTAGTCCTGGTTGGGGCACCGGATTCTGTCCCGGTTGCCCCTCTTCCAGGCCAGCTCTCTGCTGTGGCCAGGGAGTGCAGTGGAGGATGGCCCAAGTCCTTGGGCCCTGCACCCCATGGGAGACCAGGATAAGTACCTGGCTCCTGCCTTCAGATCAGTGCGGTGCGCCGGCCGCGGCGGCCATTGGAGGGTGAACCAACGGCAAAGGAAGACCTTTCTCTCTGTCTCTCTCTCTCATGGTCCACTCTGCCTGTCAAAAAAAACAAAAAAAACAAAAAAAAACAAAACAAACAAAAAAAAAACACACAACTAATTCCAATTCTTCTCAAGCTATTCAAAACAATTTAAAGGGAGGGAATCCTCTCAAACACCTCCTATGAGTCCAGCATCACCTTAATTTCAAAACCAGAAAGAGATACAACAAAGAAAGAACTACAGAACAATATTCCTGATGCACATAGATGCAAAAATCTTCAACAAAATACTAGCTAATCGAATCTAACAACACATCAGAAAGATCACTCACTGACTACGAGGGATTTACTCCTGGTATGCAGGCATAGTTCAACATATGCAAATCAATCAATGTGGGACATCATATTAACAAATTGAAGAATTAAAAACCATCTGATTATCTCAGATGTAGAGGAAGCATTTGATAAGATACAACATCCTTTCATGATGGAATTCCTATTAAAGTATCCACCATGTTTCAGAACCAGTGGTGTAAGGACCCTCCTCTTTAGTGAAGGAGACAAGTAAATGGCAAATTAAGCACAAACAACTTGCAAGCTGTAATGAATTTTATAAAAGAAATAACCCAGGCACAGAGAATTGTAAGAGCTTTACTTTAGATAGAGTGATTGGAAAGACACTGTGCAAATGACATTTAAGCTGAGAACTGAAGGAAAATAAGAAAGTCGTCATGTGTATAGTAGGAGAAAGAACATTTCAGGCAGAGGAAACAGAACCGTGAAATGCAGGGGAGGAAAAGGGCCCTGGTACATTTGAGAAGACCATGATGGGTGGGAGACCCCACACGAGGCAGACATCTATGGGCCTGGAGAGGCATATGACACAACTGGAGCAGAAGTGGGAAGACAGCCAGCCATGATTCAGGTCAGAGTGAAGGTTGCCTGGATTATGAGGGCAGCATAGGAGATGGAAACAGCACTAACTCGGAAATTTATGTTGCTGATAAAGTCATTATGATAAATGGATGGGCTGCATGTGAAAAAGAGAGAAAAGTAAATTAATCAAGAAGAGTTGAGTCTAGCTTGAGTAAGTGGGTGGCTGTAGAAGAGGCAGCGTTGAGGGTGGGGCTTGGATGGGAAAATATGATTTTCTTGGGAAAACAAAATGTTCTAATTTGTGCGTAGTAAGATGAAGATGACATGAAACACCAAGAGGAGAGGGAAAGCAGCCAACACGTCAGGGCTCCAAGGTCTAGGCCAGCTACATACAAACCATCAGAATAATAATGGTACACACGTGGAGGACTTGGGTGAAAACACCTAAGTATAGACAGACAAGTGGGCTCACCACCAGATCCAAAGAACTCCAATACTTCAATTCAATTAATACCTTCTCTGAGATTCCTAAGTAATTCTGTTCTCTAATCTTTCATCATACTTGTACAAATAGGTCACAATTTAACCTGAATGCAGTTCTTAGCTATTATGGTCATTAGCAGTCAGATTTGTTCAAACCAAACCAAACCAAAACAAATGGAAAGAGATGACGAATCCATATGATCTCCAAGATTAAGTGAAACTTCAGGCAGATTAATACTGTTAGAAACCCAGACTTTCAGCATCAGATGAAAAAAGGCATACTCAGAGACAAAACATCAGAACACCTAACTCCACCACTAACAAACCACACGATGACATGCCTGTTAATGGACTTGGAGCTCAGTGTCCTTATTAGTAAGTGAGGATTTGTTTAATGTATACTTTAATACTTGTCTTGTTCATTTTATGAAGAACTAAGCTTTTGTCTTAGTAAACAATGATTTTTGTGTATCAGTAATACTGTTCCAAACCCTAACTTCACCTGGCAAATTAATTTTTACTCTATAATACTTTATGCAATAGCTTATTTCATAAGTATGTTTAAATAGAATTAAGCAAAAGAATAGGCTGAACTTTAGGAGGAAAATCACACTGTTGGCCTGTAAAGAACTGCTCACCGTCAAAAGCTTGGTGGTAATTCCTGCATCCACCACGGCCTTGTGCATGGCGCGTAAAGTCTCCAGCTCGGGGGCAGCAATGAACACCACATAGGGCATGAACTCCGAGGTCCGCAACACTTTCAGTGCCTGGGTAGAAGAATGATCATAAACCGATCTGTGTGTTACCAGAATATGAATTATGCCACCCTTTAGTGTAAGTCAAAGTCTATCTGCCATCATTTTTTAAGATTTATTTGAAAGGCAGGCAGAGGGAGAGAGAAAAAGAAGGAAAGGGAGAGGGAGGCGGAGGAGGAGGAGAAAGGAGGGAAGGACGGGGAGAGAGAGAGAGAGAAAGAGATCTTCCATCCTTGGGTTCACTCCCTAAATGGCTGCAATACCCTGGACTGGGACAGGCCAAAACCAGGAGCCTAGAACTCCGTCTGGGTCTCCCACATGGGTGGCAGTGGCCCAAGCGCTCGGGCCATGCTCTGCTGCCTTCCAAGGTGCATTAGCTATGAGCTGGATCACAAGTTGGGCAACCAGGACTTGAACAGGCACCCATAAGCAAAAACTGTGTGACTGGATCTGTTGAAGAAATTTGGTATTTGCTCAATTGCACTTCTATGTCATCTTCCTAATATTAAGGACATGATTTTTGTCCTGATTCCACACAGTATTCTCCTAAAATGATTCACTCATTTTGTTCTGAAGTCAGTTTCAGTCCTCTCAAACAAAAGAAAATATAAAACTCCATTATAAAAATCATCAAGGGTTGCTTAAACTCTCTGATAATCTTAGAATTGTGTTCCTATTGAAAAAGTAGGAACGAACCTCAGTGTTGACTCACTGGAAAGTGGCTAAATGAAGGGTAGATCTGTACTGTGAAACACCATGCAGCAACGATGAAGAACCAAAACAGCTCTATGGTAACAGATACAGAAAGAGCTTCAAGAAACGCTAATAGGAAAAGCCACAGAATCTGCCCAGCATTCTTCCATTTATATAAAAAGAAAAAAATAAAAACAGAAAGCTAATTACATACATTTGCATTAAAGGCACATTAAAATGACTATAAAGATACACACCAAAACAGCAGTAACAGTTATCTCTGAGTAAGGATGGGAAGCAGGACTGAGTGTGGAGGTCTAAGGGTGGGTTAGAGGGCTATGGAATGAGAATGAAATGAATGGGGTCTGTGTGTCAGGTTGGGGGGAGCAACTTCAATTTTTTTTAAAAAATGTATTTGTTTGAAAGGCAGAACAAGAGAGAGACAGAGACGGGGAGACAGAGATGGGGAGAGAGAGAGAGAGACGGGGAGAGAGAGAGAGAGACGGGGAGAGAGAGAGAGGGAGGGAGGGAGGGAGGGAGAGAGGGAGGGAGAGAGAGAGAGAGAGAGAGGGAGGGAGGGAGGGAGGGAGGGAGAGAGAGAGGGAGGGAGAGAGAGAGGGAGGGAGAGAGAGAGGGAGGGAGAGAGAGATCTTCCATCTGCTGATTGATTCCCCAAATGGCTGCAATAGCTGGGTCTGGGCCAGGCCAAAGCCAGGAGTCAGGAACTCGATCTGGGTCTCCCACATGGTGTTCAGTGTCCTGAGTACTTGGGCTGTCATCCATTGCTTTCCCAGGGAGTTGGATCGGAAGTGGAGCAGCCGGGACTCAACTGGCGTTCTGATACGGGATGCTCGCCATGTCACAACGCAGGTCCCTTCAGTTTCTTATTCTTTATATTGCAGCCTAACTTTTTTTTTAAAATTTAACATTTCCTAACAATTGAGCAAGTAAACACCAAATTTCTTCAACAGATCCAATCACAGTTTCTGCTGGCTAACAGGCCAGAGGTTATCTAACTCGCTATGGATTCCTGATAAGATTCTCTAGCACTGAGAGATGACACAGGAAAAGAGCCACTTTCCCACCTAGACAAACTAACCCACCACCACTCCGGACCCCTGACAGAGAGATACAGGAACAAAACCTGCTCAGAAGCCAACACGTGAAGAACAGCTTTGGAACCTATGCAGCTTACTTGTGGGTTGACGTCCAAAATACAAGTCCGTCCAGTTTGGACAACCTCGAGAATAGAATCAATCTTGGTTCCATAGAGATTTCCTTCATATTCCCCATGCTCCAGGTACTTCCCAGCTTTCACGTCTGCTTCCATCTCAGACCGCGACACAAATTTATATGCCTGGCCATCTTTTTCATCTTCCCTTGGTTTTCTTGAAGTAACTAAACAGAATAATGTTGAGAATTTGTACACACAGACTGTTGAGGCATGACAAATAAGACCAAAATTCACAGGGGTAGCTTAACATCTTTCCATTTAGGGCAGGGCTGGCAAACTGCAGCCCGTGGGCAGCTCTGACCTGATTCCTGTTCTTGTGGAAGTCTCACCAGACCACCGCCAAGCTTGTTCACTTAAGTGCTGCCTCTGGTTTCTTTCTTGTAAAAATGGTGGAGAGACCATATGACCTGTGAAGCCTTCACCACGGACAGCATGACCCTCGTTGACTCTCAATTTCGAGCAATGGTTTATTTTTCTTTTTAAAGATTATTTATTTGAAAGTCAGAGTTACAGAGAGAAGGAGAGGCAGAGAGAGAGAGAGAGGGAGGGAGGGAGGGAGGCAGGCAGGGAGGATTGGAAGGAGGGAAGTAGGTGCTGGCCCACCCCTCGCTCCCAGAAGGCCACAACAGCTGGAGCTGCACCTATCTGAAGCCAGGAGCCTCCTCTGGGTCTCCCACGCGTGTGCAGGGGCCCAAAGACTCAGGCCATCCTCCACCGCTTTCCCAGGCCACAGCAGAGAGCCAGATCGGGAGTGCAGCAGCCGAGACTCGAACTGGCGCCTACATGGGTCGCTGGCACTGCATGCCACAGCTGCCGGACCCATAAACTATTTTTTTTTTTTTAAAGATTTGTTTGTTTGAAAGGCAGAGTTACAGAGAGAAGGGGACAGAGATCTTCCTTCTGCTGGTTCACTCCCCAAATGGAAACAATGGCCTGGGCTAGGTCAGGCCGAAGCCAAGAGCCAGTTTCATCCAGGTGTCCCATATGGGTGGCAGGGGCCCAGCCACTTGGGCCATCCTCCGCTGCTTTCCCAGGCACACTAGCAGGGAGCTGGTTAAGACATGAAGCAGGGGGCTGACACTGTGGCAAGGTGGGTAAGGCTACCGCCCACAGTGCCAGCATCCCACATGGGCACCGTTTCAAGTCTCAGCTGCTCCATCTCTGATAAGGCTCTCTGCCATGGCCTGGGAAAGTGGCGGAAGATGGCCTGAGTTATCAGGCCCCTGCACCCGCCTGGGAGACCCAGAGGAGGCTCCTGGCTCCTGCCCCCAGATCTACACAGCTCTGGCCATTGCGGCCAGTCAGGGAGTGAGCCAGTGGATGGAAGACCTCTCTCCCTCTCTGCCTCTGCCTCTCTCTATAACTCTGCCCTTCAAATAAACAAATAAATATTTCAAAAAAGAAAGAAAGAAATGGAACAGCTGGTACACAAACCAGCACCCAGATGGATGCCAGCATCGCAGGCAGAGGCTTAACTTGCTCCATCACAATGCTGGTCCCCTTTGTAAACATTTTTAAGAAACTCTAGGACACCCCCACTCCCCACCCTTTGAGGCTGGCTATCCAAAAAATTATATATTTTCTTGAAAGGCAGAGATATCTTCCGTGTGCTGATTGGCTCCCCAAATGTCCCCAACTGCAGGGACTGGGCCTGGTTGAAGCCAGGAGCCAGGACTCCATCTGGGTCTCCCACATGGGTGGCAGGGGACTAAGTATTTGGGTCATCTGCCACTGCCTTCCCAGGTGCATTAGGAGGGAGTTTCATAGGAACTGGAGCAGTCAGAACTTGAACTGGCACTCTGATATGGGATGCCGGTGACACAAGCAGTGGCTTAATCCACGGTGCCAGAACAACAGCCCCTACCCTGCCTTAGATGGGCTCCCAAGGAGCTACCAATGCTATTCCCAACGACAGCCCCTATTTTGCCTCTGGGAGGTTATTTTGTCAGGTTGTCATTTTTTTTAATCTATAGACTATTTTTCTTTTAAGATTTATTTATTTGAAAGTCATCAAGCAATGGTTTAACTGGTCCTCAGCATTACATCTCTATACAAAATATGTGCTTTTAAAAGCCATTTTGAAACTCAAAATATATTTACCTAGAAGCAGAGCCCTGAATTAAGTTCTTAATGTGAGACATGTTGCAAGCCAATACCTCCTCCAACTGAGCAACACTGCCCTTTGTCCTCATATGACATCCTTTCTCTCCACACTTGCCGAGTGCTCCAAAGGTAAGCTCAGTTCACCTATTTGTAATTGGCAATACCATCTGTCTCCAATGTAGTTTTGATCCACAACTATCCTTTATCTTGCCTCAGCACCAAGCCTTTTTGGTAGCTTTCTGTTTTACCAATATTCCCTAACATCAGTTGTCTTCCTTCACCCTTCAGGGGAGGAACTAGCCATGATCTTTTAAAGAGTGACAGTGAATAGCCCAAACCAAACCAAAATTTACAAGTGGAGGATCTTTTTGTCTGATATTTTAGTTTTGAATGTCCCTCTACAACCGATCTGATGTAGGAATGAAACATTATCATCTACCACAGGGCTCCTAGAAAGAGTAACTACAGCTCCTAGAAAGAGTAACTCTGGCAACTTTGTTAACACCAGCTTTGAAGAAGGGAATTCATTTTCTTTTTTAAAGATTTATTTGAGAGGGAGGGAGACAAGATATCTTCCCTCTACTGGTTCACTCCCCAAATGGCCACAACAGTTGGAGCTTGGTCAGGCTGA